>NC_138312.1:32557500-32620000 GCF_965601325.2 Salmo salar
AGGGAGAGGTCCAGCGGAAAGCAGCCAGTCTACCTGTCTGATTCGATTGGCCAGAAGCATTAAGCCTACATGGGAAATGGCCTGGAATTAAAAGCTTGTTTCAAAGTTTATTCGCTACGTGCACAGGATACAACCGGTGTAAAACTGTACAGTGAAATTCTTACCTTGAGAGCTTTTTCCAAACAATGCATTGATAGTAGTAGTAATAATAATATACACTTAACAAAAATATAAACACAACATGGAAAGTGTTGGTCCCATGTTTCATAAGTTTAAATAAAAGATTCCAGAAATTTTCCATATTCACAAAAACCTTATTTCTCTCAAATTTTGTGCACAAATTTGTTAACATCCATGTTAGTGAGCATTTCTCCTTTACCAAGATAAATCCACCTGACAGGTGTGGCATATCAAGAGGCTTATTAAACAGCATGATCATTACACAGGTGCACGTTGTACTGGGAACCATAAAAGGCCACTCTAAAATGTGCGGTTTTGTCAAACAACACAATGCCACAGATGTCTCAAGTTTTGAGGTAGCATGAAATTGGCATGCTGACTGCCGGAATATCCACCAGAGCTGTTGCCAGAGAATTTAATGTTCATTTCTCTACCATAAGCCAATGTCGTTTTAGAGAATTTGGCAGTACGTCCAACCGGCCTCACAACCGCAGACCACATGTTACCCAGGACCTCCACCTGCGGGATTGTCTGAGACCAGCCACCAGGACAGCTGATGAAACTGGGTTTGCACAAATGAAGAATTTCTACACAAACTGTCTCAGGGAAACTCATCTGCGTGCTCGTCGTCATCACCAGGGTCTTGACCTGACTGCCGTTTGACATTGTAACCAACTTCAGTGGGAAAATGCTTACCTTCGATGTCACTGGGATGGTGGAGAAATGTGCTCTTCATGGCTGAATCCCAGTTTCAACTGTACCGGGCAGATAGCAGACAACGTCTATGGCGTTGTGTGGGTGAGCAGTTTGCTGATGTCAATGTTGTGAACAGAGTGCCCCATGGTGGCGGTGTGGTTATGGTATGGGCAGGCATAAGCTACTGACAACGAACACAATTGTATTTTATCGATGTGCATTCAAATTGCCAGAGATACCGTGACGAGATCCCGTGTGGCTCAGTTGGTAGAGCATGGTGTTTGTAACGCCAGGGTTGTGGGTTCGATTCCCACGGGGGACCAGTACGGAGAAAAAATGTATGAAATGTATGCATTCACTACTGTAAGTCGCTCTGGATAAGAGCGTCTGCTAAATGACTAAAATGTAAATATAAAATGAGATCCTGAGGCCCATTGTCGTGCCATTCATCCACCGCCATCACCTCATGTTTCAGCATGATAATGCACAACCCCATGTCGCAAGGATCTGTACTCAATTCCTGGAAGCTGAAAATGTCCTAGTTCTTCCATGGCCTGCATACTCACCAGACATGTCACTCATTTGAGCATGTTTTGGGATGCTCTGGATCAACGTGTACGACAGTGTGTTCCAGTTCCGCCAATATCCAGCAACTTCACACAGCCATTGAAGAATAGTGGGACAACATTCCACAGGCCAAAATTACCATCCTGATCAACTCTATGTGAAGGAGATGTGCTGCTCTGCATGAGGCAAATGGTGGTCACACCAGATACTGACTGGTTTTCTGATCCACTACTTTACTTTTTTTTTTTTTAAGTTATCTGAGACCAACAGATGCATATCTGTATTCCCAGTCATGTGAAGTCCATAGATTTGGGCCTAATGAATTGATTTAAATTGACTGATTTCCTTATGAGCAGTAACTTTGTAAAATCTTTTAAAATTGTTGCATGTTGCGTATATTTTTGTTCAGTGTAGATAAACTATATATAAGCAAGTTAAAGCGTACTGTTAGCTAGCTAAAGTTAGCTGGCTGGCTCACTAGCTAACATTACGTGTATGATCTGTTTAGTAATATTATTTGTATCTCAGAAAGCCATTTGCATTCCTAGTTATAGCCAATGTTCCCTCAAATGTTTTCTGCCACTGAGCAAGTTTTAGATCTGCTGAACGGATTCTTGAACGTTGTGAACATTCTGCCACTGTGGCTTGCCATCAAAAACAACAGAGAAAAATGCATCCCATAACATTTTAACATGGAAGTAGCCTACAGTAGCAGCAAATGTGTGGTGTTCAATGTAGGCCTACATTCCATGAGACTTTTGAAAAAAACAAACATGCAGGACTTGACATTAATAACCTGTTTATCCACTTGTCCTTCGGACAAGGTGACTCAAAATGTTTTTGGTTTGTTTGATACAAGAAACCACTTTACAAATGAAAATTCATTATTATTGCCAAACCATTATTACAGAGAATCAGACAAATTATGCTACGCTCTGCCTATTGGCTACTTAACTTAATCAAGACCATCTCAAAATACAGCACTGCCCCTTTAAGACATAAACAAAGCTCTTTACCTGACATGCTTTTCAAAGATGGCTAGAAATGCAAACATTTTGTGCTCTTGTAGGAAGCAACCACTCCCCCATTGTTGACTAGAAATTGCCTATAACTGGGAAAATAACTAACTTTCGAGCAAATATGAACAAATGTGCACAGATGGCTACATGCAGCTTTCGCTTTGATCTCAAAACCAGCGCATCTACTCGCAATAAACACACTCCAGTTCAAAGTGAATGGCACAGATCCATACAGTGCCTTGGGAAAGTATTAAGACCCCTTGACTTTTCCACATTTTGTAACATTACAGCCTTATTTTAAAATGGATTAAAAAAATCCTTAGCAATCTACACACAATACCCCCATAATGACAAAGAAAAAATCTAAAATACCTTATTTACATAATTATTGAGACCCTTTTCTATGAGACTCGAAATTGATCTCCAGTGCATCCTGTTTCCATTGATCATCCTTGATGTTTTTACAACTTGATTGGAGTCAACCTGTGGTAAATTGATTAGATATGATTTGGAAAGGCACACTCCTGTCTATACAAGGTCCCACAGTGGACAGTGAATGTCAGAGCAAAAACCAAGCCATGAGGTTGAAGGAATTGTCCGTAGAGCTCCGATGCAAGATTGTGTCAAGGTACAGATTTGGGGAAGGGTACCAAAACATTTCTGCAGCATTGAAAGTCTCCAAGAACACAGTGGCCTCCATCATTCTTAAATGGAAGAAGTTCGGAACCACCAAGACTCTTCCTAGAGCTGGCCACCCGGGCCAAACGGAGCAATCTGGGGGGGAAGGGCCTTGGTCAGGGAGGTGACCAAGAACCTGAGTTCCTCTGTGGAGATAGATGGTTGTCCTTCTGGAAGGTTCTCCCATCAGGCCTTTATGGTAGAGTGGCCAGACAGAAGCCACTCCTCAGTGAAAGGCACATGACAGCCCGAGTTTGCCAAAAGGCACCTAAAGGAATCTCAGACCATGAGAAACAAGATTCTCTGGTCTGATGAAACCAAGATTGAACTCTTTGGCCTGAATGCCAAGCGTCACATCTGGAGGAAACCTGGCACCATCCCTACGGTGAAGCGTGGTGGTGGCAGCATCATGCTGTGGGGATGTTTTTCAGCGGCAGGGACTGGGAGACTAGTCAGGATCGAGGGAAAGCTGAATGGAGGAAAGTACAGAGATCTTGATGAAAACATGCTCCAGAGCGCTCAGGACCTCAGACTGGGGTGAATGTTCACCTTACAACAGGACAACAACCCTAAGCACACAGCCAAGACAACGCAGAGTTACTTCGGGACATGTCTCTGAATGTCCTTGAGTGGCGCAGTCAGAGCCTGTACTTGAACCCGATCGAACATCTCTGGAGAGACCTGAAAATAGCTGTGCAGCGACCCTCCCCATCCAGAATGGGAGAAACTCCCCAAATACAAGTGTGTCAAGCTTGTAGCGTCATATCAATAAGACTCGAGGCTGTTATCGCTGCCAAAGGTGCTTCAACAAAGTGTTGAGTAAAGGGTCTGATACTTATGTAGATGTAATTTCTGTTTTAAATTGTTATACATTTGCAAAAATTCTAAAAACCTGTTTTTGCTTTGTCATTATGGGGTATTGTGTGTAGATTGATGAGAAAACACCCAGATGTAATCAATTTTATAATAAGGCTGTAACATAACAACAAAATGTGGAAAAAGTCAAGGGGTCTGAATACTTTCCGAATGCACTTTAATAAATTGACCATCTCGGCCTCAATTTTTAGCCAGTTGTTTTCCTAACTACTTTTTGCTGCCCCTTTAATTCAGCCTGAAACAGCCCAAAGTCATAAGATATCTGCAGTCTTTCCATTGTGAACCCCTATTAGTTTCAATTTCAGTCAGCCTGGGAATGTCTTGTCTTTGTCGTGGGCCTATTGGGGCGGGGGGGTTGGATTAATTGCTTCCAATCAGCCACCTTAACAACAATTGCAACCGACAGGCCGTCTCTCATCTCACACAAAATGGTGGGGAGAAAGATTTGATGTCTGGGTCTCTTTGACTGACTTTGTCCTTCCTGTTCTCTCAATCTCCTCTCCTCACTGTCAGTGTCATTTGACTTTGATTTGCTCTTTGTGGATGGATATCTAGTCTACTCCATAGCCCAATTCTTATTAGGCTAACACATGGAGAGAGTCGGACTTCACATAGACCCTTACAATCATGGCATGTAGTATTGCCTATCAACTGTAGTGCAGTGCAGCTTTGGTTCACAATCACACAGCCTCTAAGCTCCATCCATCCCATCACAACAGTCAGTCAACACACAAACTGCACTGTACTGGAGCCTGATCACACAAGATTTATGGGGGCAGCAACTTTCAAAATATATGAGCGAACAAGCAATATTTTATACACTACTCTGAAGATGATGTCCCACGTCATCCTGTTTCTGTGGAACTTTTACATATGTTGGACTACACAAACTAACCAAGAAAGATGAAATTGCGAGGGCATTGCTGTAGTTTGAAACCAGCAGTGCTAAATCAACCTAGAATGAGGACACTAACGGTGTCCCCACTACTGTGACAGGATGGGTGGGGAATCCTGCCACCAGAACCCGGAGAGGAGAGAAACCCACCCTACTGTGTGTTAGGCTGAGAGAAACCCAACTGTGTTTACCTACCCTGTGTGCTACTTCAGCATCAGTCAAGAGGTGCCGGTTTCCCATAGCCAGATTATGCCTAGTCCTGTATTAACAATATTTCTAAATGAAGAATCTCCATTGTGATTTTTTTTGTTGTCCAGGACTAGGCTTAATCTGGGTCTGGGAAACTGGCCCAAACTGTGGTGTTAAGTGGACATCATGTAGGCTCCCCATAGACGGTGAGCTGATGATCCATTCTTTAACCGGCCTGTTAACCAAGGATTCATCAGGAGACTAAATGACCTCATGCCACATTGCCAATCCAGACTAATATTTAGATTTGTAGTCCTGCCTGGCTGTTAAATTGTCATGTGTGATACTTGGCTAGGCAGAGTGCATGGGGCTCCATCATTATGTACATCTCTTCTCTTCTTGGACTGTAATACAAAGGTTAGGCTTTTCTCCTCCTAGCTGGAAAAACAAGTATGTGTCTGTGCCCCCGCACTGTCCTCCCTAAAGCGCTAATGCTTTAGCGATGAGCCATTGGAAAATGGGCTGATTTTGAGAATAATTAATTCCTAGAAGTGATACCCGGGAGGGAAGAGCAGCAGAGAGACCGGGAGCGGGGAAGATGAGTGTAAATCCTCATTACATGTCTGCTAATAATGAATTACCTATGCCAGCCATACCTTTTTATTGTTGGAGAGCCCTCATCTGTCAGAAAAGGCCCTCACACCTCCAAGCAAAGAAATGCTTTTGAAATTACTTTTCTTCCCAACAGCTCTCAGGAGACCTGGTTTAGAGAGGAACTGGGGTGGAGAGAGAAGGAGAATCGCACCATTTGTGAGAGGATGCGTCTGCATTAGGAAATAATGAGCATTCTAAAGCATGGGCAGGAGCATAAACAACGGTTGTTAAAGTTGACTGGAGGGAAAATTGAGGGACCTCTGGCAGTTTGCGTAAACTCTAGCTATGTTTTTGGTGGTGTTGATGTGATGGAGCTTACACCGTGTGATGTGCTGAATTAGTTTTCTGAGGCTTGGCGATGCAACTTGACAACTACACCGTCCAATTACGGCGCGGATAGCTCCACTGTCTTCCCATTAACCAACGAGCCAGTTGTTCGCCTGGGCCAATATAAGGGCACTGTCAACTCTCCTCAGCCTCTTCTTTGGATTGATGCCTAGCTCAAGAGCCCAGTGAAGCCAGCTCTGTGTTTCAGAGCAACTGTTGGTTGCAACTGTGGTTGGCTTTGAGAACACAGCTCTCTGCATCGGACAAACTGACTGGCAGAATTCTCCTAGTGCGTTACATATCTCAGACATAAATCTAACTTATATATATATACATACATACATACATACACACATCCACACACACACACACACACACACACACACACACACACACACACACACACACACACACAGCTAGAAGAAGAGGAGAGAGCAAGAAGGATACTCCAAAATCTCCTGATTGCCTGTAGTCTCTCTGGGGTGTGTTATCTGTAGTGGAGGAGAGATGAAATCAAGTGTTACTGATTGTGTTTGTGTCTGCCACTGTGTGTCTGCGTGTGTGTGGTCTGTGCATGCGCGCACAAGTGTGTGTGTGTGTCAGTTGCGGTCTGTGCCGTTTTAAGATGAGGGAGGACGTTTTTGTTTTATTTAATTTTTTATTATAAATAAGCATGGCCTTCTATTACAGCATATTGGATGACTGTCGTTCATATTCCATTCACCCAGCTGAATGTAACATTGATAGATTTAGGCTACTACATGATACTAGAATTGTCCCTATACCCATCATGAGGTTGCGAAAAAACCTTTCCAAGCCAAACCTTCGTACCATAACTGCTACACTCAGCCTACATCATTGTCACTGTGAAAGTAAAGAAAATACAAAAGAATCTCTCATGCTTTTTCATGTTTGTAGAAATGTATTTGTTCAAAACTGTTCAACTATTGTCTTTCTCCCTCTGAGTCAACTACTCACCACATTTTCTTCACTGCAGTGCTAGCTAGCTGTAGCTTATGCTTTCAGTACTAGATTAATTCTCTCTTCCTTTGATTGGGTAGACATATCAATTTATGCTGCAAGAGCTCTGATAGTTTGGAGGATGTCCTCTAGAAGCTGTCATAATTACTCTAAGTCTATGGAAGGGGGTGAGAACCATGAGACTCCTAGGTTTTGTATTGAAGTCAATGTACCCAGAGGAGGATGGAAACGGTCTTCTGGCTAAACCTATCCTGGAAAGTGCTGTTGAGGCTACTGTAGACCTTCACTGCTACGGTAGACCTTCGTCAAAACAGTGTGTTTTAATTATTTGGTGACGTGAATATATTTAGTATAGTTTTATCTAAAAAGGATAACTTAAAAAAAAAAAAAAATTCACAATTAAAACATTTGAAAAAATTCACTGAGGATGCTTCTCCTCTGAGGAGCCTCCACTGGTGTGTGTGTGTGTGTGTGTGTGTGTGTGTGTGTGTGTGTGGGCTGTGAGTGATAGCAGGAGCTCTAAATAATATCATTAGCAAGCGAGCGCTATATTTTGGTAACAAGCCTAGGGAGGGAAGGTAGGTAGGTAGTATCAAAAACCTAGGCAACAGTGACTAGGGTCTGGTTTCAGTGGCGTACTATTTTGGTATAGAAGAACTACGCCACTGCCAATGCCACTACCTTATCCGCTTAAATAAAGCAGTAGCTAGCAAGATGGAGAACACAGAGGTTATTCTTAATGAGTGCACCTTCTCTAAAACCACTGCAAACTTTTTGCCTGCAAATGTTGGTTTCCAATCACGGTGTTCTGCCTTGTGATTTGTTTGGAGAGTTGTCTGTCTGAAGAGGGCCCCGTATCGAAGTTGCCAAAAGAGACCGTCATTGAAACCAGACCCTAGTCACTGTTGCCCAGGGTGGGGTTTCCGAGACTACGCGAAAAAGGGAGAGATGGTTAGATAGTGGGACGAAGCCGTGGGAGGGCAGGGGCCATCTCTCCTTTTATTTAAATGGATGTAGCTGTTTCTTATCATAGCCTGGCAGTATTGACACAAGCCCTGTTGACAACCAACACCTTTTATCATGCTCATGTAGGAAGGTGGGCGATACACGCAGCCAAGACAATATAACTTGTACATCGACAGCCTGGACAAAAGCAGCATCCACATGGGCCGTTTTTAGTGTTGATTGTGTACTAAGCCGCTAGGAACACAGCCATTGTGATTCATTCTAATACTTGCATGGCCCAGCCACTGGTCAGGAAGGCAATTAAAGGGATGTTTTGTTGGTTGGGGAGTAGACTATAGCCCATACCTAGAGACACTTGTGACTTTCTTCACCATTTTTTGATCTTGTATTCCCCTGTACCAAGGCCTGGCTTCTTTATGGTATTGAAATGTTTATTCAAAAAAGTGTAGTGGGGAGAGCGAAAGGAGCAAGAGAAAGGAATTATGGATGGTTTAATTATAAGATGTGTGTGTGTGTGGGGGGGGCTGTCAGGGATGTTGATGAAGAGCGCTAGATGCCATCTGTGCTCCCTCGCCATGCCAGCATCCACAGGCGGGACCAGTCACACCAAGGAAGACCGTCACAGGCCTACAGGAACAGCGCCTAGCCCAGAAGCCATGTCTCTGAGATCTGACCTCGTGCCATTCTTATGTCACTGTATCACCAGCTACCAGACAGACTGCAGCAAGACTGGAGCCCAGTGTGATTGGCAGCTCGCTGTCTGATGTCCACATGTACTGATGTTGAAAGATTCTCCCATTCCTTCTGTTGTTCTCTTGTACTGGCTGTTCTGATTGGAGGACTGTGAGGATGGATGGGGATTTACACTGTGTACAAAACATTAGGAAAACCTGCTCTTTCCATGACATAGACTGGCCAGGTGAATCCAGGTGAAAGCTATGATCCCTTATTGATGTCACTTGTTAAATCCACTTCAATCATTGTAGATAAAGGGGAGAAGACGGGTTAAAGAAGGATTTTTAAGCCTTGAGAAAATTAAGACATTGATTGTGTTTGTGTACCATTTAGGGTGAATGGGCAAGACAAAATATTTAATTTTAAGTGCCTTTGAACCAGGTATGGTACAGATGTAGGATCTTAATTTGAGCCAGTTTGCTTCAGCAGGAAAATAATCCTGCAGCAACAGGAAATGTGAATTATTATGTTGATTATAATTAATGGACATTTATGTAGAGGTTGATACATTTTTCGTTAGGGCAAATCATGTTTGACATTTCAAGTGGAAATTACAAACTTTAGAAACCTTTTTTAAACCTAAAATACAGAAGTTTTCATTGTAGGAAAATATTAAGCAATAAAAAAGTGAGTCAGTTAAGATCTTACATCTCTAGTAGGTGCCAGGCGCACCAGTTTGAGTGTGTCAAGAACTGCAACACTGCTGGGTTTTTCATGCTCAACAGTTTCCTGTGCACATCAAGAATGGTCTACCACCCAAAGGACATCCAGCCAACTTGACACAATTGTGGGAAGAATTGGAGTCAACATGGGTTAGCAAAATGTTTTGTTCACACAGTGTATATGTACTGAACTTAATATTTGACATGTGTTTTGGTCTAATTTTGTATCCATCTCCATCTCTAATTCCCCCCCCCCCCCCCCCCCCCGGTCATCTCAATATCACTCTCACACACACACACACACACACACACACACACACACACACACACACACACACACACACACACAGGTGCCCGATGACCAGTGTCGCTACATCATTGGCAGTATCCTGAGCGAGGGAGATGAGAAGCCTGACGAAGAGCTCCAGAAGCTGTATGAGAAGTTTGGCTTCAATGTGCTGTCCTTTCCCGAGGTGCCCCTGGCTGTGACCACCACCTTCCCCTCCACCACCCCCCTGTCCCACTGGCTGGCACCCTACAGAGTCTACCCCGAACTCCGCAACTACATCATGGTATGTACCATACATCATTGGAAGTTACCTAGTCCTCTTTATTCCTATGTGGTACCAGAGAGGATGAGGTGAAGCGAGAGGGGTAACTGGGCACAAAATTTGTCTTCTCCAGCAGATTATGTTTTTGTTGTAGTTTGCTCACCAAGCGAGGAGTTTTTGTACGGAAGTCAATGAGAGCTTGTCAAATGTGTTTATTTGCCACATGTGGTTTATTTGATCGGATAGATGTTTCGTAATGCTTAGGTTGTTACGAGTATACTAATATTTAAAAGTAGGACACGTGACATCCCGGCAACTTAACAGTTGTGCCTGTTATCACAGTCGTATATGCCCTCTCATTGGCTAGAAGGGTGCCACCTGATCTTGCCGCCTCATGACTGCTTTCCATTTTTGAAGACATTTATTTTCATTGTTAGAGCGGATGGTGGAGTATCTGGTCAATATAATGGATAATCTGTGGTGGTACATAAGGCTTACATCCGATTAGGCTGTTGTCACAAACTGTCGTCCTCTATTCTGTCTTTGTCAAAAGTCCTCCATGTTTGTGCTGTATATGTTCAAAATCAATTCAAATCAAATTTTATTGGTCACATACACATGGTTAGCAGATGTTAATGCGAGTGTCGTGAAATGCTTGTTCTTCTTGTTCCGACCATGCAGTAATATTTAACAAGTAATCTAACAATTTCACAACAGCTACCTTATACACACAAGTGAAAAGGAATGAATAAGAATTTGTACATATAAATATATGGATGAGCGATGGCCGAATAGCATAGGCAAGATGCAGTAGATGGTATAGAGTACAGTATATACATATGAGATGAGTAATGTAGGGTATGTAAACATGATATAAAGTGGCATTTTTTAAAGTGACTAGTGATACATTTATTACATCAAATTTTTCATTATTAAAGTGGCTAGAGATTTGAGTCAGTATGTTGTCAGCAGCCACTCAATGTTAGTGATGGCTGTTTAACAGTCTGATGGCCTTGAGATAGAAGCTGTTTTTCAGTCTCGGTCCCAGCTTTGATGCACCTGTACTGACCTCGCCTTTTGGATGATAGCAGGGTGAACAGGCAGTGGCTCGGGTGGTTGTTGTCCTTGATGATCTTTTTGGCCTTCCTGTGACATCGGGTGGTGTAGGTGTCCTGGAGGGCAGGTAGTTTGCCCCCGGTGATGCGTTGTGCAGACCTCACTACCCTCTGGAGAGCCTTGCGGTTGTGGGCGGAGCAGTTGCCGTACCAGGCGGTGATGCAGCCCGACAGGATGCTCTCGATTGTGCATCTGTAAAAGTTCTTGAGTGTTTTTGGTGACATGCCAAATTTCTTCAGCCTCCTGAGGTTGAAGAGGCGCTGTTGCGCCTTCTTCACCACGCTGTCTGTGTGGGTGGACCATTTCAGTTTGTCCGTGATGTGTACGCCGAGAAACTTAACTTTTCACCTTCTCCACTACTGCTCCCTCTGCTGTTTCCTGAAGTCCACAATCATCTCCTTTGTTTTGTTGAAGTTGAGTGTGAGGTTATTTTCCTGACGCCATACTCCGAGGGCCCTCACCACCTCCCTGTTGGCAGTCTCGTCGTTGTTGGTAATCAAGCCTACCACTGTAGTGTCGTCTGCAAACTTGATGATTGAGTTGGAGGCGTGCATGGCCACGCAGTCATGGGTGAACAGGGAGTACAGTAGAGGGCTGAGAACGCACCCTTGTGGGGCCCCAGTGTTGAGGATCAGTGGGTTGGAGATGTTGTTTCCTACCCTCACCACCTGGGGGCGGCCCGTCAGAAAATCCAGGACCCAGTTGAACAGGGTGGGGTCGAGACCCAGGGTCTCGAGCTTAATGACGAGTTTGGAGGGTACTATGGTGTTAACCTCTATGGGCTAGGTGGGACGCTAGCGTGCCACCCGTGGTGCACTCCATCAACAGCAGGTGCATTTCAAGAGCGGCAAATTTGAATCCAAATAAATGTCAAAATTCACATTTTTCAAACATACAACTATTTTACACCCTTTGAAAGATAAACATCTCCTTAATCTAACCACGTTTTACGATTTCAAAAAGGTTTTACGGCGAAAGCATAAATTTAGAGTATGTTAGGACAGTACATTTACAAGAGTTGTGTGTAATGTTTTGTCAGGTCAAAGACAGGGTCACCAAAACCATAAAACCAGCTAAAATGATGCACTAACCTTTTACAATCTCCATCAGATGACACTCCTAGGACATTATGTTAGACAATGCATGCATTTTTAGTTCTATAAAGTTCATATTTATATCCAAAAACAGCGTTTTACTATGGCATTGATGTTGAGGAAATCGTTTCTCTCCAATAACCGGCAGTCAAGTCAGCGTCACAAATTAAATAATTAAAAATAGAAAACATTGGTAAAATATTATATTGTCATTTAAAGAATTATAGATTTACATCTCTTGAACGCATTCAACTTGCCAGATTTAAAAATAACCTTACTGGGAAATCACACTTTGCAATAATCTGAGCACTGCGCCCAGAAAAATACGCGTTGCGATACAGACTAGACGTCATGTTGGGGAGATCTAAAATCGAAAATACTATGTAAATAATCCATTACCTTTGATTCTCTTCATCAGATGTCACTTCCAGGTATCACAGGTCCATAACGAATGTAGTTTTGTTCAAAAAAGCTCATCATTTATGTCCAAAAATCTCCGTCTTGTTAGCACATGATCTAAGCCAGCCGGACTTCTCGTCATGAACGAGGGGAAAAAATATATTTACGTTCGTTCAAACATGTCAAACGTTGTATAGCATAAATCATTAGGGCCTTTTTTAACCAGAACATGAATAATATTCAAGGTGGACGAATGCATACTCTTTTATAACGTATTGGAACGAGGGTACCCAACATGAACTCGCGCGCCAGGTGTCTAATGGGACATCATCGTTCCATGGCTCTTGTTCGGTCAGATCTCCCTCCAGAAGACTCAAAACACTTTGTAAAGGCTGGTGACATCTAGTGGAAGCAATAGGAAGTGCCAAAATATTCCTCAGCCCCTGTGTTTTTCAATGGGATAGGTTTAAAGGTAATACAACACATCAGGTATCCACTTCCTGTCAGAAAATGTCTCAGGGTTTTGCCTGCCAAATGAGTTCTGTTATACTCACAGACACCATTCAAACAGTTTTAGAAACTTTAGAGTGTTTTCTATCCATATATAATAAGTATATGCATATTCTAGTTACTGGGTAGGATTAGTAACCAGATTAAATCGGGTACATTTTTTTTATCCAGACGTGCAAATGCTGCCCCCTAGCCCTAACAGGTTAAATGCTGAGCTGTAGTCTATGAACAGCATTCTTACATAGGTGTTCCTCTTGTCCAGATGGGTTAGGGCAGTGTGCAGTGTGATTGCGATTGAGTCGTCTGTGGACCTATTGGGGCGGTAAGCAAATTGGAGTGGGTCTAGGGTGTCAGGTAGGGTGGAGGTGATATGGTCCTTGACTAGTCTCTCAAAGCACTTCATGATGACGGAAGTGAGTGCTACGGGGCGATAGTCGTGTAGCTCAGTTACCTTAGCTTTCTTGGGAACAGGAACAATGGTGGCCCTCTTGAAGCATGTGGGAACAGCGGACTGGGATAGGGATTGATTTAATATGTCCGTAAACACACCAGCCAGCTGGTCTGCGCATGCTCTGAGGGCGCGGCTAGGGATGCCATCTGGGCCGGCAGCCTTGCGAGGGTTAACACGTTTAAATGTTTTCCTCACGTTGGCTGCAGTGAAGGAGAGTCCGCAGGTTTTGGTAGCGGGCCATGTTGGTGGCACTGTATTGTCCTCAAACCAAGCAAAGAAGTTGTTTAGTTTGTCTGGGAGCAAGACATCGGGGTCCGCGACGGGGCTGGTTTTGTTTTTGTAGTCCGTGATTGACTGTAGACCCTGCCGCATACCTCTCGTGTCTGACCCGTTGAATTGCGACTCTACTTTGTCTCTATACTGACGCTTAGCTTGTTTGATTGCCTTGCAGAGGGAATAGCTACACTGTTTGTATTCGGTCATGTTTCCGGTCGCCTTGCCCTGATTAAAAGTAGTGGTTCGCGCTTTCAGTTTTGTGCGAATGTGTACACGACTGTGATTATAATCAAAGGGAATTCTCTTGGTAGATAATGCGGTCGGCATTTGACTGTAAGGAATTCTAGGTCAGGTGAACAAAAGGACTTGAGTTCCTGTATGTTGTTATGATAACACCACGACTCGTTAATCATAAGGCATACACCCCCGCCCTTCTTCTTACCAGAGAGATGTTTGTTTCGGTTGGTGCGGTGCGTGAAGAAACCAGGTGGCTGTACCGACTCTGATAACTTATCCCGAGTGAGCCATGTTTCTGTGAAACAGAGAATGTTAGTCTCTCTGGAAGGCAACCCTTGCTCGGATTTCATCTACCTTGTTGTCAAGAGACTGGACATTGGCTAGTAGTATACTCGGGAGCGGTGGGCGATGTGCCCGACTACGGAGCCTGACCAGAACACTGCTCCGTCTGCCCTTTCTGCGGCGCCGTTGTTTTGGGTCGCCTGCTTTGATCCGATCCATTGTCCTGGGTGCTGGACCAAACAGAGGATCCTCTTCGGGAAAGTCGTATTCCTGGTCGTAATGTTGGTAAGTTTACGTTGCTCTTATGTCCAATAGTTTCTCCCGACTGTATGTAATAAGACTTAAGATTTCCTGGGGTAACAGTGTAAGAAATAATACATAAAAAAACAAAATACTGCAGTTTCCTAAGAACGCGAAGTGAGGCGGCCATCTCTGTCGGCGCCAGATGTTATGTTGTTTAACCTCTCTGGGCTAGGCGGGACGAATTCGTCCCACCTACGTAACAGCCAGTTGAAGCCTGTGGCGCGATTTTCAAAACCTTAAAAATCCTATTACTTCAATTTCTCAAACATATGACTATTTTACAGCTATTTAAAGACAAGACTCTTGTTAATCTAACCACACTGTCCGATTTCAAAAAGGCTTTACAACGAAAGCAAAACATTAGATTATGTCAGCAGAGTACCAAGCCAGAAATAATCAGACACCCATTTTTCAAGCTAGCATATAATGTCACAAAAACCCAGAAGACAGCTAAATGCAGCACTAACCTTTGATGATCTTCATCAGATGACAACCCTAGGACATTATGTTATACAATACATGCATGTTTTGTTCAATCAAGTTCATATTTATATCAAAAACCAGCTTTTTACATTAGCATGTGACGTTCAGAACTAGCATACCCCCCGCAAACTTCCGGGGAATTCGCTAACATTTTACTAAATTACTCACGATAAACGTTCACAAAAAGCATAACAATTATTTTAAGAATTATAGATACAGACCTCCTCTATGCACTCGATATGTCCGATTTTAAAATAGCTTTTTGGTGAAAGCACATTTTGCAATATTCTAAGTACATAGCCCAGGCATCACGGGCTAGCTATTTAGACACCCGGCAAGTTTAGCACTCACCATAATCATATTTACTATTATAAAAGTTTGATTACCTTTTGTTGTCTTCGTCAGAATGCACTCCCAGGACTGCTACTTCAATAACAAATGTTGGTTTGGTCCAAAATAATCCATCGTTATATCCGAATAGCGGCGTTTTGTTCGTGCGTCCCAGACACTATCTGAAATGGTAAATCAGGGTCGCGCGCATGGTGCAATTCGTGACAAAAAAAATCAAAATATTCCATTACCGTACTTCGAAGCATGTCAACCGCTGTTTAAAATCCATGTTTATGCTATTTTTCTCGTAAAAAAGCGATAATATTCCGACCGGGAATCTCCTTTTAGCTAAACAGAGGAAAGTAAACAAAGCTTTCGGTCGACGCGGGCGCGAGCCTGAGTCTCACAGTACTGTAACCAGCCACTACCCAAACACGCTACTTTTTTTCAGCCAGAGCCTGCAAAGCCACGATTCAGCTTTTTACCGCCTTCTGAGAACCTATGGCAGCCGTAGGAAGTGTCACGGGACAGCTAAGATCCTCACTCTTCAATAAACAGAGACAAGAAGAACGACACCTTGTCAGACAGGCCACTTCCTGCCTGAAACCTTGTCAGGTTTTTGCCTGCCAAATGAGTTCTGTTATACTCACAGACACCATTCAAACAGTTTTAGAAACTTTAGGGTGTTTTCTATCCATATGTAATAAGTATATGCATATTCTAGTTACTGGGTAGGAGTGGTAACCAGATTAAATCGGGTACGTTTTTTATCCGGCGGTGTAAATACTGCCCCCTAGCCCTAACAGGTTAATTCATCACGCTAAACAGAGGAGCTCTTTATAGTTGATTAAGAATGAATTTAAGGTAGGTGTGGGTCCCTGGGCCCATATGCTGAGCCTCCATGTCCTCAGGCCTGGCTCCAGAAAAGATATTGACATTTACTGATGACATTTACACACATGGATTCATTCAGGGGCATCCCTCTGCATGCATAATGCCCTGGATGTGATATGATTGGAGTCTGTCTGTGTCATTACGTTGCCCTCTTTAGACACAGCGAGCACCATCCCCCTACCTCTGCACCATCCCCCTCTCTCTCTCCTACACTCAGGCTGCTGTGGTCAGAGAGGTCGTAAATTCCTGGAGGAGAATCTTCCTCATGGCCAGACAGTATAGAGAGAGAGTGAGTTTCATAGAGAGAACAATGGAATTTCTTCTACCTCACAGAACTGGAGAACCGAACAATAGTCATGTTCTGGAGAATGTATAAAAGATCGGTGAAGTAACGAGCTACGAACTGGTCCGTTTGGTACAATTTTGTGAAACTCATGAGAGACAATACAGCCACATTACCATAACCCTGTTTATACAAGAGTCTCAGTTATGAGGCTTACATCTAATTGTTGTATAAAATGAATGAGTAAAGAGGAAACTATTTGTGAAATTATATAATGTGATTTTAGACTGTTTAATGAAGGAAACTCCAATTCCTTTTGGAGTTTCACTAAATCATAGGCTCGTCCATGAGCGCAGACATTGAGCTGGCGTCATGGGACCGGCCCTTTTTGCTCCTCCGAATAAAACCCCCACCTTGGGGATTTATCTTCAGCCCAGCTTACCTCGATAACCACGAGAGGGCTAAGGTTGCAGACCATGCATTTCTCTTGCTGAATTCTTAACCGTACCACGTGGTTAAACTCTTAGACTATCGATACCGACAGAATAAGAACAAATATTTGATACTAATTACTAGTCTGCAGCCAGGAATTATGTACCCGTGTAAGCGAGGACCGACAACCGCTGAAACCTCTATTCTATAACGACGTTAACCTGTTAGGGCTAGGGGGCAGTATTGACACGGCCGGATAAAAAACGTACCCGATTTAATCTGGTTACTACTCCTGCCCAGTAACTAGAATATGCATATAATTATTGGCTTTGGATAGAAAACACTCCAAAGTTTCTAAAACTGTTTGAATGGTGTCTGTGAGTATAACAGAACTCAAATGGCAGGCCAAAACCTGAGAAGATTCCATGCAGGAAGTGGCCTGTCTGACAAGTTGTGTTTCATCTGGGCTCTTTTTATTGAAGACTGAGGATCTTTGCTCTAACGTGACACTTCCTACGGCTCCCATAGGCTCTCAGAGCCCGGGAAAAAGCTGAACGATATCGAGGCAGCCTCTGACTGAAACACATTATCGCTTTTGGCAAGTGGCCGATCAGAGTACTATGGGCTTAGGCGCGTGCCCGAGTCGACCCCATGCTTTATTTTCTTTCGTCTGTTTACCTAAACGCAGATTCCCGGTCGGAATATTATCGCTTTTTTTATGAGAAAAATGGCATAAAAATTGATTTTAAACAGCGGTTGACATGCTTCGAAGTACGGTAATGGAATATTTAGAATTTTTTTGTCACGAATTGCGCCATGCTCGTCACCCTTATTTACCCTTTCGGATAGTGTCTTGAACGCACGAACAAAACGCCGCTATTTGGATATAACGATGGATTATTTGGGACCAAACCAACATTTGTTATTGAAGTAGAAGTCCTGGGAGTGCATTTCTGACGAAGACAGCAAAGGTAATAACATTTTTCTTATAGTAAATCTGACTTTGGTGAGTGCTAAACTTGCTGGGTGTCTAAATAGCTAGCCCTGCTATCTACTGAGAATATTGCAAAATGTGCTTTCACCGAAAAGCTATTTTAAAATCGGACATATCGAGTGCATAGAGGAGTTCTGTATCTATAATTCTTAAAATAATTGTTATGCTTTTTGTGAACGTTTATCGTGAGTAATTTAGTAAATTCACCGGCAGTGTTCGGTGGGAATGCTAGTCACATGCTAATGTAAAAAGCTGGGTTTTGATATAAATATGAACTTGATTGAACAAAACATGCATGTATTGTATAACATAATGTCCTAGGGTTGTCATCTGATGAAGATCATCAAAGGTTAGTGCTACATTTAGCTGTGGTTTGGGTTTATGTGACATTATATGCTAGCTTGAAAAATGGGTGTCTGATTATTTCTGGCTGGGTACTCTGCTGACATAATCTAATGTTTTGCTTTCGTTGTAAAGCCTTTTTGAAATCGGACAGTGTGGTTAGATTAACGAGAGTCTTGTCTTTTAAAATGGTGTAAAATAGTAATATGTTTGTGAAATTGAAGTAATAGCATTTCTAAGGTATTTGAATAACGCGCCACAGGATTCCACTGGCTGTTACGTAGGTGGGACGATTTGGTGCCACCTACCCTAGAGAGGTTAATGAATGTTACTCTGAACTATCCATTCTAACCACAGCAGAGAGAGAGAGGGCGGACAAACTCTCCAACAGAAACAAACTTTTCAATAGAGATCCCGACGACACACTGAGCATAAATATATATATATTGATTGCAGTTATTCCCGAATGAGTGAGCGTTCATGTGCAAATGATTAGCATTTCAATTGTTATAATTATCAACTTTGTAGTGTCTTATCTCAGTTGACCCCCACTTCCCTTTTGTCCACCAAGCCGTGATGCCGGTTTATCCCACTAGGGAAACTCCGCTATCATTTCCTTGTAACTATCTAGACAGGAAGACCACGTCTCATAGGGACGGCATGGAAGAGCACCAGTAAGCCAGTGACTCGGCCCCTGTAATGGGTTTAGAGGCAGAGAATCCCAGTGGAGAGAGGGGAACCGGCGAGGGTGGTTCGTTGCTCCAGTGCCTTTCCGTTCACCTTCACACTCCTGGGCCAGACTACACTCAATCATAGGACCTACTGAAGAGATGAGTCTTCAATAAAGACTTAAAGGTTGAGACCGAGTCTGCGTCTCTCACATGGGTAGGCAGACCCTTCCATAAAAAAGGAGCTCTATAGGAGAAAGCCCTTGCCTTAACAGGAAGCCAGTGTAGGGAGGCTAGCACTGGAGTAATATGATCACATTTTTTGGTTCTAGTCAGGATTCTAGCAGCCGTATTTAGCACTAACTGAAGTTTTATTGAGTGCTTTATCCGGGTTGCCGGAAAGTAGAGCATTGCATCAATTTTGGACAGAAAATTTCTGATCTTTGCAATGTTACGCAGATGGAAAAAAGCTGTCCTTGAAACAGTTACATGATTAATTAGTTTAATCGCGTAATAATAATTACAGACAGTTATTTGATAAAAATAAGTCTTCAGTTTTAATGATGCCAAAGACACAATGTCTGTCTGTGGCTGGCTATGGGGTTCAGTCTGAAAAGATAAAGGGATCTATAGGGTCCCCAAAATTTTTTTTGTATGAATTGCAGGGTCTTTTGATTTAGGATTATATGAAGGTAGAGTGGCCCACCGGCACCATCTGTATGTGTGTTACCGGCGCCTTGCTCCCGTACAAGCTAAACATCTTCACCCACTTCAAGGAAACTATAGTGCCGCCGTCACTGGCCACCTCCGCAAACGAGGACTCTGAGCTCTCGTTCTCAATGGTCGACGTGAGTAAGACATTTAAGCATGTTAACCCTCGCAAGACGGCATCCCAAGCCGCGTCCTCAGAGTATGTGCAGACCAGCTGGCTGGAGTGTTTACGGACAAATGTAATCTCTCCCTATCACAGTCTGTTGTTCCCACTTGCTTCAAGATGTCCACCATTGTTCCTGTACCTAAGAAAGTGAAGATAACTGAACTAAATGACTATCGCCCCATAGCACTCACTTCTGTCATCATGAAGTGCTTTGAGAGGCTAGTTAAGGATCATATTACCTGGATCTTATCTGACACCATAGACACACTACAATTTGCATACAGTCCCAACAGATCCACGGATGATGCCATCGCACTGCACACTGCCCTATCCCGTCTGGAAAAGAGAAGTACCTAATGTAAGAATGATGTTCATTGACTATAGCTCAGCCTTCAACACCATAGTACCCTCCAAGTTCATGACTAAGCTCAGGGCCCTGGGTCTGAACCCCAACCTGTGCAACTTGGTCCTGGACTTCCTGACAGGCCAAACCCAAGTGGTGAAGGTTGGCAACAACACATCCATCACGCTGATCCTCAACACGGGGGCTCCAGAGGGGTGTGTGCTCAGCCCTCTCATGTAGTCCCTGTTCAGTCATGAGTGGTAACGCACATCTCCAACTCAATCATCAAGTTTGCAGACGATGCAACAGTGGTAGGCCTGATTACCAACAATGACGAGACAGCCTACAGGGAGGAGGTGAGGGACCTGACAGAGTGGTGCCAAGAAAATAACCTGTTCCTCAACGTCAACTAAACGAAGGAGCTGATTGTGGACTTCAGGAGACAGCAGTGCGAGCATATCCACATCGATGGGGCCGCAGTGGAGAGGGTGAAAATATTAATGTTTGTCATCGTGCACATCACTGACAACCTGAAATGGTCCATCCGCAACAGCGCCTCTTCAACCTCAGGAGGCTGAAGAAATTTGGCTTGTCCCCGAAGACCCTCAGTGACTTCAGATGCACCGACGCTGTATCACCGCCTGGTATGGCAATTGCACCGTCCACAACCGCAAGGCTCTCCAGAGGGTCAGCCCAACCCTGCCTGCCCTCCAGGACATCTAGAGCACCCGGTGTCACAGGAAGGCCAAGAAGATCATCAAGGACCTCAGCCACCCGAGCCATGGCCTGTTTACCCCGCTACGATCTAGAAACCGGAGACAGTACTGGGACCGAGAGACTGAAAACAGCTTCTATCTCCATGCCATCAGATTGTTAAATAGTTACAACTGGCCGGCCTCCGCCCAGTACCCTGCCCTGAATTTAGTCACTGTTACTAGCCGGCTACAACCTGGCACTCAACCCTGCACCTTAGAGACTGCTGCCCTGTGTACATAGGAATTGAACACTGGTCACTAATAATCTTTACAAACATTTAAACCCACTTCATATGTGTATATACTGTATTCTAGTCAAGACTCATCCTATATAACTACTGCTGTACACAACTTTTCTATTCACATAATGTCAATATTATACTCACCATCCTAGACATATGTATTTATATTCCGCACTCTGACATTGTTCTTTCTGATATTTCTTAATTTCTTCTTATTTTTGGGATTTGTGTGTATTGTAATACAAATTATCATAAGCATTTTGCTGCACCTGTGGTAATTTATGCAAAATACTGTATGTGTATGCGACCAATAGTCAAATTTTATTTGATGGATTCACGAATGCGATAGTCAGAGGAGTTGGCTCAAGCACATACAGATCTGGGACCAGGCTATACAATATACATCTGGGTGTGCGGCTTTCTCTTTAAACTGTTTAGTAGTTGAGAAGTATTTTTAGGCTGACGCTGACCATGTTTGTGCTGACAGTTGCTAAGGTACTGCCAACAGTGCCAGTGTGGCATGGGAGTGGCACTTTGGTCTGTTGAGCCCTCCATCTGTTGTAGAGGTGTGTTGGCGGGCACAGAGAAGGAGGCAAGAGAGCGACACACAACTGAGTCTCTGCCCACTGCTCACTGCCCTGATACAGCCCTGTCAGCACATGCAGACAATTACTGAAAAGCTTGAGTGGGTTTGACTGATGACATGGCATTATGGATTGTATTCAGCACCATGCAAGACCACAATAAAACCTTAACTCAGAATTACATAATGACGTCTGTTGAAGGCTAACGGTAGCCTTTCGCCTTGGTGTCCCATGACTAAGGGACCTACTACACCAAGTGGAAGCAGAACAGCAAAAATAATCTAGCCATCAAACCAAGTAATAATCTCACACCACATTACACCTGTCTTCTGTTACATAACCATGGGCAGGCTATGTGTCTGCTAGCCTGCCTATAGCTGATGTCAGCGCGGTGAAAACAGCATCATGTCCTACTCGGGGCAGAGAAAGGCCCGTAATGTGGTGTGTCCGAGTCCATCAGCTGACAATGACTTGACCTGGGTGCTGTGACAGATCATTAAACCCCCTGCTCCCGTCTCTGTCTGTCCATGAACACACTACTGTTAACTTCTATGGGCTAGGTGGGACGGTAGCGTCCCACATGCGGGACACAGCCAGTGAAATATCAGGGCGGCAAATTGAAAAACAACAAAATGTCATAAAACAACTTTCTCAAACATATGACTATTTTACACCATTTTAAAGATACACGTCTCCTTGATGTAACCACATTGTCCGATTTCAAAAAGGCAAGACAAAAATAATCACACAGCCATTTTCCAAGCAAGGACATGTGTGAATAAAACCCAAAACACAGCGAAATGAAGCACTAACCTTTGACAATCTTCATCAGATGACACTCCTAGGACATTATGTTACACAATACATGTATGTTTTGTTGGATAAAGTTGATATTTATATCCAAAAACAGCATTTTACATTGGCGCGTGACGTTCAGAAAATATTTTGCCTCCAATACTGCCGGTGAATCAGCACAACAATTTACAAAAATACTCATCATAAACATTGATAAAATATTAAACTATTATTCAAAGAATTATAGATGAACATCTCCGTTATGCAACCGCTGTGACAGATTTAAAAAAAAAAAAAAGCTTCACGGGGAAAGCACACTTTGCAATAATCTGAGTACGGCGCTCAGAAAAATACACCAGGCAATACAGATACCCGCCATTTTGAAGTCGTCTAAAATCATAAATAGCATTAGAAATATTCACTTTGATAATCTTCATCAGAAGGCACTTCCAGGATTCCCAGGTCCACAATAAATGTTGTTTTGTTCGATAAAGTCCATAATTTATGTCCAAATAACTCCTTGTTGTTTGCACGTTCAGTAAGCTACTCAAAATGTAGGAAGTGTGCCGAAAATTTCACGACAAAAAGTTATATTTACGTTCGTTCAAACATGTCAAACGTTGTAAAACATCAATCTTTAGGGCCTTTTTAACTTAAAACTTCAATAATATTCCAACCGGACAATTCCAGTGTCTTGGAAAAACGTTTTGGAACACAGCTACCTACCCACGTGAATGCGCGTAATTGTGGCCTGTCATTCTCCCGGTCATCAGACTCCAGGAGGTCTTGTTCGCTCTCTGTTGACTGCAAAAGCCTGAAACACGTTCTAAAGACTGTTGACATCTAGTGGAAGCCTTAGGATAGTGCAAATTGTACCCTAAGTCACTGTATACTGAATAGGCCCAGTCTTGAAAAACTACAATCCACTTCCTGGTTGGATTTTTTTCTCAGGTTTTTGCCTGCCATATGAGTTATGTTATACTCACAGACACCATTCAAACAGTTTTAGAAACTTCAGAGTGTTCTCTATCCAAATCTACTAATAATATGCATATTATAGTTTCTGAGCCAGAGTAGTAACCTGTTTAAATTGGGTATGTTTTTCATCCGGCCGTGAAAATACTGCCCCCTAGCCCAGACAGGTTAACATCCTCAGCCTGAGGAGTCAATGTGAGTGAGGTCCGGGCTGTATGTTAGTGGGGTTAGTGCTGTCAGTGGTATGCATGGGGGCCACAGCTAGGCTAATAAATAATGGAGGGTAATGTTGAGAGGGCTGGTGTGAGGCTGGAGTTTAGATTAGGAGTAGGGCTGTGGCTGGGCATGTGAATAATTGAGCATGGTGGGGAGGAGACCAGAGAGGGGGGAGCCTCCAGTGACAGTTCTTACTATAGTACTAAACTCTGTCCCACTCTGCTAGTCTTTACTGCCAGGAGGCAGGCTGGTGGTGGGAGCCTAGCTTCTTTATGGCCCCATCATATCTCTAAAAGGCAGGTGAAATCAGTGGAGTTTTAGCACAAGAGCCAGTGAGAGGCTTCCTGGCATTTGCAAGCCTGACAATGAAACAGAAGGGTTAAGTGGGTGGTCTGGCAAAGTGGGTTTCATGCATTCTGCCACACTCAGGTACATGTGTTTTCTCCCACTGGCCATATGCTCAGCCTGCCTGTCTCCTAGGGCCCTGGCCCCACTCTTGGCTCTATCGGCTCCAGGCTCCCAGAGACCAGGCTACAGGCTGTCAGAAAAGCCGGTTAATTGCAGAGCTGCTCCCATCTCTCCCTGGAGCTCTCCCACTCCACAGTCCAATAGCCCCCCTGTTCTCTAGTTTAGCCCTCCTAATCTCGCACCCACTTACTCTGGCAGGAAGCAAGCTGCCTCACAGACACTCTGAAATACACAACAGCATGTCAGACAACACAGTCAAACTCCTTACATTTCACATTTTCGATTTATTCAATGATTTTACGAAGACAAATGGATTATTTACTGTGGGGGCATGTGTATGCGTTTCTGTCACTGTTTTGGTGTGTGTGCCTGTGCCTTTGCAGCATTCAATGTAAAAACAGCGGCAGCGTGCGTATGTATGTGGACTGTGTGAGCAGAGCTTGATGGTGAAAGGAAATAAATTAGGGGAAAAAGCAGGAACAGGCATACTATATTAAGGGGATTGCAGTGGGCTCTGCCTGATCTTTGATCTCTGTTTTGCCTTGGCTTAGATGACATGACACATTTTGTCAATGTGTGTTCTTATCTTGTGGATTCAAGTGGTTGCTATTGGCCTTGACCTTTTAAGGAAATGGATACACGTTTTCTAAGATGTTACTGGAACTGCCAGAGTTGAGTAGAAACAACCGTGCGATCAATCAAAGTGCTGCTGCTTTTATTGCTTTGTTTTACCTTCTACATAGAACTGTAGGATAGTTATTTTATCACCTTGTTGTTGTAGGAAAGTTCCTGCACAGCATGATATGCAAACTTGTAGTATATTCAAGGTTATAAAGGCTTCTAAAGTTAGACATTTTCACTTTAATTTGCCCTAAAAAATGTAGTAACCCCTACAAAATGTCCCATGAATTATAATCAACACAATAATTCACATTTCCTGTTGTGAGAAACTGGTCAAATTAAGATCATGCATCTATACACTGAATTAGTGGAGGAGCAACAGAATGGGAAAAATGGGAAATTACAGCCAAGAATGTATGCAATATTGAAGCTCCAGCATGTATGTGATTTTATGCAATACTTTCCTGGTCATTGGCTCGCCAAGACAGCAACAAGTTGGCACCCAGGCTAATTCACTATACGACTGTACCCCATGGCCATGATGTCGCAGTGTAGTTTAGTCAATAACATTGGTAGGGTCCAGAGTTTCTCCTGATCAGGACACAACTCCTGGCCCTAGTGTTTAGTTTGGTGGATAGTTGCATTAATAAATGATATAGAGGTGACCCTTCTTCTCTCCTTTCTTCTCTCCTGAATGGTGGCACCTTCCCAGTTTGCTCCAGCACCCTGAGAGCTCCAATCCTGTCATGGTTTATTCACACGCTGCTCTTCTTCATATTCTTTTGATGTTATTATTTGTTGAATTAAACATAGAAAATTGCTTCTGCTTGTCCACAGCATCCATATTTAATGTCCTGGCCTGATGAGTGTAGCAGGAGCTGGAACCGAGAGAATTTCAGGTGTATTCACCTAGAAAACCACATCAACCAAATCAGCCACCACTCACTGTGAAGTTCACTTCCAGCCAGCTATCCAGCGCTGTGAGGAAGCGTGTTTTGAACGTGTTCATGTGTGATGCCTATCCTTTTACTGAAGTGAGGCTGTTCGCTGATGCCATAATGATCAGCCAAATGGATTTCAAAGTATGTTTCGGCAAGTGTTTGTATTCCTGGTCATATTCCTCAGGGTGTTGAGACATCCCTCTGTAGTGATTGTCAGGGATGGGTGTGGGGTCTGATATTGTCACAGTTGTTCTTACATTGTTACTGTATTCTCCTTCCTACTATTACACATGTCTGTCTGTCTCACCACTGTGCCAGCTAAGAGCCTGTTTTGGGGGGACTCTAGCATTTACAGATACCCCTTTACCATCAGTTATTACTTGCATGATAGGTTATGAGCAAGGATAGCATCAGCAATTCTCTGCACCTGTCATATGTACACACTAACACACATTCTCAAACTTTGACACACACACACACGCATGCACACGTGTCCACACTATAGGAAATACTTACATAGAAAGCCATAGAACAGGCTCCAGTGAATGACATCTCCCAGTCCACATGCTCTTACAGATGAAGAGTTGCCTCTCTCTCTCTGTATCCTTCTCTCTGTATCCTACTCGCTACTGATTTAATGGACGACAACAGGGGCCCTGAATACCTCACCTCCATATTAGAAGACTCATATTTGTTGATAACCAGACTGTTATTGACTGAGTAATAAGAATGATCTCTCAAAGACAGGGCTCCATTTGGAAAGATATAAGCCTACCTATTTATGTTTTAGTTGTCCTCCTCCCTTTGTTACTAAAATAAACAGTAATTTCTGTGACCGTCTGTGGTCATACATATCTCCTGTAAGACTCTCAGGATGTTTAGGCCCCAAAGGAGGGATGTACAATCAGTATGCAACCGGCTGACCCATTGTACTCAATGACAATACGATAGGTAGTCTCTTGTGCCAGCCCTAACATTAGTAGCTGTGTGTATATGTGTGTATGCATGTGTACGTGTGTGTGCGAGTGTGTTGGCATGCAGTCTGGCCAGAGCTACAGTTGAAGTCGGAAGTTTACATACACTTAGGTTGGAGTGATTAAAACTCGTTTTTCAACCACGCCACAAATTTCTTGTTAACAAACTAAAGTCTTGGCAAGTCAGTTAGGACATCTACTTTGTGCATATCACAATTCCGGTGGGTTAGAAGTTTACATACACGAAGTTGACTGTGCCTTTAAACAGCGTGGAAAATTCCAATAAATGATGTCATGGCTTTAGAAGCTGATAGGCTAATTGACATCATTTGAGTCAATTGGAGGTGTACCTGTGGATGTATTGCAAGGCCTACCTTCAAACTCAGTGCCTCCTTGCTTGACATCATGGGAAAATCAAAAGAAATCAGTCAAGACCTAAGAAAAAAAATTGTTGACCTCCACAAGTCTGGTTCATCCTTGGGAGCAATCCAAGAACAACAGCAAAGGACCTTGTGAAGATGCTGGAGGAAATGGGTACAAAATAATCTATATCCACAGTAAAACGGGATCCTATATCGACATAACCTGAAAGGCCGCTCAGCAAGGAAGAAGCCACTCCTCCAAAAGCTCCATAAAAAAGCCAGACTACGGTTTGCAACTGCACATGGGGACAATGATTGTCGTTTTTGGAGAAATGTCCTCTTGTCTGATGAAACAAAAATAGAACTGTTTGGCCATAATGACCATAGTTATGTTAAAGCGAAAAGGGGGAGGCTTGCAAGCCGAAGAACACCATCCCAACTGTGAAACATGGGGGTGACAGCATCATGTTGTGGGTGTGCTTTGCTGCAGGAGGGACTGGTGCACTTCACAAAATAGATGGCATCATGAGGCAGGAAATTATGTGGATTTATTGAAGCAACATCTCAAGACATCAGTCATGAAGTTAAAGCTTGGTCGCAAATGGGTCTTCCAAATGGACAATGACCCCAAGCATACTTCCAAAGTTGTGGCAAAATGGCTTAAGGACAACAAAGTCTCAAGGTATTGGAGTGGCCATCACAAAGCCCTGACCTCAATCCCATAGAAAATTTGTGGGCAGAATTGAAAAAATGTGTGCGAGCAAGGAGGCCTACAATACTGACTCAGTTACACCAGCTCTGGCAGGAGGAATGGGCCAAAATTCACTCAACTTATTGTGGGAAGCTTGTGGAAGGCTACACGAAACATTTGACCCAAGTTAAACAATTGAAAGGCAATGCTACCAAATACTTATTGAGTGTATGTAAACTTCTGACCCACTGGGAATGTGGTGAAAGAAATAAAAGCTGAAATGAATCACTCTACTATTATTTTGACATTTGACATTTTTAAATAAAGTGGTGATCCTAACTGACCTAAGACAGGGAATTTTTACTAGGATTAAATGTCAGGAATTGTGAAACTGAGTTTAAATGTATTTGGCTGGTGTATGTAAACTTTCGACTTCAACTGTAGATGGGCTTCCTTCATTATTAATGCTGTCATTCTTTCTATTACACTTGTATTGGCTAACACAAGGCCTGCGTCCCTAGGGTAACTCAGAGCTTATGGCCTTTCTTAGACTCCACCCTGCCTAGAACCAGCACCGGACCTTACAGTTTCTATATACAGTATAGAATATGCAGTATGCACTGCGGTATCCTGTCCTGTGTCTGGTGTTTTTATGATGCATCTTCCTATTTAGGGAAAGGTTGGTTATGGATAGGGTTGCAAAATTCCAGTAACTTTCCCAAAATTCACAGGTTTTCCAGAAATCCTGGTTGGCGATTTCTGGATTTCCTGTTTTTATCACTTCCTGATTTCTGGAAAACGTGATTTTTTTTGTTGGCAAAGTTACCGGAATTTTCCAGCCTAAAGTTATGGCTGAGCATCACAGCTATATTAAGACTGATATGATGCTGTTGCAGGCCCGGTCCTGGCCATTCTGCCGTTCTAGGCGAGACAAAATAAATTGCCGGCCTCCTATCCCCGCAAAACTAGAATAGTCTACAGTGTCACAATGAAATTGTATAAATGTCCATCCATGTGGTATTACTTGTTAAACAGGCAGTTTATTAGTCCTGATTCCTGACATAGTGTACAGGTCCTCCCCTATCTGAATGTGTTCTCTCACCCAGCACTGACTGGCCCAGTACCAATACTGCAGCATTGGCATTAGAGGAGCAAGGTACAGTTTGATGAGTTTCATCTCTGTGTACAGTTTGATTGGTATGGGACCAACATTTAAACTAGTCTTCTTTTTCACTCTTATACAACGTACAACTGAAGTTGAGGTCATATCCTTATGCTGCTTAATGTGCTACTCTGGTAGGCCTTGAAGCTCTTATTTCCAGAGTCTATGGGGGCCAGTGGAGGTTGATGCAGGTCGTTTTGTTTGTGATGTGCTCATTGATTCCTTGTTTCCTCAGTCTCTCAGGTACTCTTCCAGTCTGATGCCCCTGCTGTGGATCACACACCCTGCTGACAATTAGACTATTTTCCTGTGAGCATAGCCTTATAGGTATCCTGTGTGTCTGTCGGGGGGGTGTGTGTGTGTGTGTGTGTGTGTGTGTGTGTGTGTGTGTGTAGACAGCTCTGGGCTGCTGTTCCCAAATCAAATTTTATTGGTCACATACACATGGTTAGCAGATGTTATTGCGAGTGTTGCGAAATGCTTGTGCTTCTAGTTCCGACAGTGCAGTGATATCTAACAAGTAATCTAACAATTCCACAACTACTACCTAATACACACAAATCTAAGTAAAGGGATGGAATAAGACTATGTACATAGAAATATATGGATGAGTGATGACCGAGCGGCATAGGCAAGATGCAATAAATGGTATAAAATACAGTATATACATTTGAGATGAGTAATGTAGTCGGGGTGATAGTATATTATCCTTAAAGGTGTTTAGTTTGTCTGGAAGCAAGACGTCGGTGTCCGTCATGGGTGACCAGGGAGTACATGAGGGGGCTGAGCACGCACCCTTGTGGGGCCCCAGTGTTGAGGATCAGCGAAGTGAAGATGTTGTTTCCTACCTTCACCACCTGGGGGCGGCCCGTCAGGAAGTCCAGGATCCAATTACACATGGCGGGGTTGAGACCCAGAGACCCAGGTCCTCAAGCTTAATGATGAGCTTTGAGGGTACTATAGTGTTGAATGCTGAGCTGTAGTCAATGAACACCATTCTTACATAGGTATTTCTCCAGATGGGATAGGGCAGTCTGATGTTGGGGCGTCTGTGGACCTATTGGGGCGGTATGCAAATTGAAGTGGGTCTAGGGTGGCAGGTAAGGTGGAGGTGATATGACCCTTGACTAGTCTCTCAAAGCACTTCATGATGACAGAAGTGAGTGCTACGGGGTGATAGTCATTTAGTTCAGTTACCTTTGCCTTCTTGGTTACAGGAACATGGGTGGCCATCTTGAAGCATGTGGGGACAGCAGACTGGGATAGGGAGAGATTGAATATGTCCGTAAACATACCAGCCAGCTGGTCTGCGCACGCTCTGAGGACGCGGCTAGGGATGCCGTCTGGGCCGAAAGCCTTGCGATGGTTAGCACGTTTAAATGTCTTACTCACGTTGGCCATGGAGAAGGAGGGCCTGCAGTCCTTGGTAGCGGGCCACGTTGGTGGCCCTGTATTATCCGCAAAGCGGGCACAGAAGGTGTTTAGTTTGTCTGGAAGCAAGATGTTGGTGTCCGTGACGTTGGCTGGTTTTCTTTTTGTAGTCCGTGATTGCCTGTAGACCCTGCCACATAAGTTTTGTAACAATGTAAGAAATAGTACATCAAAAAAACAAATACTGCATAGTTTCCTAAGGACTTGAAGCGAGGTGACCCCCTCTATCGGTGCCATCTTCCCTGCAATGCTTTTCCAATTGAGCTGCAGGTCAAATCTGCCTCTCGCATTCACTTTGACACAGTCACCATGTCCTTAATGTGTGATATGTGAGTAAAGGTTGCCATGGAAATATTGCTTTTGATATAGTCACGCTAAGGCATGAATCATTGTTCTGTGACACCGATGCAGTGTCCTCCCCTATCCTCTGGCACATAGATGTTATGGACGTTTGACTTCATTTGAAGGCCATTAGTCAGTAGAAACTTTTGGATGCTCGGCAAATGATGTTAACCTTTTGGATGGGAGTCCTCATAACACTCACACACGGATTCTCTGTTATGTTGATCAGTCTGACTATTGTTTAGTGCCAGTCTCCTCTCAATACCTCTCTTCTCTCCCAGATGACAAGACTCCAACGCTTCTCTTCCTGTCTGTCTTCTATCTCTGCAGAGAAAACAACAATCCAATCTCACCAACAAGAAAACGAGAGAGGCGGGGAAGTAAAAAAAAATTGTGGCATTTAAATTTATCCTGGTCTCATCAATCCAATAATAGAGAATGATAATTAAGATGGACAAGATAATACTCTATTACCTGTTATCATACTTGAAATGAATGTTGAATGTTATTGCTTTGCCCGCCTACTCCCACTCACACCCCCCCCCCCCCCCCCCCCCCCCCCCCACACACTCTCTATAGCCCTCCTGCTGCTGAGAAACCCCCGCGTGGGAGGTTGTAGAGGGTCTGTGTGGGGGCTGCAGGCGGTAGGAGGGTAGAACTGACCCAGAAGGAGTGCTGAGTGGCAGGCAGGGCTACAGACTCCAGGGTGTAGCCCTGCCCTACACTGACACATACATGGACACGCACACACACGCACACATAAACACACACACACGTACTTAAAGCCCCGTTGGGCTAAACTCTCCCACACAGACTTTGAGCATCATGGTGTGTGTGTGGGTCCAGCCATCATCTGACACCTCCGTGAGATCCATCGACTTGGTGTGTCTGCTTATTCCATCCAGCCAAATGAGCAGATTCATCTTGGCCTTTAAACTGAAGGTCATGGCATTTAAAGGAGAAGTTCAGAATAACCTTGGGCCCAGATTTGTTTCTGCTTGAAATGGAAGCAATGGGGTTGCATGAAACGAGAACACCTCCAGTGATGCATGAAACGACAACATTGTGTGTGTGTGTGTGAGAGCTGCACAGCAACAACTACAGCAACAGCATAGAACCTGCCCCAGTGACCCTACAGGAGAACAAGGATAGAAAACATCAAACAACATGACCAAAGTCATCCACGGCGTTCTCCAAAAATCTAATCAAATCAGAAGGCTACATTAAACAGATGGCTACCCGCTCTAAAGCTTTCTCTTGGTCTCTCTCCATCGCTCTCTCCCTCTCTTCTCTCTCTATCATTAGCGGCTGCTGGAGTTAGTGTTTGATCCTGTGATCTACAAAGACACAGTGGGCTTGTGTTTGTCTCTGTGTGCCGGTATCTTTCTGAGAACACAAGCTATTTACCCACTCCATCCATCTCCGAGAGGATAAGTCCAATCTTCCGTGTGTGTGTACTGTAGGCACAACATATGTGTATTTACACATTTTGGCACAAGAAAAAATAAAATGCAGCTTAACTGAGGTAGATTCTGCATTATCAGGCAACGTTATAGTCTCAGGGTCTTTAGCTAGATACATAGATTGAGTGAATGTCCTAAACCTCAGTGTATCCATTCGTTGGTCCAGGTGTGAGCACACACCTCTCACACAGCCCTACCCAGACCCCTGGTGTGTAGCTCTCATAGCATCTCTGATGAGGCTCTACGGTTGACTTGTTCTCTCCCTTCTCTTTCTACTCATTCCCTCCACAGCCTCAGCCTACACCTTGATAAACAACTCAAGGCTGTCTTACTAAGAATTGTTTTAGTCATTCTAGCGCTCTGGTGTTTAACCGGTGGAATGTTGGCTTATCCTCTGTGCTTTTTAAGATCCCTGATTCTACTGTCTGCACCCCATAATAAAGGCTGTCTTCGCTGCGCTGTCTGTGCTGTGGTTAGTTGTTTTTTTACTGTCCCCTAACTGCCTCATAAAGTAGTTCCTGTTCTATTGGAGGTTTGTGCTGGATATCCTATTAATGGCCAAACCCTGATTCCCAAGTCCGAGTAAGTAAACGTTTCCTTTAACCACTGATATAGGATCAGATGTTTCCAATCCCCCTAATGGTTAAGGTTGGATTAGGATTGGGGTTGGGTAATAATCTGATCCTAGATCTGTGGTTAAGACCAACATGTACCTGGATCTCACATGTCAGAGTCAGGCAGCCAGCCCTCTCCTCTGGACCAGATGGCTCTGGTCTCCAGCATCACAGTGTAAAGACCGGTCTGCCTGGAAGAGGAACGGTGGGTGAGTGAATATTAGTCAGCAGGACCCTTCTGGGTGAAGCAAGCAGAAGGCTGATAATCCAGTACCCTGTGTCTGTACTGGAGATACACAGACATAACCAGGATAAGAGGTGTTGAGACTGATCTGCTGTTGACATTTCTTCTCAGACACTAGGCTTTGCTTTCACATTCCCCATGTTTTTCTGATAGGAGGGGAGGGGAAGGGAAATGGGAGGCAGTGGGGTTCTGATAACCACTTTGCCTGGGAAAGTGTGTGTTGGAGTGTGTGACATTACAAAGTGTCATGTTTGACAATTGCAGACAAGTCAGTTGAGAGCGTGTTGTCAGGTTTGCTAATAAGGCCGAGGCAGGGAGACATAGGGGTTCTGTGCTGTGTGGTGGGTTGGGTTGCTGTGTGTGTTGGTTGGGAATACGGAGACCGGCCCCACACAGACCCACACGCCGCATCTTGCACCTCAGGGGCCATCACCCACTGACGGGGAGAAAGACGAGCGTTATTGTATAAATGTACATTATTGGGGAATAGAAGTGCATTGCGGGTGAAGTAGAAGATAAAACACCTCTAGCACTGTGTTTTGTTAGAGGCATCCTCTCCTCATGTCTCTGTTGGAACTGTTTTGAGAGAACAATGAGATGGACTAGATTGACTTGATTATTGACCACAATGCAAACCAGATAGATTAGATATGTAACAGCAGTCAAGCCTCACTAATGGTTAAATTGAATCAGCAAGCTAGTCAATTATGCTTAGAGTAGAATTGCTAGCTCCAAACAAGCCCAAAGGTCACTTTCTGAGTGTGTGGTTTTGGTAAGTTCCTCCTACCTAAGGCCTTTTAGATTGTTATGGTGTGCCCACCCCCCCATGTAGTGGTATTTCCAGCAGCTATTGTGCTCAGTGGGGTGCACTCTTAGTTGAGGCTTCCTGATGACCACTGATGTGGGGAGTGAAGTACAGAGGGAACAGGCAGGTAATCAGTTGGCCCAACACCCTTCAATTAACCAGACCTTTATTTAGCTCAGTGCCCAGTGTGTGTTTGTTTCCCAGTGCATTTTGGCTCTGAGCATCATCAGTGGATATAAGCATGGAGGATGAGAATCAAACTGGGCTGAAGGAAAGGAAACTCCCCCTTCCAACTTTTAATGTACGATTGACTTAAACTTTTTCATGTACTTCTGTAATTGGGTCCCCTGCTCTGATTATTTTCCAAGCCGAATGCTGTGTTCGTAACCAAGTTGGATAGAGGACACTAGATGGATAAAACCCATTTTGGAATGGACATTGCCATTGAGGGTGTTGAGGAAAATGTAAGCTTAATGACAATTGTGTTAGACAACTATATGGTGTTCTTTAAAGCTATTATCCAAGTTGAACTAGAACCGGACAAATCTGGATTTGAGGAAGGGGAGTATGAAATGAGGCAATCCCACATGTTATACAGTCGTGGCCAAAAGTTTTGAGAATGACACAAATATTAATTTCTACAATGTTTGCTACTTCAGTGTCTTTAGATATTTTTGTCAGATGTTACTATGGAATACTGAAGTATAATTACAAGCATTTAATAAGTGTCAAAGGCTTTTATTGACAATTACATGAAGTTGATGCAAAGAGTCAATATTTGCAGTGTTGACCCTTCTTTTTCAAGACATCTGCAATCCGCCCTGGCATGCTGTCAATTAACTGCTGGGCCATATCCTGACTGATGGCAGCAAATTCTTGCATAATCAATGCTTGGAGTTTGTCAGAATTTATGGTTTTTTGTTTGTCCACCCGCCTCTTGAGGATTGACCACAAGTTCTCAATGGGATTAAGGTCTGGGGAGTTTCCTGGCCATGGACCCAAAATATCAATGTTTTGTTCCCCGAGCCACTTAGTTATCACTTTTGCCTTATGGCAAGGTGCTCCATCATGCTGGAAAAGGCATTGTTCGTCATCAAACTGTTCCTGGATTGTTGGAGAGAAGTTGCTCTCGGAGGATGTGTTGGTACCATTCTTTATTCATGGCTGTGTTCTTAGGCACAATTGTGAGTGAGCCCACTCCCTTGACTGAGAAGCAACCCCACACATGAATGGTCTCAGGATGCTTTACTGTTGGCATGACACAGGACTGATGGTAGCGCTCACCTTGTCTTCTCCGGACAAGCTTTTTTCCAGATGCTCCAAACAATCGGAAAGGGGATTCATCAGAGAAAATTACTTTACCCTAGCTCTCAGCAGTCCAATCCCTGTACCTTTTGCAGAATATCAGTCTGTCCCTGATGTTTTTCCTGGAGAGATGTGGCTTCTTTGCTGCCCTTGACACCAGGCCATCCTCCAAAAGTCTTTGCTTCAGTGTGCGTGCAGATCCACTCACACCTGCCTGCTGCCATTCCTGAGCAAGCTCTGTACTGGTGGTGCCCCAATCCCGCAGCTGAATCAACTTTAGGAGACGGTCCTGGCGCTTGCTGGACTTTCTTGGGCGCCCTGAAGCCTTCTTCACAACAATTGAACCGCTCTCCTTGAAGTTCTTGATGATCCGATAAATGGTTGATTTAGGTGCAATCTTACTGGCAGGAATTTCCTTGCCTGTGAAAGCCTTTTTGTGCAAAGCAATGATGACGGCACGTGTTTCCTTGCAGATAATCATGGTTAACCTCTTGGGGCTAGGTGGGACGCTAGCGTGCCACCCGTGGTGCACTCCATCAACAGCAGGTGCATTTCAAGAGCGGCAAATTTGAATCCAAATAAATGTCAAAATTCAAATTTTTCAAAAATACAACTATTTTACACCATTTGAAAGATAAACATCTCCTTAATCTAACCACGTTTTACAATTTCAAAAAGGTTTTACGGCGAAAGCATAAATTTAGAGTATGTTAGGACAGTACATTTACAAGAGTTGTGTGTAATGTTTTGTCAAGTCAAAGACAGGGTCACCAAAACCATAAAACCAGCTAAAATGATGCACTAACCTTTTACAATCTCCATCAGATGACACTCCTAGGACATTATGTTAGACAATGCATGCATTTTTAGTTCTATCAAGTTCATATTTATATCCAAAAACAGCGTTTTACTATGGCATTGATGTTGAGGAAATCGTTTCCCTCCAATAACCGGCAGTCAAGTCAGCGTCACAAATTAAATAATTAAAATTAGAAAACATTGGTAAAATATTATATTGTCATTTAAAGAATTATAGATTTACATCTCTTGAACTCAATCAACTTGCCAGATTTAAAAATAACCTTACTGGGAAATCACACTTTGCAATAATCTGAGCACTGCGCCCAGAAAAATACGCGTTGCGATACAGACTAGACGTCATGTTGGGGAGATCTAAAATCGAAAATACTATGTAAATAATCCATTACCTTTGATTCTCTTCATCAGATGTCACTTCCAGGTATCACAGGTCCATAACGAATGTAGTTTTGTTCAAAAAAGCTCATCATTTATGTCCAAAAATCTCCGTCTCGTTAGCACATGATGTAAGCCAGCCGGACTTCTCGTCATGAACGAGGGGAAAAAATATATTTCCGTTCGTTCAAACATGTCAAACGTTGTATAGCATAAATCATTAGGGCCTTTTTTAACCAGAACATGAATAATATTCAAGGTGGACGAATGCATACTCTTTTATAACGTATTGGAACGAGGGTACCCAACATGAACTCGCGCGCCAGGTGTCTAATGGGACATCATCGTTCCATGGCTCTTGTTCGGTCAGATCTCCCTCCAGAAGACTCAAAACACTTTGTAAAGGCTGGTGACATCTAGTGGAAGCAATAGGAAGTGCCAAAATATTCCTAAGCCCCTGTGTTTTTCAATGGGATAGGTTTAAAGTCAATACAACACATCAGGTATCCACTTCCTGTCAGAAAATGTCTCAGGGTTTTGCCTGCCAAATGAGTTCTGTTATACTCACAGACACCATTCAAACAGTTTTAGAAACTTTAGAGTGTTTTCTATCCATATATAATAAGTATATGCATATTCTAGTTACTGGGTAGGATTAGTAACCAGATTAAATCGGGTACATTTTTTTATCCAGACGTGCAAATGCTGCCCCCTAGACCCAACAGGTTAACAGAGGAAGAACAATGATTCCAAGCACCACCCTCCTTTTGAAGCTTCGTCTGTTATTCGAACTCAATCAGCATGACAGAGTGATCTCCAGCCTTGTCCTCGTCAACACTCACACCTGTGTTAACGAGAGAATCACTGACATGATGTCAGCTGTTGCTTTTGTGGTAGGGCTGAAATGCAGTGGAAATGTTTTTTGGGGGATTCAGTTCATTTGCATGGCAAAGAGGGACTTTGCAATTAATTGCAATTCATCTGATCACTCTTCATAACATTCTGGAGTATATGCAAATTGCCATCATACAAACTGAGGCAACAAACTTTGTAAAAATGAATATTTGTGTCATTTTCAAAACTTTTGGCCACGACTGTACATTGAAGAGGGGGCGGGGGATTGTATATCACTTGGACACCTATATGTACAGTTGACGTCGGAAGTTTACACACACCTTAGCCAAATACATTTAAACACAGTTTTTCACAATTCCTGACATTTCATCCTAGTAAGAATTCCCTGTCATAGGTCAGTTAAAATCACCACTTTAATTTAAGAATGTGAAACGTCAGAATAATAGTAGAGGGATTTATTTCAGCTTTTATTTCTTTCATCACATTCCCAGTGGGTCAGAAGTTTACATACACTCAAGTAGTATTTGGTAGCATTGCCTTTAAATTGTTTAACTTGGGTCAAATATTTCGTGTAGCCTTCCACAAGTTTCCCACAATAAGTTGGGTGAATTTTGGCCCATTCCTCCTGACAGAGCTGGTGTAACTGAGTCAGGTTTGTAGGCCTCCTTGCTCGCACACACTTCTTCAGTTCTACCCACAAATTTTCTATGGGATTGAGATCAGGGCTTTGTGACGGCCAAGTGGTTGAAAAATGAGTTTTAATAACTCCAACCTAAGTGTATTTAAACTTCTGACTTGAACTGTATGTCTTACATAATAGTTAAGCTTGCCAAGAAAACTTGTATGTATGTATCCATCCTACCTACCTACCTACCTACCTACCTACCTACCTACCTACCTACCTACCTACCTACCTACCTACCTACCTACCTACCTACCTACCTACCTACCTACCTACCTACCTACCTACCTACCTACCTACAATCTTCCCAGCTCTGCAGATTTTGCTGTGAGGAGGCAGAGTCATTAGATCATTTATTTTGGTACTGTCCATATGTAGCTTGTTTTTGGTCACAGGTCCAGGAATGGCTGACGAATTGCAACATTTGCCTAGAACTAACGCTGCAGATAGCAATACTGGGTGATTTGAAAAGTCAATCAATAATATAATAATTATTTTAGCAAAAAATGTTATCTTTTAATTAACAATCTGTAGAAGCTATGAGAATAGAATGGTTCAGTACTTTTGTGAAGCATCACAGCACAGTTGAAAAATATATGGCAAACAGAAATCCAAAATGGATGGTGTTAAGAGATAGATGGGAGGGGTTGAATGGAGCTGAAGAGTGGGACTAATAACAAGATAACCAATGTAAAACATACGGGGTCTGTAAAATGTATATAGGTTCAGAGATTTGGTGAAATAGCACAGTTATAAATAGAAATTAAACTGGAATGACATCAGAAATAGAGGAAGGACTAAAAACAAACAAAATATAACGATTGTAAAATCGATTTGTGTCTGTGAAAATGTGTATAATATGTATAAACCTAAGGTAGAAGCCTAAGTGTTATTGTTTATTAGTTTACTCCAATTGGGGGAGGGGTGGTAGGGTTTGCCGGGATTAATAAAGGTATATTCTAAAGAAAGTATGTATGTATGCTATTTCATCTACAGTTATGGAATTATTATTAGTATTTTTTTTTTTAAGAGGTGGATCAGCTTTAATTTTGCGGAAAGATTGTTGCTTCCATCAATGTAATTGTCTGCATCATTTCCAATCCATCATATATTTTTTGGGTACGTACTCACACTAACTGGCAGTATGCACCCTTTCATTTTGTATGCCAACTAGTAGAGGTAGTAGAAAAAGAAAATGGACTACTTCAAAACGGAGATGGCCTCAATAGAGCTGCCCTTGTGCTCACATATGCCATAATGGGAGTAGAGTGGCTTCAGGTTGGCCATTCTGGAGCAGGCATTTGCTTAAGGCATGGAGTGGAGCACATGAGGAATGCTCCATGGAGGGCTGTTTGGAATCATAAGTACCGTTCTCTTTTAATAGGGACTAGGGAGCTTTCTGATTCAGAAGCAGCCAGCAGGCCATGTTCAGTAATGTGCCATTGTTACACTGAACAAAATTATAACCGCAACAATTTCAAAGATTCTACAGAGTTACAGTTCATATAAGAAAATCTGTAAAATAAAATAAATTCATTAGGCCCTAAGTTTTGGATTTCATATGACTGGGAATACAGATATGCGTCTGTTGGTCACAGATACACTACCGTTCAAAAGTTTGGGGTCGCTTAGAAATGGCCTTGTTTTTGAAAGAAAACACTTTTTTTGTCCATTTTAAAATAACATCTAATTGATCAGAAATACAGTGTAGACATTGAACCCAAACTTTTGAACGGTAGTGTACGTAAAAAAAAAAAGTTAATCAGGCTGTTGATTGTGGAACGTTGTCCCTAGGGCTGTTGTGGTGAACGTATTACCGCCACACCGGTGGTCGCGAGTCATGAAGGCAGTCAAATTCCATGTGAACGTTTAGTCATGGTAATTAGTCTTCTCTAAGCTCTGATGCTGCTGATGGTCATTAGTAGCCTACCAAACTTGCTAACTGCCTGGTACTCAGCATTCTATTGTCCCTCTAATCACTCTGACATCAATGCAAATGTTTTTGAAAATCTAATAAAACACTTAATGAGAGCCCATGAGCTCATGTTGCACAACATTTCTACAGGCTTTGCAATTGTGTGGGAAAACAGAGTGATGGCCTCTACTAAAAAGAGGAGGATCCCATCAGCTGTCTATAGGCTAGGCCTACTATATTCTCAACTTTCCTAATATTAAGCACATTGCTTATATTTACAACAGGTGTATAGGATCTATCGCATCCCACAACTGTCCCAGACTATGTTTAGGATATTTATTTCTCTCACAGAAAAGAATGGATCTGTTCTATGGGGTATAGTAGATTGACATAAGCTAGTGCTTTTGCTGTTCGTTAGGCCTACTCATCTTGTTGGCTGAAAAGTAAATGTGGACCATTCTTCCAATATCTTTAATATGCACCTCGGAATTGGATAAGAACGTGCTCAGTTGCGTCCCTGATTGTGTCTGTCTTCACTTGTAGCCTGTGAGAAAGACCCGATCACGAGATGGAGAGCCATGTGAGTGAGAGGTGATTCGGAGCGCTCAGGGAGAAGTGCACAACGACCACTGGCCGCAAAAGGTATGGATTTTTTTAGAGTGCACTACGGCCACACAAAGGGGTTGCCGCCATGAAATTCTAGGCATTAACAAGTGCTTGTCAGGGCCTCGCGAATGGCACAGTGGTCTAAGGCACTGCATCGCAGTGCTAGCTGTGTCACTAGAGATCCTGGTTCGAGTCCAGGCTCTGTCGCAGCCGGCCGTGACCGGGGAGACATATGGGGCGGTGCACAATTGACCCAGCGTCGTCCAGATTAGGGGAGGGTTGGCCAGCAGGGGTGTTCTTGTCCCATCGCGCACTAGCAACTCCTGTGGCAGTCCGGGTGCAATGCACGCTGACACGATCACCAGGTGTACGGTGTTTCCTCCAACACATTGGTGCGGCTTCCGGGTTAAGCAGGCATTGTGTCAAGAAGCAGTGCAGCTTGGCTGGGTTGTGTTTCGGAGGTTGCACGGCTCTCGACCTTCGCCTCTCTCGAGTCCGTATGGGAGTTGCAGGACAAGACTGTAAAACTACCAATTGGATACCACAAAATTGGGGAGAAAAATAAAAGTGCTTGTCAAATTATGAACGAGTGACAGATGTAATGTGTACAGCCTTCGCAAAAAAACAAAGCAGAGCTCATGCCTTTTCAAGCAATTATTTTCAAATCATCATTAGAGTCGCATCATGCAGCCTTACAATGTATTACGAATCAAAACATATAGCCCAACGTTTGTAGAACTAAAGTTACCTTAGTAACTCTAAATTGAGCATTGTTAATTAATTGAGCTTTGTTAACCACTCAACACAGAATAGCCGTAAGTGCGCACTCCCTCAAATCGTTTGGAGAAAATATCCTTTCTATTTCATTCAGCCTCGGAAATCTTGTCTGCTAAACGAACTAGTGTAGCCCACAGCCATTTGGCATAGCCAGATCAGGTCCTAACATAAGGACAACTCAGAGTATGCTATTCTGTTCTTCTGAAATAGACTACAAATGGACTGTCTAAAATAAATAATGGATTTATTGTGAAGGTGTAGGCTATATTACATGGATTTATTAGACTGTTTAAAATGGACATGTTCCTAAGGTCTGCATCAGTGGCGTTATGCTATGTGTGGAAGCCAGGAGATGGTAAATGTGTTTGTTAATTAATGACCAACTACCGTGAGACGAACAGTTATTTGCTTGACAGTCACCGGCAGACGAAATTTCATGACCGCCACAGCCCTAGTTGTCCCACTCCACTTCAATGGCTGTGCGAAGTTTCTGGATATTGGCGGGAACTGGAACACTGTGTCGTGCACATCAATACAGAGCATCCCATACATGCTCGATGGGTGACATGTCTGGTGACTATACAGGCCATGGAAGAACTGGGAAATGTTCTGCTTCCATGAATTTTGACATGGTGCCCTGGTATCATCCTTAAACATGAGGTAATGGTGGCGGATGAATGGCATGACAATTAGACTCAGGATCTCGTTGAGGTGTCTGTGCATTCAAAATGCAATTGTGTTCGTTGTCCGTAGCTTATGCCTGCCCATACCATAACTCCACCGCCACCATGGGGCACTCTGTTCACAACATTGACATAAGCAAACCACTCGCCCACACAACGCCATATACGCTGTCTGCCATCTGCCCGGTACAGTTGAAACCAGGATTCATCCGTGAAGAGAGAACTTCTTCAGTGTGCCGGTGCCCATCGAAGTTGAGCATTTGACCACTGGAGTACGTTACGACGCCAACCTGCATTCAGGTCAAGACCCCGGTGAGGACGACAAACACGCAGATGAGCTTCCCTGAGACAGTTTGTTCAGAAATACTTAACTTGTGCAAACCCACAATTTCATCAGCTGTCCAGGTGGCTGGTTTCAGACGATCCCGCATGTGAAGAAGCCGGATGTGGAGGTCTTTGGCTGGCGTGGTTCACGTGGTCTGCGGTTGTGAGGTCGGTTGAATGTACTGCCAAATTCTTGAAAACGACAGAGGTGGCTTATTGTAGAGAAATGAACAGCTCTGGTAGTCATTGCTGCGGTCAGCATGCCAATTGCGCGCTCCCTCAAAACTTGAGACATCTGTGTTGTGTAACAAAACTGCATATTTTGGCTCACTAACAGGGATGTAAACAAAAGCAGCAGGCAGCCTTGTGTGGAAGTTGTACTACATGATAGCAGTGCTTATAAGTTAAAGAATGAGAACTCGATTCCAATTCCTAACAACAAGAGTGGACAGGCAATGCTAAGAAATACAACATGCATTATTCTCATGCATGCCTACAGTTCTTTCTAAACTTTGCTAAAGCTCGGTCAGTATCATTGTCTCTCAAAAAAGAAAATCAAGTGAAATATTGTAGGCCTATGTCACAGGTTTTGTTAATGAATGGTGTTAAATGCTGTGGACGTGTCTATACTTGGAGTTGGGCACTGATGGTTATAACACAGTGATCTGTAGCTCCCCCAATCTCCTGTCTAAATTCAGAAATAACACCACCACCTCGTTTGAATTATTAATTTGCAGAGGCTGTCTGTGAAAGTAAACAAAGCTGTGAGTAAGTTCCTTTATCATTAATCTCTTCCTGAGAAACGAAAGACATTTGGCCCAAATGAAAACAGCAATACTTTTGAATGTATTCGTAGTTGAACAACTTTACTGAACAACTTTCTTTATAAGCCGTCGTTGTGAACAGAGGACAATACATGTAAAAATAAAAAGATATAGCCTACTTGCCCAAATTCTGCTCCATCTCTCATCAATGCCTTCACTTGTTCCCGTGTGCCCTTTCCTCCTGAACCCTGTGGAGTGTAAACTTGTCACATGCTAACAAGCAGCAGCTGTGCATTTGGAAAGTATTCAGACCCCTTCACCTTTCCACAGTGTTAACGTTACAGCCTCATTCTAAAATGGATTTAAAAAAATGTTGTCCTCAATCTACACTATTGAAGGTCCCTAAGAACACAGTGGCCTCCATCATTCTTAAATGAAAGAAGTTTGGAACCAGCAAGACTCTTCCTAGAGCTGGCCGCCCAGGCCAAACTGAAAAATCGGGGGAGGAGGGCCTTGGTCAGGGAGGTGACCAAGAACCCGATGGGCACTCTGAAAGAGCTCCAGCGTTTTCTCTGTTGAGATGGGAGAACCTTCCAGAAGGACAACCATCTCTGCAGCACTCCACCAATCAGGCATTTATGGTAGAGTGGCCAGACGGAAGCCACTCCTCAGTAAAAGGCACATGACAGCTCACTTGAAGTTTGTCAAAAGCCACCTAAAGGACTCGGACCATGAGAAACAACATTCTCTTCTCTGATGAAACCAAGATTGAACAATTTGGCCTGAATGCCAAGTGTCACATCTGGAGGAAACCAGGCACCGCTCGTCACCTGGCCAATACCATCCCTATGGTGAAGTATGGTGGTGGCAGCATCATGCTGTGGGGATGTTTTTCAGTGGCAGGGACTAGGAGATTTGTCAGGATCGAGGGAAAGATGAACAGAGCAAAGTACAGAGGGATCCTTGAGGAAAACCTGCTCCAGAGTGCAACAGGACAACAACCCTAAGCACACAGCCAAGAACATGCAGAAGTGACTTCGGGACAAGTCTCAATGTCCTTGAGTGGCCCAGCCAAAGTCGGGACTTGAACCCGATCGAACATCTCTGGAGAGACCTGAAAATAGCTGTGCCGCAACGCTCCCCATCCAACCTGACGGAGAAGAATGGGAGAAACTTCCCAAATACAGGTGTGCCAAGCTTGTAGCGTCTTACCCAAGAAGACTCGAGGCTGTAATTGCTGCCAAAGGTGCTTCAACAAAGTAAAGGGTCTGAATACTAAAAAACCTAAAAACCTGTTTTTGCTTTGTCATTATGGGGTATTGTGTGTAGATTGATGAGTGAAAAAACAAAACATTTAATACATTTTAGAATAAGGCTGTGACGTAACAAAATGTGGAAAAAGTAAAGGGGTCTGAATACTTTTCGAATGCACTGTATACTGTATATTAGAAGCACGCAGCTAGCTTTGCCACATTAAGAGAGATGATAAATTAGTGTTCCTCTATGGAGAGCCTGCCTGGAGAGACACTTTATGGTGCAAATATTGATTCAGTTCAGTCAATCCCCCCGGGATGGGAGACATTGTGGATCTAGTTATATATTTCCTCTGATTATTAACGATCAAATACTTCACTCCCAGGCTTTGATTTAACTAGCTAACGTGTATACAGAGTTGCTTTCATTTCAGCAGTCACTGTCTGACTTATGTTGCTTGAAGTGGTGTGACAGTTGGGTAAAAGCCTGGCCGTGCTCTTCAAATATCATAGTGATTTGAGTGTGCAGATTTTTCATTCAAATCTAACAGTGTCTGAACAGACAGACTTGGGTATGACTCATTCTCTATCAGTCTCAGTCTAGGTATTCTCTCTCAGGAAGAGGACTCGCACGTGTGTGTGAGACTGCTGCAGGCTAGGCATGCTGGGGAGATGAATGGTGTTGAAGACTAGAGACGGTGACAACATCAACTCCTACTCTCTCTGCCTCTCTGCTGCTGATCTGTACCTGAACTAACTGATAACAAGAAACCACTGACAGCCTGAGAAAAGGCAAGATTGTTATTCGATTTACGGATGGCGTTTGTGTGTTCTTGCATGGGTTTGTGTATGCATTTCAATGTGTGTGTGTGTGTGTGTGTGTGTGTGTGTGTGTGTCACTCCGTGTGTGTGTGTGTGTGTGTCACTCCGTGTGTGTGTGTGTCACAGATAGCTCAAGAGAGGTCATGTTTTCCATGTTGCGTGTGCCGGGAATGAAAACAGGGCATGGAGCTGTGTGTGAGCCACTCGATTAAATTAAGGAAGCAAATTGACTGAGCATAGCGCCGTCTACATCGGAAAGTGAGACTGATTTGTGGGGCGAGTGAGCGCGATTGCGCCTAATTTGATCACTCAGCTGCTAATGCGATCTGTGTTACGGCAGTCAGTGCAATTGCGATTAATGTGCCAATGGGCCGAGCTGGAAGGGAGAAGCAGCCAGTTAGGGGAGAGGGGGGATGGCTAGAGCTGCTCCACAGCCCTGTGATTGTTTTGGGGAGATAGGAGCAGGAACCTTAGCCCCCTCAGTGCCAGTGGTGTTCCATTCAGCTTTAGTGTTCATACACATAATCAAGACGTCGATACAGTACTTGGAATCTGTACAGTTTAAATCTCATGAGGACTACCCTACAAAGCTTGAAATGCACATGTATCAGTTGTTAGTAGTCAATCATTATTTCAACCATGCATCACCAATAGCGCAAATTCCCCTAGGCAGTTTTTCTATTACAGCCATCTCCACACTAAAAGTATGTTTGCCGTAGCACCTCTTTAATCCTGCTCCACTCAATGATATCAAACCTAATTGAATCAGAGTATGATGGACATGTGTGGATTGATTTGATCCTTTTCTGTGGTAGTATGCAGGTTGATTTAGCCTAATATTAGTGGGTCATAGAGAGGGTGTTATTTATTATTACAGGGTTATCACATAGAGATGAGCCCTGCATCCTGTCCACTTCTATTATCCCGTCACAGTCCCATATAGCCCCAAATGTCACATTAACATGTCCCCGTCCCACTGTGGTCTCATACAGCCACCAGCCCTCCCTCCTCACACCAGACCAGAGACACTTCTATTCAGACCAGGAGGGTTTTTCTTTATCATATCATGGTTTATGCATTCCCTGATTTTTTTTTTTTTTTCTTCTGGGGATTTGAAATGGCTGTGATGTGAATAGGCATTTTCTCCTAAATGTGTTAGATTGGGATTGTGGTAGAAAAGGGCTCTTTGTTTGAAGACAGATATTTGAGATGTGAGGTTTTGGCTGAAATAAGTGGTGGTGAGGGTGTTTGATGGCAGCTAGAGAGGAGAGAGGGAAGATAAGCCCTCTGCTTGCGACCGTCGCTGCTCAGAATGATATGCATTTTCTCTTTCTGGTGCTGGGGGAATTCGGGGATATTTACAAGGGATAAATGTTCCATTTCAATGTGACTTATCAGATATGAGGTATAATAGAGTTGACCTTTATGGAAGCACCCCTTAGAGAGCGAGAAAGAAATAGGGAGAAAAGGAGAGAAAAAGAGTGAGAGAGACCGGTCAGAGTGAGGCAGGCTTTTGATGCTGAGTGCTATTGTAGTGGGGCACAATATGCACCGGCCTGCAAAGACTCCCTTTGTTTCCGTGTGGACAAAGCTGGCCCTGGTTCATCCTCCACCTTTCACTGGTGCTGTGGTGCTATCAAAGGCCTGGCGTGTCGCGGTCAACAGTATCACTCGGCTGGGGATGGGAGCCAGTCTCTATGGACCTGACACACTGGCTTGTATCCCAAATGGCACGCTATTCCCTACACTGTGCACTACTTATTATGGGTCCTGGTCAAATGTAGTGCACTACAAAAGGAATAAGGTGCCATTTGGAATGCAACCTCTGTCATGGATAAATATGGTAATGTGACTTTTCCAGCTCTAAGCCTACAGTACCCTTACACAACAATGGTTTGAAGTCAACCCTGTACATTCAGACCATTTTTTTAAGGCAAGTCATTGTGCTGAGATCATTTGCCTGCCAGATATACATTTCTCCATCAGTTATTTAAAAAAACATTTTTTATTGAATATCCGAAACGTACAATATACTTGCAGTGAAGCCGCTCAACAACTACATCATACCAGTCATCCAACAGATTCCCATTCAGAGTGACACACAGAAGCATCCAGGGTCAATGCCCTGCTCAAGGGCACGTTGACAGATCTACCACCAGGCTAAAAAACATGAACCCGAACCCTCCATGATCCCCCCACAGTTCCCCAATAGCTCAACCATTCGAGACCCCTCCCACAGTCCCCCCCCCAAGAAGAAAAAAAAAAAATACAATTAATTCCATTCCCCACCCCCAAGAACCCCCCAATGCACCAACAACCAAGAGAATGAACTAAAGAGAAAAGGAAAAGACAGAAGAAAACAGCAGACGACAATGCACATTTTTTTTTATAAAACAAAATAATACATTTGAAAACAAAGGACATCAAGGACAACTGAAATCATAACAGCAATGCCTAGTTTAGATGTTTGTGTGCATGTCTGGAACTATTACATGTATGTGTGTGTTCTTGTATGTGTTTATTTAAATTAGAGTGTGTGTATATGCATGTGTACAAACACCTGCACGGCATCAGCCTCAGGCAAACCGGCATTAGTTGTAAAAACACTGCCCCTCAGTGTCATTCAAACATACTTTTTATTATGTTTTATTTTGCCTTTAAAAAAAAAAAAAAAAGTACTTTTATCTTTGACCATCACTCTATCTCCCACACAGCAACTCCACTCCCACTTGTCTCCAATTCCACATCCCTTTCCTCAGCCCATCCCATCTATCTCTGCTGGCCACCCACTTCGGGTTTCTTCGCAACACATATCTTTCATCTATGCTATGATGTTTAACGTACAATTTCAATCTATCTAATCAAATAGAATCCACAGATTGCGAGTTGAAGATAAATACTTTTACTAAGAGTATTAGTAATTGACTGACCCGGTCTCTCCAGATCTCCTAACAGTACTATTTCTAGGGTCAATTTTAGATCAATGCTATGCGTTTTCAGCCATTCCTGAACCTGAGACCAGAAACAGGCTACCTGAGGGCAATACCAAAATAAATGGTCTATTGATTCTGTATCCTCACAACAAAACCTGCAGCGCTTTGATGATTTTATGCCCCATATATTCAACATTTTGTTGATGGCAAGAATTCTATATAATAACTTTAGCTAAAAAGCATGAAGTCTTGAATCTTGCGACGTTTTATATATCAACACATACACCCTGTACCATGGAATCGGTACATCAAAAATCTCTTCCCAAATATTTTGCAATCTGTATGCCACAGTTGTCAACATCCTGGTCCTCAAATGAAACTGGTATACTTTCCTATTTATGCTATTTTTATTCCTCTGCCAGTTTTGATCCTTTATATTGGGCAGACAGACCAGTTCCCTACCTCCTCCCGCTGCCACCTGCCTCCTCCATTTTGGGGTAATGCTGTAATCAATTGGTTGTACTCTTGGATTGAGCAGACCTTCCCGTACAGTTCTGATGACATGAAGGACATAACTCTACCATTCCAATTTACAATATCATTTAAGAACAAAATCCCCTTTTCAAACATCTTTCCCATAAATACAGGTATTTTATCAACCAGCAAATTTGAGTTCAGCCATAATATTTGTTGTAATATTTGTTCTATCTTTTCAGGGGGATAAAATTGAAATTGTAGCCAGCTCTGCAATGCTTGTTTGAAAAAGAGAGATACTTTGAAAAAGGATCATTTTCAATTAATCGAAAATGAGACATGGCAATCTGCACAAAGGCAAAAAGGCCATTTTTAAACAATGGATGAGCTTTTCTTAGTAATCTACTTGAGAACCATTTAGAGTTCAAATACAACTTTTTTTTTTTTTAGGTTCGTTCAAACATGTCAAACGTTGTATAACATAAATCTTTAGGGCCTTTTTCAACCAGAGCTCCAATAAGATTCAAGGGGGACGATTGCATTGTGTTTCAAAACGTTTCGAAAGGGGAGGGTAGCCAGGGGCGCCGGCGTCATAATGGTGATGGCCCTCTCCATGTGACCACGTTCCACTGCGTCTCATTCATTCAGTTTTCACAGTAGAAGGCTCAAATCACTTTGTAAAGACTGGGGACATCTAGTGGGAGCAATAGGAAGTGCTCAATGAACCATTGCTCACTGTGTGATTTACAGGCAAACTGATGAAGTTGAGTCCGCAATTCAGAATTCCACTTCCTGTTACGATCGGTCTCGGGGTTTTGACTGCCATATGAGTTCTGTTATACTCACAGACACCATTCAAACAGTTTTAGAAACTTTAGGGTGTTTTCTATCCACAAGTATTAATTATATGCATATCCTAGCTTCTGAGTTTGAGTAGGAGGCCGTTTAAAATGGGCACGAATTTTTTTCAAAAATCGCTGTAGCGCCCCCTATCCTAGTCGAACGACAAGAGGTTAATTCTGAGTGCTATGCATTTCGCTAGTACTTTTGCATCACAACATTGAGGTGTAAGGAGCCTCCAGTTTTTTTAGGTAGACTGGGTCTTTATATTTGCCATCTGGGTCTTGTTTTAATAATAGAGAAATCAGACCTTCCTGCTGAGTACCTGACAGACTACCATTTCTGTAGGAGTAGTTAAAACAATCTAACAAGCCATCAAGCCCTGGGGTTTTTCCAGACTGAAAGGATTTAATAGCCTCAAAGTTATTCCTCTGTAATTTGGCCTTCGCACTGGTCTTTCTGTACATTTGTTATTTTTTTTACATTAATTTGGAAAGAATTCCTTACCATAATCTTCATTCAGTGGGAGAGGATGAGACGGAAAAGAGAACATCAGCCTAAAATAATTATCTTCCTGTTTTAAAATATCATTCAGAGAATCATAGATGACTCTGTCTTCAGTAACGAGTTCCTGCAAATTCTTTTTGTTAGCGTTCCTGTATTGGAGATTCAGGAAGAATTTTCGTGCATTTTTCTCCATATTCCATCCAGTTTGCTTTATTTTTGTAATAGATCACATTAGATCGTTCTTCTTCGTTTTTCCTCTAACTTATTTTGTATCTCTGTAGTATCATTTTTATTGCTATCTACCTGTACTATTAGTTCATGGATTTCCCTTGTTAGTCTTGTCTCTTTTGCCAGAAACTGCTTTTTTATTATTGATGAATATTTAATTGAATGACCCCTGAAGGTACATTTTAAAGGTATCCCAAACAATAAGGGGATTTGCTGAACCTATATTATACTGGAAAAATTCAGTTATAATTTATTTTGTCTTAGTTAAAAATAAGTTGTCCTCCAGTAAACTTGTATTACATTTCCAATATCCCCATCCATGTGGAAAATCTATAGGAGTTATGTGAATGCCAATTAGATGATGATCCGATCGCATTCTGTCTCCTATTAACTATTTTTTTTTAACCTTTGATGAAAGAGATAAGAAAATAGTCAAGACGACTAGCTTGATTAAGTCTCCTCCATGTATATCTCACTAGGTCAGGGTTTTTTAGTCTCCAAATATCCACAATTTCTAATGTGTCCATAATATTTGTGATTTCCTTAAGGGCACAGTGATGAAAGTTTGTAGAGTGATTAACTTTACGGTCCATTGAGGTACTTAACACTGTGTTATAGTCTCCTACCATAATGATTAGATAATTTGTTACCTGTAAGTTCAATAAATTGCTATATATGTTTTCGAAGAAGTATGGATAATCCTTATTTGGACCATATAGATTAATGAGCCATATCTTTTTTTCGTCCACTTTCATATTCAAAAGGCTCCACCTTCCTTGCGAATCATTCCTGACTATTTGCACATTCAGATCGAAATTTTTGTTAATTAATATCATCACACCATATGAGTTCCTTTGTCCATGACAGAAAATTATTTCACCACCCCATTCCTTTTCCCACGCAACTTCATCTAAGGATGTAGAGTGAGTTTCCTGTTAACAGTATATGTTATATTCCTTTTCTTTTAGCCATGTAAAGACTGATCTTATTTTTTTAGAATCTGCTAAACCATTACAATTATAACTGGCTATACTTATTTCACCCCTTACCATAACTAGATACTATTCTCAGTCTAAATTGACCATAATTAGTGCTTGTAAAGTTACTGCCATCAGAGTTAGTATGATGGTCAAAACTAGAGCTTTCAAATGTCTGATATTTAGAATTCAAGAAATAGGTTCTAGCAATATTTGTTTTATTTCCTTGCCTGTTTGCCTGTGAGCCAATGCCACAGATGTTAGAAAATTGAGATTAGATATTATATGTGTAGTAAATCTGAGTAGGTTGACGTGTATGATATTGGATGTGATTTAGTAAGTGTGTGTACGATGTCTGTATAAGAGTAAGACTATAATGTGTGATATCAAAATAGATAATAACTCCGCCAACTTGCATGGTTGAGTGTCTGTGTGTGTAACATGTAGTGTGTATAGCCTTAATATTCATGATGATAATTGGAATCCATATATCACCATCATAGTTGCATCATAATTACCTTTAACATAATTGAAAAACACATCCCAGCATTTCCATAGCAATTGACGTTTCACATGATCATGAAAGAGACCTTGCATTACTCTAGAGATGGCTTCACTACAGTACAAATGTATTCTGTAGAATATGTTATTATTCCCCAATGCCCCTATTCTGATATCTTCCCCTTGCTTGTTGTAAACATATACAGTATAAACTTGTAGTCAAATACATAAAGATAGACAAACAATAAACATATTAAATTATAAAACAGTTCTCGACAATGGAGAGAAAGGGAGAGAAGAGAGCGAGATCAGGTGTGTGTAAGTAAGTCCGTATGTGTAAGCAGGCATGTAATTGAGTACGTGTGTGTTCATATCCACTTCATAATGTTCAGATATTTTTACAGTTCCCATAACTTCTTTTTTTTTCGTAACCTTAAGTCCCTGTAGAATTTAGTACAGCCATGCTGTTATGGCGCTGTCTCGGAATAGCTGTCCATCTATAAAGAGTTTGTCCATAATGATGAAGGCACGCTTACCCTTCTCCCTTTGTTGTCTTTGTACCGGATACAGTCTCTAACGACATTCGTTTATTGCCCTTGGAAATTGGTAATTGAGACCGAATTTGGTCCCTTTAAGCTCCCTTCCCCTGCTTTTGATCAGCTCCTTTTGTTGGTAGTGCTCAAATTTTGCAATGATCGGTCGGGGACCCTTGGTCTTGTCGCTCCAAGTCTGTGTACTCGGTGGAAAGCCACCTTGTTTACAGTCTCTATAGGAAGTTTCATGGCAGATTGTGTGAGTTCTCTGATCGCGCCTTCTGGATTATTGGATGCGTCCTCAGGAATCCCAGAAAAAAATAGATTTTCACGCATGCTACAACTTTGTATGTCTAGTAGCGACTCCTTCATCACCCTGTTTTCCCTGAGTAGACAATCCATGTTGGAATTGTGGATTTTTACCTTGGCTGAAAGTGTCTTGTTTTCTCTTTGGAGAGTGAGAATTTCACTCTGGCTGAACTTATTTTGTGAGGTAGTCAGATCTTTACATGATGGAGTATGTTGTTCCTCCATAGCGTAAAGCTGTTGGTACTCGTCGATTTCCCTCAGGATCTCCTTACTATCCAGGTTGGCTCTTTACTGCAACCAGTTGTTTTACGAAAAGATAACAATGAGTCTTTCCCACGACGACGACAGGTGTCTGTAGTACAGCCAGCTAGCACTCGCGGAAACCAAAAAAAAAAAGAAAAGAAAAAAGGAACACAAACTTGCAGTCCCAGCCGTAAAGGCTAACCGCATCGTGTAATCCTTAGCAACAAAATGTTAGTTCTGATTTAAAATCGATTTCATGAAAATGTTTTAATATAAACAACATACCGAGTGAAGACGGCACAATGTTCTGTTGCGCGCTCTGGTGACGTACCTCTCTGTTCCTAGCCTCAAATCAACCAGTTTTCAACAGTGTGAAAATATTGTTTATTTGGTCCTTTGGGCCTCTGCTACCCACAGCAAGTATCTACAGACAACTGCCAAAATAAAAGGAAACACTTGAGTAAATGAGGAATACAAAGTATATTGAAAGCAGGTACTTCCACACAGGTGTGATTCCTGAGTTTTTTTTAAGCAATTAACATCCCATTATGCTTAGGGTCATGTATATAATTGCCCAGTTGCCCATTATGTTGGCTACCTTGGCTAGAAGAAGAGATTTCAGCGACATTTTGGAAGAGGGGTCTCAAAGGAGCATAAGGAGCTTAAAGTGTGTGTATGTGTGTCAGGGTTTGTAAGCCGTTAATAGCTGGCTTTTGGCCCCCCAAAAATGTATGAAAAGCCAATAAATAAAATTTGTCCCGGAGTAAAAAATATGAATTGATTTGAAATATCAATCGATGTAGCATGAGAGCTGCTGTTAAAGCTCAAACAGCTGTTTGTTGCTGGTTGAGTGAAATGTGCTTTAACCCCCTAGAGTCGATTTGACGCACCAGTGTGTCAATCTAATTTACATAATAAAAATATCCCATCAAATTCAGTCTTTTTAACCTCTATGGGCAAGCGTCCCACCTACTCAACAGCCTAATCCCGTGGCGCGTTATTCAAATTCCTCAAAAATGCAAAAACTTCAATTTTTCAAACATATGACTATTTTACACCATTTTAAAGACAAGACTCTCGTTAATCTAACCACACTGTCCGATTTCAAAAAGGCTTTACAACGAAAGCAAAACATTAGATTATGTCAGCAGAGTACCCAGCCAGAAATAATCAGACACCCATTTTTCAAGCTAGCATATAATGTCACATAAACCCAAACCACAGCTAAATGTAGCACTAACCTTTGATGATCTTAATCAGATGACAACCCTAGGACATTATGTTATACAATACATGCATGTTTTGTTCAATCAAGTTCATATTTATATCAAAAACCAGCTTTTTACATTAGCATGTGACTAGCATGTGACTAGCATTCCCACCGAACACTGCCGGTGAATTTACTAAATTACTCACGATAAACGTTCACAAAAAGCATAACAATTATTTTAAGAATTATAGATACAGAACTCCTCTATGCACTCGATATGTCCGATTTTAAAATAGCTTTTCGGTGAAAGCACATTTTGCAATATTCTCAGTGATAGCCCGGCATCACAGGGCTAGCTATTTAGACACCCAGCAAGTTTAGCACTCACCAAAGTCAGATTTACTATAAGAAAAATGTTATTACCTTTGCTGTCTTCGTCAGAATGCACTCCCAGGACTTCTACTTCAATAACAAATGTTGGTTTGGTTCAAAATAATCCATTGTTATATCCAAATAGCGGCGTTTTGTTCGTGCGTTCAAGACACTATCCGAAAGGGTAAATAAGGGTGACGAGCATGGCGCAATTCGTGACAAAAAAATTCTAAATATTCCATTACCGTACTTCGAAGCATGTCAACTGCTGTTTAAAATCCATTTTTATGCCATTTTTCTCGTAAAAAAGCGCTAATATTCCGACCGGGAATCTGCATTTAGGTAAACAGACGAAAGAAAATAAAGCATTCGGTCGACTCGGGCACGCGCCTAAACCCATAGTACTCTGATCGGCCACTTGCCAAACGCGATAAAGTGTTTCAGCCAGAGCCTGCCTCGATATCGTTCAGCTTTTTCCCGGGCTCTGAGAGCCTATGGGAGCCGTAGGAAGTGTCACGTTATTGCAAAGATCCTCAGTCTTCAATAAAAAGAGCCAAGATGAAACACAACTTTTCAGACAGGCCACTTCCTGCATGGAATCTTCTCAGGTTTTGGCCTGCCATATGAGTTCTGTTATACTCACAGACACCATTCAAACAGTTTTAGAAACTTTAGGGTGTTTTCTATCCAAAACCAATAATTATATGCATATTCCAGTTACTGGGCAGGAGTAGTAACCAGATTAAATCGGGTACGTTTTTTATCCGGCCGTGTCAATACTGCCAGGCTAGCCCTAACAGGTTAAGCTAGAGATATGTTTTTTTGCATTGGATGCGTCTCAATCCACTGCATCAGCCGCAGTTCCGCATCTGCAGTGAAAGGTGGCAGACCTAGAGCAGAGTTTGTCAGACCATGAGACACCCCAAAAATCGGTCTTCCCAAAAAAATGTCTGTTTTGTCCAAACATACAAACTCTCCTCTATGGAAAGGAGAGACTCTCACAAACACGATGGTGGGCTCTGTTTTCCTCTATGACCCCAACAAGTGTCAGGACTCGTCTGAAGTCGGTATGGCCGATGTGCCAACTTCTGTTTGGTATCGTCCGAACAATTTGGGCTACTAATGGGACCCCACATTGACACGAACACGATGGTGTTCTCCGTTTTGCTCTACAACCCCCACAAGTGTCACGGGACATGTCTGAAGGTAACCGGTACTGGTAAAAAAAATGAAGGAAGTATGAAGGTAGTTTTGTGCCTACCCAAAAAAAGGGGTTAAATATGTGTAAAAAAAAAAATCATTTTATATATATATATATATATATATATATATATATATATATATATATATATATATCCTGAGTTTTCTTATGTCTGCTAGATTTAGGACCGACACTTCAAAACCTTGTTTCTTATGATTCATTTTTTGACTGTCCTGTCCTTTTGCCATTCATGAATGTGTTATTCAATGTGTTTCTATGGGCTTTAGTAAAGGCCACATTTTTTTAACCTAAAGGGTTCCTAAAATTCAAATACTGTAGCTAAATGATCAATAGTCTTAAAACAATTCCATATGTCAGCTTAGCACTCACTCCCCAATGTTTTAGACTCTAAATAATTAATAAGCCCAATCATTGCATAACAATTCTAAAGGCAATTGCATTTAAAAAATGTTTTTTTTTAAATGGCCACGATTTAAAGAGCTACTATTTTTATTTCTCAACTGCTAACTAAAGCACATTTCACATTCGCCATTCAAGTGCATAGGCATGCTTCATCGTGTCACACACCACTTTGCAATGAGCTGGAGTTATTATGCATTTTGAAAACATATACTTAATTGTTTGAAACTTTACAATTTTACTACATATTATGAGGCATGTCTTACCTTTCTTACATTTACATTTAAGGCATTTAGCAGATGCTCTTGGAAGGATTACTTTATCCTATCCTAGGTATTCCTTAAAGCGGTGGGGTTTCAGGTGTCTCCGGAAGGTGGTGATTCTTCAAAGTAGTATAGCCAAAATCCAACTAAACATGCAGGCAATTATTTTATAAAGACTTCCTTATGTCATTGAAACCAGTAGCCTTTTCTCTCATGTTCTATTGGTTTTCAAATCAACTTTTTGTTCATTGTCCATTAGCCAAAGACACAATCCTAGTCATATTAGCATACCATGCTAGTTGATGCATATTTAGAACTCCCCTCTTTCTACATTTCAAAGGTGTTTTCGTGCTAATTGCATTATGGAACGAACATTTGTGAGTAGCCTACTTCCCTGTGAGCATTGCTTCCTTTATAAAGTAAAGAAATAATAGTTTAGCAACATTTTATGCTAAACATAAAAAAGGAGATGTAGCCTAGGCCTACTAGTTGTATGAATTTGGGCTCTATCGTTCCACTTCTGTCCCAGAGTCTGTTTGGAATAGGCTATTTCTTTCTCGCACAGAACGACAAGCTGACCAATAGAATAGGTAAACGTTTCTAGTATGGGGGATAGTAGATTGACATAGGTTAGTGATTTTGCTGTTCGTTACTCGTGGGCAGTTATTCTATTATAGTCGGCATGTGGTTTTCAAGTTTGGAGAAGCTAATTTTCACCATAAAAATGCACTTTTATAATAAAGCATTCCATACATCCTTGCATTTGCAGACTTATGTAAGACACTGACAAACGGATCAATAAAAATGATGTTGTCTGATCTATATATTAGGCCTATGAAAAGGGGAGACACAAGTACAATATGAAGTCCATCTAACCTGGAGAAGGAAATGATTGTCCAAAAACAAACAAAAGTTGCGCTGATGATAGACAGTATGCACACTTACCAGGGATATGGCCAATGTTCTCCACTGGTGCCAATAAGCCACTTTTCACTCAATTAAGTAGAGTATTTTTTTTGATAACTAAAAGACATGTTGGAGTCTTTTCATTGTCTTCTCTTTACAGCAATAGCCATTTGTTTTCCAAACTGTTTTATTGTATTTTTTATATTGCGATATGCCTGTCTGCGTCTCTGAACTCAACAATAATCTATTTGGTATTTGGCATGCTCTCTGCCCAGATTTTGGGCCCTTCCAATTCATTAAGTTAATGATCCATTGTGGCCAAATTATGCTTTCTGGTGTAGTAGCCTACAATGAGTGTACAAAGCATTAGGAACACCTGCTCTTTCCATGACATAGACTGACCAGGTGAATCCATGTGAAAGTTATGATCCCTTATTGATGTCACCTGTTAAATCCACTAGAATCAGTGTAGACGAAGGGGAGGAGAAAGGCTAAAGAAGGATTTTTAGGGGAGGCGAAAGGCTAAAGAAGGATTTTTAGGGGAGGAGAAAGGCTAAAGAAGGATTTTTAGGGGAGGAGAAAGGCTAAAGAAGGATTTTTAACCTTGAGACAATTGGTAGTAGGTGCCAGACACACCGGTTTGAGTGTGTCAAGAACTGAAACGCTGCTGGGTTTTTCACATTCAACAGTTTCCCTTGTGTATCAATGGAGTCAACATGGATCAGCATCCCTGTGGAAAGCTTTTGACACCTTGTATATTCCATGCCCCAACGAATTGAGGTTGTTCTGAGAGCAAAAGGGGGTGCAACTCAATATTAGGAAGGTGTTCCTAATGCTTTGTAGACTCAGTGTATTTTGTGTATTTTGAATGATTGTATTTATTTCTGTGTAGGAGTAAGCTAATTAGGCTATATAATGTTGGCAATTCAATAAAATGTACTTTAGGGAAGGCTTCCTTTAGCCTTATGAACGTGCCACCTATGTATTCTAATATCTTCAAATTGCTCACCGGAATTTGGTAAGAATGGCGCACGCCGTTGCATGTTATGTTGAGATGAATTACCATAAACGAAATGTGATTTCTGTCATTCTGAGAACTGGATGGATGCCCTAATCACGTTACGTAACCATTACATTTCTTAAATGTCCGGTAAATTAAAATGCTGCTGGAAACGTGTGTGTGTGTGTGTGTGTGTGTGTGTGTGTGTGGTTGTCTCAGTCACCAGATCTCATCCCAATTGAACGCTTATGGGAGATATTGGAGCGGTGCCTGAGACAGTGTTTTCCACCACCATCAACAAAACACCAAATTATGGAATTTCTTGTGGTAGAATGGTGTCGCATCCAGGCGCATTAAAGCTGTACTGGCAGCTCGTGGTGGCCCAACAACCGATTTAAGACACTTTATGTTGGTGTTTCCTTTATTTTGGCAGTTGCCAGTAGATCAGGCTACTTGGTCGGAGTAGTGTGGACAGTGTTATCTGGTTCTTAGCAGGATCCTCTGTAATCATTTAATCGTTATGATCTAAGCACTGATTGGAAATGGTCACATTGCATTGGTGACTCTGAACCAAATGTATCAGCTATGACAGATTGAGTTGCCAACTCTGCTTGTGTTTCCTTAGTATAGGACTTCGAGGCCATGACTAGCTGTGTGTAAATGTGGAGACAGGCAAGTCTCTGACTGTGTAGAAGTGTTAGAGGGTCTTGGGTCAGACTTACATTAGTGGCTGTTCAGCCAGTGGTGTGAGCCTGCCAGCCTGCTTTCCTCCTCTCCTTCTCCAGCTCTCTCAGCCTCCCCGAGCAAGAGAAGACCACAAATAACACACAGGTGGGAGAGAGTGGCAAGTCCTTTTCCCATTGAAATGTTGCACTCCCTCCCAGTGAGTCCTAAAAGCCTGAGGCTGAGGAGAATAGGAGCCGTACATTAAGCAGCACTTGCCTGTGGACTCCCTGTTTCGTCAGGAGGCTGTGGTAGGCAGGGAAGACAGGCGATCGGTTGGAGGTGGGGGTTGGCGGTGGGTTGATCTGGCAGATCGGAAGGTGTGGATTTGGTATTTTAACTCACAGCATGGTTATGGATCGGCAGTTAGAGACCCATCTGAGTGCTCCCCCTCCGTCTTCCTCCCTCCAAAGGTTCATGTTTGAGAGAGGGGACAAAAAAGAGGCATGAATGTGTCTGAGCCCATCCACCATCCAGTAGCCCTGAGTCAGCTAGCCAGCACCTACTGTACTGTCTTGGGGGGGCCTTATCATTATAAAGTTTAGAGCAGGACCAATCACCAGCAGTGAAATGACTATTATTAGATAGGCTTGTCTGGGGTTGTGTTTGTGGTCATATTAATTGGTCCAGGTCAGGATAAAGAACGTAATTGGGAGTTGTAGGTGAATCATGTGTGGTAGTGGACAGTGGGGATGCTCTGACTGAGAAGGAGAGGGTTGATGAGAGGGAGAGCGCATGAGAAGGAAGTGGGGTGAGTGCGTCGGAGGCTGTCTGGGGAGAGCAGTAATGGGAGACAGACAAAAATTTTGCTTAGGGCCCTCAAAAGGCTAGGGCTGGCTCTGTGCATTAAGTATTCAGACCCCTTGACTTTTTCCACATTTTGTTACAGCCTTATTCTAAAATGGATTAAATTGCCCCCCCCTCATCAATCTATACAGTACCCCATAATGACAAAGCAAAAACAGGTTTTTAGAAATGTTTGCAAATGTATCAAAAATAAAAACCGCATACTTACAAAGTTGTGTCAAAATGGCTTAAGGACAACAAAGTCAAGGTATTGGAGTGGCCATCACAAACCCTGACCCCATTCCTATAGAACATTTGTGGGCAGAACTGAAAAAGCATGTGTGAGCGAGGAGGCCTACAAACCTGACTCAGTTACACCAGCTCTGGCAGGAGGAATGGGCCAAGATTCACCCAACTTATTGTGGGAAGCTTGTTGAAGGCTACCCGTAAACATTTGACCCAAGTTAAACAATTTGAAGGCAATGCTACCAAATAATAATTGAGTGTATGTAAACTTCTGACCCACTGGGAATGTGATGAAGGAAATCAAATTTGAAACAAATAATTCTCTATTATTATTCTGACATTTCACATTCTTTAACTAAAGTGGTGATCCTAACTGACCTAGGACAGGGAAAATATTGCTATGATTAATGTGTCAGGAATTGTGAAAAACTGAGTTTAAATGTATTTGGCTAAGGTGTATGTAAACAAATCAAATTTAATTTGTCACATACACATGGTTAGCAGATGTTAATGCGAGTGTAGCGAAATGCTTGAGCTTCTAGTTCCGACAATGCAGTAATATCTAACAAGTAATCTAACCTAACAATTTCACAACAACTACCTTATACACAAGTGTAAAGGAATGGATAAGAATATGTACATAAAAATATATGAATGAGCGATGGCTGAACGGCATAGGCAAGATGCAGTAGATGATATAGAATACAGTATATACATATGAGATGAGTAATGTAGGGTATGTAAACATTATATAAAGTGGCTAGTGATACATTTATTACATCAATTTTTCCATTATTAAAGTGGCTAGAGATTTGAGTCAGTATGTTGGCAGCAACCACTCAATGTTAGTGATGGCAGTTTAACAGTCTGATGGCCTTGAGATAGAAGCTGTTTTTCAGTCTCTCGGTCCCCGCTTTGATGCACCTGTACTGACCTCGCCTTCTGGATGATAGCGGGGTGAACAGGCAGTGGCCCAGGTGGTTATTGTCCTTGATGATCTTTTTGGCCTTCCTGTAGCATTGGGTGGTGTAGGTGTCCTGGAGGGCAGGTAGTTTGCCCCCGGTGATGCGTTGTGCAGACCTCACTACCCTCTGGGGAGCCTTACAGTTGTGGACGGAGCAGTTGCCATACCAGGCGGTGATTCAGCCCGACAGGATGCTCTCGATTGTGCATCTGTAAAAGTTTGTGAGTGTTTTTGGTGACATGCCAAATTTCTTCAGCCTCTTGAGGTTGAAGAGGCGCTGCGCCTTCTTCACCACGCTTTCTGTGTGGGTGGACCATTTCAGTTTGTCCGTGATGTGTCCGCCGAGGAACTTAACTTTCCACCTTCTCCACTACTGTCCCGTCGATGTGGATAGGGGGCTGCTCCCTCTGCTGTTTCCTGAAGTCCACGATCATCTCCTTTGTTTTGTTGACATTGAGTGGGAGGTTATTTTCCTGACACCACACTCCGAGGGCCCTCACCTCCTCCCTGTAGGCTGCCTCGTCGTTATTGGTAGTCAAGCCTACCACTGTAGTGTCGTCTGCAAATTTGATGTCTGAGTTGGAGGCGTGCATGGCCACGCAGTCATGGGTGAACAGGGAGTACAGGAGAGGGCTGAGAATGCACCCTTGTGGAGATGTTGTTACCTACCCTCACCACCTGGGGGTGGCCCATCAAGAAGTCCAGGACCCAGTTGCACAGGGAGGGGTCGAGCCCCAGGGTCTCGAGCATAATGACGAGTTTGGAGGGTATAATGGTGTTAAATGCTGAGCTGTAGTCGATGAACAGCATTCTTACATAGGTACTCCTCTTGTCCAGATGGGTTAGGGCAGTGTGCAGTGTGATTGCGATTGCGTCGTCTGTGGACCTATTGGGGCGGTAAGCAAATTGGAGTGGGTCTAGGGTGTCAGGTAGGGTTGAGGTGATATGGTCTTTGACTAGTCTCTCAAAGCACTTCATGATGATGGAAGTGAGTGCTACGGGGCGATAGTCATTTAGCTCAGTTACCTTAGCTTTCTTGGGAACAGGAACAATGGAGGCCCTCTTGAAGCATGTGGGAACAGCAGACTGGGATAAGGATTGATTGAATATGTCCGTAAACACACCAGCCAGCTGGTCTGCGCATGCTCTGAGGGCGCGGCTGGGGATGCCGTCTGGGCCGGCAGCCTTGCGAGGGTTAACACGTTTAAATGTTTTCCTCATGTTGGCTGCAGTGAAGGAGAGCCCGCAGGTTTTGGTAGCGGGCCATTTCAGTGGCACTGTATTGTCCTCAAAGTGAGCAAAGAAGTTGTTTAGTTTGTCTGGGAGCAAGACATCGTGGTCCGTGATGGTGCTGGTTTTCCTTTTGTAGTCCGTGATTGACTGTAGACCCTGCCACATACCTCTCGTGTCTGAGCCGTTGAATTGCGACTCTACTTTGTCTCTATACTGACGCTTAGCTTGTTTGATTGCCTTGTGGAGGGAATAGCTACACTGTTTGTATTCGGTCATGTTTCCAGTCACCTTGCCCTGATTAAAAGCAGTGGTTCGCGCTTTCAGTTTTGCGCAAATGCTGCCATCAATCCACAGTTGGGGAAGGTTTTAATAGACGCTGTGGGTACAACATCACCGATGCACTTGCTAATAAACTCGCTCACCGAATCAGCGTATTCATCAATGTTGTTGTCCGACGCTATGCGGAACATATCCCA
>NC_138312.1:33825000-34195000 GCF_965601325.2 Salmo salar
AACACCTGCTCGTCGAACATTTAATTCCAAAAATGATGGGTATTAATATGGAGTTGGTCCCCCCTTTTGTGCATTCCAATTCATCCCAAAGGTATTTGATGGGGTTGAGGTCAGGCCTCTGTACAGACCAATCAAGTTCTTCCACACCGATCTCAACAAACGATTTCTGTATGAACCTCGCTTTGTGCACGGGGCATTGTCATGCTGAAACAGGAAAGGACCTTCCCCAAACTGTTGCCACAAAGTTGGAAGCACAGAATCGTCTAGAATGTCATTGTATGCTATAACATTAAGATTTCCCTTCACTGGAACAGCCCCAGACCATTATTCCTCCTCCACCAAACTTTACCGTTTTTTTAATTTAACCTTTATTTAACTAGGTAAGATAGTTAAGAAAAAAATTCTTATTTACAATGACGGCCTACCCCGGCCAAACCTGGACGAAGCTGGGATAATTGTACGCCTCTGTATGGGACTCCCGATCACGGCCAGATGTGATACAGCCTGGATTCGAGCCAGGGACTGTAGTGATGCCTCTTACACTGAGATGCAGTGCCTTAGACCGCTGCGCCACTTGGGAGCCCAGTTGGCACTATGCATTGCGGCAGGTAGCATTCTCCTGGCATCCGCCAAATCCAGATTCATCCGTCGGACTGCCAGATGGTGAAGCATGTTTCATCACTCCAGAGAATGTTTCCACTGTTCCAGAGTCCAATTGCAGCAAGCTTTACACCACTCCAAACTCCTGCTCAACCATAGAAATCCTTTTCATGAAGCTCTCAATGAACAGTTATTTTGCTGACATTGCTTCCAGAGGAATTCAGTAGTGAGTGCTGGTTGTGCTTCCAGATTTCTATCACCTGAAGCTTGCCCAGAACCATGTAAATACATGCACCAGCTCACAAGTTTGCATGCATCTCGTGCATGTATTTTTATTTTTATTTTATGCTTCAGGTGATAGAAATCTGGAAGCACTACCTGCGCTTTGAAAAGTTTATGTAATTATACTTTCCTGTGGATATATTGTCTCACATTCCTACCGCCAAAAGGACCAAGAGCAGAGACACCCAACCGGTTAAAATATTTTATTCAACATTTTGGCTTATAGAGGTTTTGAGAAGAACCTGTCTTGATTCAAAATGCTAATTCCTGCCCGACGTAGAATGTTATGCATTTCAACGTCGGGTTTCCAGGCAACGCATGACAGATTAACGGGAATACTTTTGGAATGCGGAGTCATTGGGCGCGTTGGAGTGGTACACCGAAAGTAGCCGACTGTAGACGGAACATATGCACCGACAGCAAGTTGGACATGTTGTGCTGTTTCTAGGAAACGCAACAATGGCAGACATGGAATTTTCCTAAATAAAGCTCGCCAGCGTGTAGTCCTAAAACACGGAAATAAATTACCGCTGGGTCGTACAGCCATCCCCATGGGAAAAATTAACTGGGAAAGAATTGAGTTTTGGAATAAAGTCTGAATTTAACATGTTTAGGAGATTGTATACGTTTTGTTCCATGAGATAATAGCAGTCAGATAACATGACCTTTATGAATTATGAAGCCTTTATGTGGTTTGTGTTATTTATTACATAAATTCTCCGAAATTCACAAAAACCGGCATTAGCTGATGAATATTAACCCATAGGACATATGATTTCCTAAACCTGTGTTTACCACATACCTTATTTTCGGCGTTTATACAAAAACGCCACTCCTCTTCCTCATAGGCTTTGTGCAAAGAACCATGGCAGAGTTAGTGCCTACAATAAGACACCATTACTATTTCTCTCGATTGTCGATGAAGTGGATGCTATCGAAATACCACTTCTACTACAGGAAGCTGAACATGATCAACATGGCGCAAGGAATGAATATCCTGATAAGGAAATTGGATACAAGCCCAAGCTCTTTCGAACATTCACAAGTCTGGTTTTGTATTTTTCTCAAAATATAACCAGCTAGTGAGTGCATAGGCTACTATAATAAGAACATAGGTGTTTTTGCAGCATATGGGAAATGCTCTGTTGTTTGCCATTACATCATGCCCCTGTACCTTCCTCATTATTTGTGATTGTGCAACATGGAATTATAACAATGTGATTAAATGGAGTCCACAAATATTTTAACTGTATGGTAATTGATTGCATATCAGCATCACTACAGCCTGCAGTGTATTTATTTCATTCTCAACATTTGTGTTGCTTTTGTCAGTAAGCATGTAATGAACAGAATTGGATTCAATCACGAAGGACAAAAACACTTACTGTACAGAAAAGGATTAGAATATGCATGTACATCAGTTCACATAAGTTACTGGGTAAACAATATGCATTGCAGTCAAATGTACTTAGTATTGACCCAACAACTGGTGTCTGGGGTACTTGCTCATTAAGGACCGGTTTCTCAGTCACAGATTAAGCCTCTAAAATTGCCCGTGTAGAAATCCCCAACAATAACCCATTTGTAGCCCACAATGTGTATTACATTTTATTCACACTTAGACAATCAACACATTTTATTTGTTTGGTGACAATATTACAGACAAGATCAATTCTAGGCTATAACATGGAACACAACATTACAGTAATATCTAGATTAAAAAAATATTTTTTTTATTTCACCTTTATTTGACCAGGTAGGCTAGTTGAGAACAAGTTCTTATTTACAACTGCGACTTGGCCAAGATAAAGCAAAGCAGTGCGACACAAACAACAACAGAGTTACACATGGCATAAACAAGCGTACAGTCAATAACACAATAGAATAAAAAAAGAAAGTCTATATACAGTGTGTGCAAATGGCGTGAGGAGGTAAGGCAATAAATGGGCTATAGTAGCGAAGTAATTACAATTTAGCAAATTAACACTGGGGTGATAGATGTGCAGATAATGATGTGAAAGTAGAAATACTGGTGTGCAAAAGAGCAGAAAAGTAAATAAAAACAATATGGGGATGAGGTAGGTAGATTGGATGGGCTATTTACAGGTGGGCTATGTAAAGCTGTAGCGATTGGTTAGCTGCTCAGATAGCAGATGTTTAAAGTTAGTGAGGGAAATATAAGTCTCCAGCTTCAGCGATTTTTGCAGTTCGTTCCAGTCATTGACAGAAGAGAACTGGAAGGAAAGGCGGCCAAAGGAGGTGTTGGCTTTGGGGATGACCAGTGAGATATACCTGCTGGAGAGCGTGCTACGGGTGGGTGTTGTTATCGGGACCAGTGAGCTGAGATAAGGTGGAGCTTTCCCTAGCAAATAAATGACCTGGAGATGACCTGGAGCCAGTGGGTCTGGCGACAAATATGTAGCGAGGGCTAGCTGACTAGAGCATACAGGTTGCAGTGGTGGGTGGTATATGGGGCTTTGGTGACAAAACGGATGGCACTGTGATAGACTGCATTCAGTTTGCTGAGTAGAGTGTTGGAGGCTATTTTGTAAATGACATCGCCGAAGTCGAGGATCAGTAGGGTAGTCAGTTTTACTAGGTTATGTTTGGTGGCGTGAGTGAAGGAGGCTTTGTTGAGAAATAGAAAGCCGATTCTAGATAAAAAAATTTACCCATTGTTTCCCCCCAATTGGTAGTAGTTACAGTCTTGTCTCATCGCTGCAACTCCCGTATGGACTCGGGAGAGGCGAAGGTCGAGAGCCACGCGTCCTCCGAAACACAACCCAACCAAGCCGCACTGCTTCTTGACACAATGCCCATCCAACCCGGAAGCCAGCCGCACCAATGTGTCGGAGGAAACACCGTACACCTGGCGACCGTGTCAGCGTGCACTGCGCCCGGCCCGCCACAGGAGTTGCTAGTGTGCGGTGAGACAAGGATATCCCTGACCTAATACCTTTTTTGCACTATTGATTAGAGCCTGTATGTAAGCATTTCATACAGACCTGTTGTATTCGGCGCAAGTGACAAATAAGCTTTGATTTGATATATAGCTGCCGTAGCTAGCGAGTAGCAGTAGCGTAAAAGACGGGTTGGCGGGTGGTGGGACACAATGCAGATAGCCCGGTTAGCCAATATGCGGGAGCACTGGTTGGTCGGCCCAATTGAGGTAGTATGTACATGAATGTATAGTTAAAGTGACTATGCATATGATAAACAGAGAGTAGCAGCAGCGTAAAAAGAGTGTGGGGGGGGGGGGGGGGGGGGGGGCATACAATGCAAATAGTCCGGGTAGCCATTTGATTACCTGTTCAGGAGTCTTATGGCTTGGGGGTAAAAACTGTTGAGAAGCCTTTTTGTCCTAGACTTGGCACTCCGGTACTGCTTGCCATGAGGTAGTAAAGAGAACAGTCTATGACTGGGATGGCTGGGGTCTTTGACAATTTTTTGTGCCTTCCTCTGATACCGCCTGGTGTAGAGGTCCTGGATGGCAGGCAGCTTAACCCCAGTAATGTACTGGGCCGTACGCACTACCCTCTGTAGTGCCTTGCGGTCAGAGGCTGAGCAATTGCCGAACCAGGCAGTGATGCAACCAGTCAGGATGCTCTCGATGTTGCAGCTGTAGAACCTTTTGAGGATCTCAGGACCCATGCCAAATCTTTTTAGTTTCCTGAGGGGGAATAGGCTTTGTTGTGCCTTCTTCACAACTGTCTTGGTGTTTTTGGACCATTCTAGTTTGTTGTTGATGTGGACACCAAGGAACTTGAAGCTCTCAACCTGCTCCACTACAGCCCCGTCAGATATAAAGTAAGCAGGAACGTGGCATGTCAAACAATGCATGTTGGCTAGCTAGCGAGCTAGCTAATGCCTACAGATGTAACTCGAAGGTGAAGCCTACTTTCTGAATTAAGCAATATTCGATACTTCTAGAATTAATAGGGTTGTCATTGAGCTAGCTACCATATTTGAAGAATTAGCCGTTAAGAATTAGCCGTTAACATTCACAGGCTGCATCAAGCTAAGCTAGCAGCTAACTAAAGTCAAACAAGGAGCATGTTGATGTCATAATGGAATAAGTCAAGGTAGCAATTGTTAATCAGATATACATGGTGCCATTATATAAAATAATAAGCTTAGCTATGAATTCACATGGATGCAATGTAATTTTGCGTAACCATTATCACAAAATGTTTCCACTAGCCCAAGATGTACTCTTTAAGGAGCCTAACGCTACCATTACGCATTAAGGTAAAGGACCTTCTATACGGAGCGTACAAAACATTAGGAACACCTGTTCTTTCCACTCGACTGACCAGGTGAAGGCTATTGTAATATTTATATGTGTAAACATACTGAATTATAATTGGATGCATTTTACCGCCGTATCATACTGTGCTATGATTGGTTAAGACCACCCAGATGGTTAGGTCATGGTCAGTTGATCATGGTTGGAGATATGTGAACATGCAATTTGTAGCTAGCTAATAAAGAGCTATGTTAAGAAATATCCTGTAGTACTGCATTTTATTATTTTGTACAAAGCGTGCAAAACAAGACATGGTGTCAGAGTAAAAGGTCTTAAAAGATGGATTTTTCTGGAGTTCCTTCACCTAGAATGGACTGGGAGTCTACAAACTTACCCGATGCATGGCGTAAGTACAAACAGCATGTGGAGCTGATGTTCACAGGTCCTCTGAAGGAAAGAGGAGAAGAGGAAAAGTGCAGCTACCTGCTCCTCTGGATTGGTGAAAAAGGGAGAGATATTTACAACACATGGACACTTTCCGAGGCTGAATCAAAAGGTACTGAAAACATACTACGATCGTTTTGAAGCATATGTTGTGCCGAAGACCAATACGATTTTCGCTAGGTACAAATTCCATGAGAAAGTACAGGGAGCTAGCGAGTCTTTTGAACAGTTTGTGACTGAGCTGCGTCTGCTTGTGAAAGAATGTGATTATGCAAACAAGGATGAGATGGCCAGGGACCGTATTGTATTTGGAATACACTCACCGCGAGTGAGAGAAACTTTTAAATGTTGGGTCTGAGCTAACGCTGGACAAAGCTATCGACATAGCCAGATCTCATGAGCTAGCACAGGCTCAGATGAAAACCATTTAGCGCGGAAGCACGAGCGCATCACGTAAACAAGCAGTGGACACAGTCAGGCAGACATCAAAGCACACCTCCGGTGCCCAGAGAGAGCATTTTAGAACGGAGAGAGACATAACTCCAAAACAGAGCGACACAGACTCAAAACGCCCCCAAACATGTGGATATTGTGGATACAAAGTGCATGGCGAACAAGGAAATTGCCCAGCTAAAGGCAAACAGTGTACTAAATGTGGTAAATGCAATCACTTTTCGAAAGTGTGCAGAGCTTACCGTGGAAAAACAGTACACACAGTGAGTGAAGATGAAATGTCAATCAGAGTCAAACGCTGAAGAACTGTTTATTGATTCAGTGACACAGAAAAGTCAAATATCAGAGACAGAGAAAGCCTTTGCTGACATTGAGATAGCTCTGTGCCTTGTGTTCCTAAAGTTCAAACTAGACACTGGTGCACAAGTAAACATTATTCCTCTGAATAAGTACCGCAGCTTGACATCTGAGTGCGAGCTGCAGCCCACCACGAGCAGACTGATTGGTTATGGTGGTGAACAGCTCCCAGTAAAAGGCACATGCACTTTCAAATGCAAATACAAGGAAAGTGACATGATGTTGGACTTTTACGTTGTTGACACTAGAGCACCTGCAGTGCTAGGTCTTAAAGCATGTTTAGACAAGCTAGTTTTATCATTGACAGCACCAGTAGAGACAGAAAATGTACTGGAGGAGTTTGCTGATGTTTTTACAGGAATAGGATTATTCCCAGGAGAATGTACCATTCACCTTGACCCAGACGCAACCCCTGTGGTCTACCCACCGAGAAAGATTCCCCTTGCTCTCCGTGCCCGTCTGAAGAAAGAGTTGGAGAGCATGGAGCAATCTGACATAGTCACCAAGGTTACAGAACCAACTGACTGGGTAAACGCGTTAGTGGTGGTGGAGAAACCACGCACAGGCAAGCTCCGAGTATGCCTCGACCCAAGAGACTTGAACAAGGCTATCAAACGCCCCCATTATCCTTTACCGACGCTAGATGGCATCACACACAAGCTAGCGGGAGCACACTACTTCAGTGCCATGGACGCTAGATCAGGCTACTGGGCTATCAAGCTCACAGAAGAGTCATCTAAGCTCACAACATTCAACACACCGGTTGGATGCTACAGGTTCCATCGCCTGCCTTTTGGGATTGTCTCAGCCCAAGACGAGTTTCAGCGAAAGATCGACGAAGTGTACGAAGGCCTCGACGGAGTTGTGGCAATTGTGGATGACATCCTTGTTTATGGTCGAACCAAAGAGGAGCACGACCGAAACCTGCGCGCGATGCTGCAAAGGTCCCACGAGAGAGGAGTCCAGCTCAACCCCGAGAAGAGCACAGTCGGCGCTACAGAGGTCAGCTACTTCGGACATCTTCTCACAGCGACTGGAATCAAGCCAGATCCACAGAAGATCTCAGCCATAAAAGAAATGGAGCCACCAAAGAACTGGAAACAATGCTTGGCATGGTCAACTACTTAGCCAAGTTGGCACCCAGCCTCTCCAATGCTAATGCACCCCTGCGTCAACTGCTAAAGCAGTCCAGTGAGTTTGTCTGGCACAAGCAACACGACATTGCTTTCCATGATGTGAAAGACTTGATCACGAGAGAACCAGGACCAATCCTTGCCTACTACGACCCCAACAAAGAGCTCAGGCTCCAAGTGGACGAGTCGAAGTATGGACTAGGTGCAGTGCTACTGCAAGAAGGAAAGCCCATCGGCTACGCTTCCAAATCTCACAGACTGTGAAATCAACTACGCTCAAATCGAAAAGGAGCTCTATGCCATTCTGTTCGGATGTAAACGTTTCCATCAGTATGTATATGGACGACAAGTCATTGTGGAATCCGACCACAAGCCCCTTGAGTCAATCATGAGGAAACCACTAGCCGCAGCCCCGCCAAGGCTACAGAGAATGATCCTTCAACTATGAAAATACGACTTCACAATCACTCACCGTCCAGGCAAAGACATCCCTGTCACACTGTGTACTGCAACTTACCAGTTAGTGACACAAAACTGAAGGAGATCCAAGCAGAAACAGAAAAGGACTCACAACTCACACAGCTGAGGAAAGTCATATAGGATGGATGGCTTGAGGAGGGGAGAAAATGCCCTCAGAGCGTCTCAGAATTCTGGAACCATCGTGATAAACTATCACAGATCAACGGAATCATTTTCAAAGGAGAGAAAATCATTATTCCTACCAGTCTCAGAGAAGAGATTTTGACAAAGATCCATGCTGGACACATGGGCATGGAAAAGTGCAAACAGAGAGCATGGGACATTTTGTTTTGGCCCGGAATGTGCAAACAAATAGAGGACATTGTTGGTAAATGCGCCATATGTCTTGAACGACACCCCTAAAACACCAAAGAGCCAATGTTACCTCACTGTATCCCAAACCGACCCTGGCAGGTCGTGGCAACTGATCTGTTCACCTGGAACAACGAGGACTACATCGTAACAGTGGACTACTACAGCAGATACTTCGAACTCGACAAGCTTGCCTTCGCCAGGCATGGCATTGTAGAGACTTTAATATCTGACAATGGGCCCTGTTACAAATCAAATGAGTTTGAATCCTTCACAAAAGCATGGGAGTTCATACATGTCGCCACAAGCCCACATTACCCTCAAAGTAATGGCCTTGCTGGAAAATCTGTGCAGATTGCTAAATCACTCATTGACAAAGCAAAAGCAGACAAGCGAGACCCCTACCTCAGTCTCCTTGAATACCGCAACACTCCAGTTGACAACTTCAAATCACCAGCCCAGCTTTTGATGAGCCGCAGACTTCGCTCAATCCTTCCCAGCACCAACCTGCAGCTGCAACCTGAGGTCGTCAGCTACAAAGAAATGCATGAAAACCGTGCACAGAGACAACAACAACAAAAGCGATACTACGACAGGTCAGCTAGACCACTGCCACCACTGATCGACGGAGAGTCAGTTAGAATCCAGGAGCATGGCCTCTGGAAGCCAGCAGTCGTCATCTAGCCAGCTGACACTGAACGTTCATATCACGTCCGCACCGCAGAAGGAGCGGTGTACCGCCGCAATCGTCGTCACCTACTGAACACAAAAGAACAACACACTGATGAGATGAACTGTTCCCCTGAAAGAGAACGTGATGGACTAAACACACACACAGCACAACATACACCATACTTACCTGCAACACCACAAGAGCTGTTGACTGACAAAGAAGCATGCTCAGCATCATATCGCACAAGGTCAGGGCGAGAGGTCAAGCCCAGAGCTGTCCTAGACCTGTGAAATGTCAAAGGGTATAGGCGGATCGTTGCCCTAAAAGAGTTCCAGACTGTAAACTTGTTATTGAAAGTTCACTTGAAAGGCTTTGGTATTGTATTTGTTTGAAATGTTAAGATGTCATTTCTACATTTCTACTGAGTTGCTGAGAATCCCTTGTTCGGAAAATAACAGGATGTTGGATCATTGTTTCAGAGTATATGTTGATTCAGTTGGTGTACTATGCAATATAAATGGTTACTTACCTTGAGTTCAAACTACAGAGCATGTATTCAAAAACGCTTAGAATATGTAAAACATTTTTCTTTTGTTTTAGAAGGGGGATGTAATATTCATATGTGTAAACATACCGAATTATAATTGGATGCATTTTACCGCCGTATCATACTGTGCTATGATTGGTTAAGACCACCCAGATGGTTAGGTCATGGTCAGTTGATCATGGTTGGAGATACGTGAAAATGAAGTTGTAGCTAGCTAATAAAGAGCTACGTTAAAACCACTTGATGTTCTCCGTCCCGTATGCGGGATCAACATCCAGCATAAAATCATTTCGCCATATTCATAACCGAACAATAGAAAAAATTCATTTTATTTTTTTCAAATATAGGACTATTTTATATTGTTTTATAGATACACCTCTCCTGAATTGAACCACGTTGTCCGATTTCAAAAAGGCTTTACAGCAAAAGCAAAACATTAGATAATGTTAGAGGAGTGTATCGTCAAAGTATTCACATAGCCATTTTCCGACCAACCACATGCATCACAAATAACGAAAAAACAGCTAAATGCAGCACTAACCTTTGACAATCTTCATCAGATGACACTCCTAGGACATCATGTTACACAATACATGCATTCTTTTGTTCGATAAAGTTCATATTTATATATAAAAACAGCATTTTACATCGGTGCGTGACGTTGAGAAACTATTTTCCCTCAAATGCATCCGGTGAATTAGCGCTACAATTTACTAAATTACTATTCGAAAACATTTTTAAAATGTAATATTGTCATTCAAAGAATTATAGATGAACATCTCGTGAAAGCACCTGCATTGCCAGATTTAAAAATAACTTTACTGGGAAATCACACTTTGCAATAAAAGGGGATGCTATACTCAGAAAAATAGGCTAGCAATACAGGTCTGCACCATCTTGGAACAATCGAATATCAAATCTACTCTTGTACATTATTGTAAATATTCCCTTACCTTTGATTATCTTCATCAGAAGGCACTTCCAGGAATCCCAGGTCCCCAACAAATGTAGTTTTGTTCGAAAAAGTTCATAATTTATGTCCCAATAGCTTCTTCTTGTTCTTCTCGTTCCGAAGGCACCTCAAAATGTTCCGTCGTGCGCGGGACTTCTCCTCACGAAAGCCCCCCCCCCAATTTAAGTTCGTTCAAACATGTCAAACGTTGTATAACATAAATCTTTAGGGCCTTTTTCAGAGCTTCAATAATATTCCATGGGGACGGTTGCATTGTCTTTCAAAACGTTTCGAAAGGGGAGGGAGGCCAGGGGAGCCCGCGTCATAATGGTGATGGCCCTCCCCATGTGACCAAGATCTACAGCCTCTCATTCGGTCAATTTTCACAGTAGAAGACTCAAACCACTTTGTAAAGACTGGGGACATCTAGTGGAAGCCATAGGAAGTGCTCAATGAACCATAACTCACGGTGCGATTTATAGGGAAAGTGCTGAAGTTGAGTCCGCAAATCAGATTTCCACATCCTGTTAGAAACTGTCTTGGGGTTTTGACTGCCATATGAGTTCTGTTATACTCACAGACACCATTCAAACAGTTTTAGAAACTTTAGGGTGTTTTCTATCCACATCTATTAATTATATGCATAGCCTAGCTTCTGAGTTTGAGTAAGAGGCCGTTTAAAATGGGCACCTATTTTTTTCAAAAATCGCTGTAGCGCCCCCTATCCTAGGCGAACTTCAAGAGGAAATATTCTGTAGTACTGCATTTTATTATTTTGTACAAAGCGTGCAAAACAAGACAGCTATGATTCCTTATTGATGTAATTTCTACTTCAGAGTAGATGAAGGGAAGGAGACAGGTTAAATAAGGATTTTTATGCCTTGATACAATTTAGGCATTTATTGTGTATGTGTGCCATTGAGGGTGAATGGGCAAGACAAAATATTTAAGTGCCTTTGAACAGGGTATGGTAGTATGTGCCAAGCGCACCAGTTTGAGTGAGTCAAGAACTGCAAAGCTGCTGGGTTTTTCACTCAACAGTTTCCCGCGTGTATGAAGAATGGTCCACCACCCAAAGGATATCCAGCCAACTTGACACAACTGTGGGAAGCATTGGAGTCGACATGGGCCAGCATCCAAGTGGAATGCTTTTGACACCTTGTAGAGTCCATGCCCGACAAATTGAGGGTATTCTGAGGGTAAAAGGGGGTGCAACTCAATATTAGGAAGGGGTTCCTAATGTTTTGTACACTGTGTTCTTTTCAGAGGTAGACTGGCTCTGGCAGCCAAATACTCCATCTAACTGTGAATTGATTCTCAATTGAGATATGGTTCTAGAAATATAAAGCCCTTTACTTTCATATCACAAAATAATTTCACAAATGCAAAATACTCACTACACTGTTATAACCGGCTTATCACAGTTGCAGCCGACAGTACTTGTCCGTGACAACACTTTTCTGGTGACCTTCTTCTGTTACACACGTGTTCGGAGCATGCTAGATAGCTAATTGGCACTGTCTTCAGTCGGTCTTCCGTAAACACATGCTGTAACATGGAGATATGGCTGAGGGAACACAAAATGTATAAAAGGTGTGTATCAATTTAGCATTTTTTTGAAAATTGTTTCTCGCTGATATGAAAGATAAAGTCCTTATGCTTCCAAAACCGTACCTGCGTTAAGGTTCAGACCGAGCATCAGAGCTCATAAACAAAACCCACGTACAGAAGATGCCTTCGTCTAATGACTTATGTGTAATGTAATGGTACTGAGAGTCATGATCAAGGGCTAGGTCTCCATTAGTTGCCACAGTCGAAATTCTGGAAAACAAACATTTTCTTCAGAGACTGAATGGTCTAAGGTCCTCCAGAGCCTTCTGACCAAATACCTGTGATCTCTCCAGAACAAAGAGAAGTAAGCTCTATAATAGTATACTTGATGCACTATGTAAACCTCCACAATGGCAGTCTGCTTCTGTGATACTAGCATATTATCCAGGGCCAATGGTTGGATTGGATTTACTGTACTCACTTCAAAACTCATGCACTCTCTTCCCTGTAAAAGTCTCCCAGACTTTAATAAAAACGAACATGTGTCCATCTCCCTTTCCGTTAGGTGAGTCTGCTAGGCAATGGAACTCTAGAGCAGCACATCAAAAAAAGGCATTGTTGGCAGAACAGATGGATGCAGTTCTATGCATGATTAATATAATTCACCAATACATTTCTTGGTAGTCCAAAAAATATTGCTACCAGGTTGTAAATACAGCTGTCCTGGTACATTGTTTGCTGCCACCATTCGAGATGCCCTGTGGCTCAGTTGGTAGAGCATGGTGTTTGCAACGCCAGCATGGTGTGTGCAACGCCAGGGTTGTGGGTTTGATTCCCACGGGGGGCCAGTACAAAAAAAATGCATGAAATGAAAATGAAATGTATGTATTCACTACTGTAAGTCGCTCTGGATAAGAGCGTCTGCTAAATGACTAAAATGTATATGACTCAATATTTTGGACAAAAACGTACTAATGTAAGGAAGGCTGGGAATGTCAATACTTTGTATTTATTAAGGATCCCCATTACTCTTCCTGGGGTCCAGCAAATTAAAGAAGTAACATAAAATGTAAAATATTACATTTCCTACACTTTACCCAATGCATTTAGTGTGTTTCCTCAAGCCACTACTCCACTATCACATACTTGCAATACCACATCCATGTGTATGTGTATAGAGTGCATGTCTTATCATGTGTATGTGTCTGTGCCTGTGTATGTGTCTCTTCAGTCCCCGCTGTTCCATAAGGTGTATTTATATATATACTGCTCAAAAAAATAAAGGGAACACTAAAATAACACATCCCAGATCTGAATGAATGAAATAATCTTATTAAATACTTTTTTCTTTACATAATTGAATGTGCTGACAACAAAATCACACAAAAATAATCCATGGAAATCCAATTTATCAACCCATGGAGGTCTGGATTTGGAGTCACACTCAAAATTAAAGTGGAAAACCACACTACAGGCTGATCCAACTTTGATGTAATGTCCTTAAAACAAGTCAAAATGAGGCTCAGTAGTGTGTGTGGCCTCCACGTGCCTGTATGACCTCCCTACAATGCCTGGGCATGCTCCTGATGAGGTGGCGGATGGTCTCCTGAGGGATCTCCTCACCGACCTGGACTAAAGCATCCGCCAACTCCTGGACAGTCTGTGGTGCAACGTGGCGTTGGTGGATGGAGCGAGACATGATGTCCCAGATGTGCTCAATTGGATTCATGTCTGGGGAACGGGCGGGCCAGTCCATAGCATCAATGCCTTCCTCTTGCAGGAACTGCTGACACACTCCAGCCACAGGAACCCAGGGCCAACCGCACCAGCATATGGTCTCACAAGGGGTCTGAGGATCTCATCTCGGTACCTAATGGCAGTCAGGCTACCTCTGGCGAGCACATGGAGGGCTGTGCGGCCCCCCAAAGAAATGCCACCCCACACCATGACTGACCCACCGCCAAACCGGTCATGCTGGAGGATGTTGCAGGCAGCGGAACGTTCTCCATGGTGTCTCCAGACTCTGTCACGTCTGTCACATGTGCTCAGTGTGAACCTGCTTTCATCTGTGAAGAGCACAGGGCGCCAGTGGCGAATTTGCCAATCTTGGTGTTCTCTGGCAAATGCCAAACATCCTGCACGGTGTTGGGCTGTAAGCACAACCCCCACCTGTGGACGTCGGGCCCTCATACTACCCTCATGGAGTCTGTTTCTGACCGTTTGAGCAGACACATGCACATTTGTGGCCTGCTGGAGGTCATTTTGCAGGGCTCTGGCAGTGCTCCTCCTTGCACAAAGGCAGCGGTCCTGCTGCTGGGTTGTTGCCCTCCTACGGCCTCCTCCACGTCTCCTGATGTACTGGCCTGTCTCCTGGTAGCGCCTCCATGCTCTGGACACTACGCTGACAGACACAGCAAACCTTCTTGCCACAGCTCGCATTGATGTGCCATCCTGGATGAGCTGCACTACTTGAGCCACTTGTGTGGGTTGTAGACTCCGTCGCATGCTACCACTAGAGTGAAAGCACCGACAGCATTCAAAAGTGACCTAAACATCAGCCAGGAAGCATAGGAACTGAGAAGTGGTCTGTGGTCACCACCTGCAGAACCACTTCTTTATTGGGGGTGTCTTGCTAATTGCCTATAATTTCCACCTGTTGTCTATTCCATTTGCACAACAACATGTGAAATTTATTGTCAATCAGTGTTGCTTCCTAAGTGGACAGTTTGATTTCACAGAAGTGTGATTGACTTGGAGTTACATTGTGTTGTTTCAGTGTTCCCTTTATTTTTTTGAGCATATGTATATATATATATATTTTTTTTTATCTGTCTAGCTGTCGACCGATTATGATTTTTTTATTTTTTTTACACCGATACCGATGCCGATTATTGGAGGGGCAAAAAATGCCGATACCGATTAATTGGGCGATAATTTTTTTTATTTGTAATAATGACAAATACAACAATACTGAATGAACACTTATTTTAACTTAATATAATACATCAATAAAATCAATTTAGCCTCAAATAAATAATGAAACGTTCAATTTGGTTTAAATAATGCAAAAATCAAAGTGTTGGAGAAGAAAGTAAAAGTGCAATATGTGCCATGTAAAAAAGCTAACGTTTAAGTTCCTTGCTCAGAACATGAGAACATATGAAAGCTGGTGGTTCCTTTTAACATGAGTCTTCAATATTCCCAGGTAAGAAGTTTTAGGTTGTAGTTATTATAGGAATCATAGGACTATTTATCTCTATACCATTTGTATTACATATACATCTTTGATTATTGGATGTTCTTATAGGCACTTCAGTATTGCCAGTTTAACAGTATAGCTTCCGTCCCTCTCCTCGCCCCTACCTAGGCTCGAACAAGGAACACATCGACTTCTTGGCGCTGACGGAAACATGGATTACCACAGAAAACACTGCTACTCCTACTGCTCTCTCCTCGTCCGACCACGTGTTCTCGCACACCCCGAGAGCATCTGGTCAGCGGGGTGGTGGCACTGGAATCCTCATCTCTCCCAAGTGGACATTCTCTCTTTCTCCCCTGACCCATCTGTCCATCTCCTCATTTTGAATTCCATGCTGTCACAATCACTAGCCCATTCAAGCTTAACATCCTTACCATTTATCGCCCTCCAGGTTCCCTTGGAGAGTTCATCAATGAGCTTGACGCCTTGATAAGTTCCTTTCCTGAGGATGGCTCACCCCTCACAGTTCTGGGTGACTTTAACCTCCCTACGTCTACCTTTGACTCATTTCTCTCTGCCTCCTTCTTTCCACTCTCCTCTTTTGACCTCACCCTCTCACCGTCCCCCCCCTACTCACAAGGCAGGCAATACGCTTGACCTCATCTTCACTAGATGCTGTTCTTCTACTAATCTCACTGCAACTCCCCTCCAAGTCTACAATCACTACCTTGTATCCTTTTCCCTCTCGCTCTCCTCCAACACTACTCACTCTGCCCCTACTCAGATGGTATTGCGCCGTCGCAACCTTCGCTCTCTCTCTTCTGCTACTCTCTCCTCTTCCATCCTATCATCTCTTCCCTCTGCTCAATCCTTCTCCAACCAATCTCCTGATTCTGCCTCCTCAACCCTCCTCTCCTCCCTTTCTGCATCCTTTGACTCTCTATGTCCCCTATCTTCCCGACCAGCTCGGTCCTCCCCTCCTGCTCCGTGGCTTGATGACTCATTGCGAGCTCACAGAACAGGGCTCCGGCCATTTTGAAAAGAAGGTCGACGACATCCGATCCTCGTTTGTTAAGTCAAACGACACCGCTGGTCCTGCTCACATTGCCCTACGCTATGCTTTGACCTCTTTCTCCCCTCTCTCTCCAGATGAAATCTTGCGTCTTGTGACGGCCGGCCGCCCAACAACCTGCCCGCTTGACCCTCTCCCCTCCTCTCTTCTCCAGACCATTTCCGGAGACCTTCTCCCTTACCTCACCTCGCTCATCAACTCATCCTTGACCGCTGGCTACGTCCCTTCCGTCTTCAAGAGAGCGAGAGTTGCACTCCTTCTCAAAAAACCTACACTCGATCCTTCCGATGTCAACAACTACAGACCAGTATCCCTTCTTTCTTTTCTCTCAAACTCTTGAACGTGCCGTCCTTGGCCAGCTCTCCTGCTATCTCTCTCAGAATGACCTTCTCGATCCAAATCAGTCAGGTTTCAAGGCTGGTCATTCAACTGAGACTGCTCTTCTCTGTGTCATGGAGGCTCTCCGCACTGCTAAAGCTAACTCTCTCTCCTCTGCTCTCATCCTTCTAGACCTATCTGCTGCCTTTGATACTGTGAACCATCAGATCCTCCTCTCCACCCTCTCCGAGTTCGGTATCTCCGGCGCGGCTCACTCTAGGATTGCGTCCTACCTGACAGGTCGCTCCTACCAGGTGGCGTGGCGAGAATCCGTCTCCGCACCACGTGCTCTCACCACTGGTGTCCCCCAGGGCTCAGTTCTAGGCCCTCTCCTATTCTCGCTATACACCAAGTCACTTGGCTCTGTCATATCCTCACATGGTCTCTCCTATCATTGCTACGCAGACGACAAATCAAATCAAATTTATTTTTATATAGCCCTTCGTACATCAGCTGATATCTCAAAGTGCTGTACAGAAACCCAGCCTAAAACCCCAAACAGCAAGCAAAGCATGTGAAAGAAGCACGGTGGCTAGGAAAAACTCCCTAGGAAAAACTCCCTAGAAAGGCCAAAAACCTAGGAAGAAACCTAGAGAGGAACCAGGCTATGAGGGGTGGCCAGTCGTCTTCTGGCTGTGCAGGGTGGATATTATAACAGAACATGGTCAAGATGCTAAAATGTTAAAATGTTCATAAATGACCAGCATGGTCAAATAATAATAATCATAGTAGTTGTCGAGGGTGCAACAAGCACGTCCGGTGAACAGGTCAGGGTTCCATAGCCGCAGGCAGAACAGTTTAAACTGGAGCAGCAGCACGGCCAGGTGGACTGGGGACAGCAAGGAGTCATCATACCAGGTAGTCCTGAGGCATGGTCCTAGGGCTCAGGTCCTCCGAGAGAAAGAGAGAAAGAGAGAATTAAAGAGAGCATTTTTAAATTCACACAGGACACCGGATAAGACAAGAGAAATACTCCAGATGTAACAGACTGACCCTAGCCCCCCGACACATAAACTACTGCAGCATAAATACTGGAGGCTGAGACAGGAGGGATCAGAAGACACTGTGGCCCCATCCGATGATACCCCCGGACAGGACCAAACAGGCAGGATATAACCCCACCCACTTTGCCAAAGCACAGCCCCCACACCACTAGAGGGATGTCTCCAACCACCAACTTACCGTCCTAAGACAAGGCCGAGTATAGCCCACAACGATCTCCGCCATGGCACAACCCAAGGGGGGCCGCCAACCCAGACAGGAAGACCACGTCAGTGACTCAACCCACTCAAGTGACGCACCCCTCCCATGGGCGGCATGGAAGAACACCAGTAAGCCAGTGACTCAGCCCCTGTAAAAGGGTTAGAGGCAGAGAATCCCAGTGGAAAGAGGGGAACCGGCAAGGCAGAGACAGCAAGGGCGGTTCGTTGCTCCAGCCTTTCCATTCACCTTCACACTCCTGGGCCAGACTATACTTAATCATAGGACCTACTGAAGAGATAAGTCTTCAGTAAAGACTTAAAGGTTGAGACTGAGTCTGCGTCTCTCACATTGGTAGGCAGACCATTCCATAAAAATGGAGCTCTATAGGAGAAAGCCCTACCTCCAGCCGTTTGCTTAGAAATTCTAGGGACAATTAGGAGGCCTGCGTCTTGTGACCGTAGCGTACGTGTAGGTATGTACGGCAGGACCAAATCGGAAAGATAGGTAGGAGCAAGCCCATGTAATGCTTTGTAGGTTAGCAGTAAAACCTTGAAATCAGCCCTTGCCTTAACAGGAAGCCAGTGTAGGGAGGCTAGCACTGGAGTAATATGATCAAATTTTTGGGTTCTAGTCAGGATTCTAGCAGCCGTATTTAGCACTAACTGAAGTTTATTTAGTGCTTTATCCGGGTAGCCGGAAAGTAGAGCATTGCAGTAGTCCAGCCTAGAAGTAACAAAAGCATGGATTAATTTTTCTGCGTCATTTTTGGACAGAAAATTTCTGATTTTTGCAATGTTACGTAGATGGAAAAAAGCTGTCCTTGAAACAGTCTTGATATGTTCTTCAAAAGAGAGATCAGGGTCCAGAGTAACGCCGAGGTCCTTCACAGTTTTATTTGAGACGACTGTACAACCATCCAGATTAATTGTCAGATTCAACAGAAGATCTCTTTGTTTCTTGGGACCTAGAACAAGCATCTCTGTTTTGTCCGAGTTTAAAAGTAGAAAGTTTGCAGCCATCCACTTCTTTATGTCTGAAACACAGGCTTCTAGCGAGGGCAATTTTGGGGCTTCACCATGTTTCATTGAAATGTACAGCTGTGTGTCGTCCGCATAGCAGTGAAATTTAACATTATGTTTTCGAATGACATCCCCAAGAGGTAAAATATATAGTGAAAACAATAGTGGTCCTAAAACGGAACCTTGAGGAACACCGAAATGTACAATTGATTTGTCAGAGGACAAACCATTCAGAGACAAACTGATATCTTTCCGACAGATAAGATCTAAACCAGGCCAGAACTTGTCCATGTAGACCAATTTGGGTTTCCAATCTCTCCAAAAGAATGTGGTGATCGATGGTATCAAAAGCGGCACTAAGATCTAGGAGCACGAGGACAGATGCAGAGCCTCGGTCTGACGTCATTAAAAGGTCATTTACCACCTTCACAAGTGCAGTCTCAGTGCTATGATGGGGTCTAAAACCAGACTGAAGCGTTTCGTATACATTGTTTGTCTTCAGGAAGGCAGTGAGTTGCTGTGCAACAGCTTTTTCTAAATTTTTTGAGAGGAATGGAAGATTCGATATAGGCCGAAAGTTTTTTATAATTTCTGGATCAAGATTCGGCTTTTTCAAGAGAGGCTTTATTACTGCCACTTTTAGTGAGCTTGGTACACATCCGGTGGATAGAGAGCCGTTTATTATGTTCAACATAGGAGGGCCAAGCACAGGAAGCAGCTCTTTCAGTAGTTTAGTTGGAATAGGGTCCAGTATGCAGCTTGAGGGTTTGGAGGCCATGATTATTTTCATCATTGTGTCAAGAGATATAGTACTAAAACACTTTAGTATCTCCCTTGATCCCACACAATTCATCTTCTCCTTTCCCCCTTCTGATAACCAGGTGGCGAATCGCATCTCTGCATGTCTGGCAGACATATCAGTGTGGATGACGGATCACCACCTCAAGCTGAACCTCGGCAAGACGGAGCTGCTCTTCCTCCCGGGGAAGGACTGCCCTTTCCATGATCTCGCCATCACGGTGGACAACTCCATTGTGTCCTCCTCCCAGAGTGCTAAGAGCCTCGGCGTGACCCTGGACAACACCCTGTCGTTCTCCGGTAACATCAAGGCGGTGACCCGATCCTGTAGGTTCATGCTATACAACATTCGCAGAGTACGACCCTGCCTTACACAGGAAGCGGCGCAGGTCCTAATCCAGGCACTTGTCATCTCCCGTCTGGATTACTGCAACTCCCTGTTGGCGGGGCTCCCTGGCTGTGCCATTAAACCCCTACAACTCATCCAGAACGCCACAGCCCGTCTGGTGTTCAACCTTCCCAAGTTCTCTCACATCTCCCCGCTCCTCCGCACACTCCACTGGCTTCCAGTTGAAGCTCGCATCTGCTACATGACCATGGTGCTTGCCTACGGAGCTGTGAGGGGAACAGCACCTCCGTACCTTCAGGCTCTGATCAGGCCCTACACCCAAACAAGGGCACTGCGTTCATCCACCTCTGGCCTGCTGGCCCCCCTACCTCTGCGGAAGCACAGTTCCCGCTCAGCCCAGTCAAAACTGTTCGCTGCTCTGGCACCCCAATGGTGGAACAAGCTCCCTCACGACGCCAGGACAGCGGAGTCAATCACCACCTTCCGTAGACACCTGAAACCCCATCTCTTTAAGGAATACTTGGGATAGGATATAGTAATCCTGCTAACCCCCCCCCCTCCACCAAAAAAAAAAGGATATAGATGTACTATTGTAAAGTTGTTGTTCCACTGGATATCATAAGGTGAATGCACCAATTTGTAAGTCGCTCTGGATAAGAGCATCTGCTAAATGACGTAAATGTAAATTAAAACAGCCACCCTCGAAGCATCGTTATCCATTGCTCCACAAATGCCGCGGCCCTTGCTGAACAAGGGGAACAACTACTTCAAGGTCTCAGAGCGAGTACCGTCACCGATTGAAACGCTTTTAGTGCGCACCCCGCTAACTACCTAGCCATTTCACATCGGTTACACCAGCCTAATCTCGGGAGTTGACAGGCTTGAAGTCAAACAGCTCAATGCTTGAAGCACAACGAAGAGCTGCTGGCAAACACACGAAAGTGCTGTTTGAATGAATGCTTACGAGCCTGCTGCTGCCTACCACCACTCAGTCAGACTGCTCTATCAAATCATAGACTTAATTATAACATAATAACACACACAAATACGAGCCTTAGGTCATTAATATGGTCAAATCCGGAAACTATCATTTCGAAAACAAAACGTTTATTCTTTCAGTGAAATACGGAACCGTTCTGTATTTTATCTAACGGGTGGCATCCCTAAGTCAAAAAAATTCCTGTTACATTGCACAACCTTCAATGTTATGTCATAATTATTCTGGCAAATTAATTACGGTCTTTGTTAGGAATAAATGGTCTTCACACAGTTCGCAACGAGCCAGGCGACCCAAACTGCTGCATATACCCTGACTGCTTGCACGGAACGCAAGAGAAGTGACACAATTTCCCTAGTTAAAAGAAAGTCATGTTAACTGGCAATATTAACTAAATATGCAGGTTTAAAAACATATACTTATGTATTGATTTTAAAGATGGGCATTGATTTTTATGGATTAGGTACACATTGGTGTAACGACAGTTTTTTTGGTGCGAATGTGCTTGTTAAATCATCACCCATTTGGAGAAGTAGGCTGTGATTCGATGAGAAATTAACAGGCACTGCATCGATTCTATGCAACACAGGACACGCTAGATAAACTAGTAATATCATCAACCATGTGTAGTTAACTAGTGATTATGTTAAGGTTGATAGTTTTTTTAAGATAAGTTTAATGCTAGCTAGCAACTTACCTTGGCTTCTTGCTGCACTCGCGTAACAGGTAGTCAGCCTGCCAAGCAGGCTCCTCGTGGAGTGCAATGTAAGGCAGGTGGTTAGAGCGTTGGACTAGTAACCAGAAGGTTGCAAGATCGAATCCCCGAGCTGACAAGGTAAAAATCTGTCGTTCTGCCCATGAACAAGGCAGTTAACCCACCGTTCCTAGGCCGTCATTGAAAATAAGAATGTGTTCTTAACTGACTTGCCTAGTTAAATAAAAGGTACAAAAAATATATAATAATTAAAATCGGCCACAATCGGTGTCCGAAAATTCCGATTACCGATTGTTATGAAAACTTGAATCGGCCCTAATTAATTGGTCGACCTCTACTGTCTACTGCTTGCATCAGTTACCTGATGTGGAATACAGTTCCATGTAACCATGCCTCTATGTAGTACTGTGTGCCTCACATAGTCTGTTCTTGACTTGGGGATTGTGACGAGACCTCTGGTGGCATGTCTTGAGGTATGCATGGGTGTCCAAGCTGTGTGCTAGTAATTTAAAAACAGACACCTCGGTACATTCAACATGTAAACACTTCTTACAAAAACAAGTAGTAATGAAGTCAATCTCTCCTCCACTTTGAGCCATGAGAGATTTACATGCATATTATTAAAGTTAGCTCTCCGTGTACACTTAACCTCTATGGGCTAGGTGGGACGCTTGCGTCCCACCTACGTAACAGCCACTGGCAGCCTGTGGCGCGATTTTCAAAACCTTAAAAATCCTATTACTTCAATTTCTCAAACATATGACTATTTTACAGCTATTTAAAGACAAGACTCTCGTTAATCTAACCACACTGTCCGATTTCAAAAAGGCTTTACAACGAAAGCAAAACATTAGATTATGTCAGCAGAGTACCAAGCCAGAAATAATCAGACACCCATTTTTCAAGCCAGCATATAATGTCACCAAAACCCAGAAGACAGCTAAATGCAGCACTCACCTTTGATGATCTTCATCAGATGACAACCCTAGGACATTATGTTATACAATACATGCATGTTTTGTTCAATCAAGTTCATATTTATATCAAAAACCAGCTTTTTACATTAGCATGTGACGTTCAGAACTAGCATACCCCCCGCAAACTTCCGGGGAATTCGCTAACATTTTACTAAATTACTCACGATAAACGTTCACAAAAAGCATAACAATTATTTTAAGAATTATAGATACAGACCTCCTCTATGCACTCGATATGTCCGATTTTAAAATAGCTTTTTGGTGAAAGCACATTTTGCAATATTCTAAGTACAAAGCCCAGGCATCACGGGCTCGCTATTTAGACACCCGGCAAGTTTAGCACTCACCATAATCATATTTACTATTATAAAAGTTTGATTACCTTTTGTTGTCTTCGTCAGAATGCACACCCAGGAATGCTACTTCAATAACAAATGTTGGTTTGGTCCAAAATAATCCATCGTTATATCCGAATAGCGGCGTTTTGTTCGTGCGTTCCAGACACTATCCGAAATAGTAAAGAAGTGTCGCGCGCATGGCGCAATTCGTGACAATAAAATTCTAAATATTCCATTACCGTACTTCGAAGCATGTCAACCGCTGTTTAAAATACATTTTTACGCCATTTTTCTCGTAGAAAAGCGATAATATTCCGACAGGGAATCTCCTTTTCGGCAAACAGAGGAAAAAAATCCCAAAGGCGGGGGCGGTCGGGTCACGCGCCTAAGCCCAGTGTCCCTTGATCGGCCACTTGAGAAAGGCGATAATGTGTTTCAGCCTGGGGCTGGAATGACGACATTCTGTTTTTTCCCGGGCTCTGAGCGCCTATGGACGACGTGGGAAGTGTCACGTTAGAGCAGAGATCCTTAGTAAATGATAGAGATGGAAAAGAAGTTCAAGAAATGGTCAGACAGGCCACTTCCTGTAAAGGAATCTCTCAGGTTTTGACCTGCCATTTGAGTTCTGTTATACTCACAGACACCATTCAAACAGTTTTAGAAAATGTAGGGTGTTTTCTATCCATATGTAATAAGTATATGCATATTCTAGTTACTGGGTAGGAGTGGTAACCAGATTAAATCGGGTATGTTTTTAATCCAGCCGTGTCAATACTGCCCCCTAGCCCTAACAGGTATTAATGGCCGGCCGTGCAACCCTGTTCTGAGCCAATTATAATTTTTGAAGTCCCTCTTTGCTTCACCTGACCACACGACTGAACAGTAGTCCAGGTGCGACAAAACTAGAGCTTGTAGGACCTGCCTTGTTGATAGTGTTAAGAAGGCACAGCAGCACATTATTATTTATTTATTTATTTAATTTCACCTTTATTTAACCAGGTAGGCTAGTTGAGAACAAGTTCTCATTTGCAACTGCGACCTGGCCAAGATAAAGCATAGCAGTTCGACATATACAACAACATAGAGTTACACATGGAATAAAACAAACATACAGTCAATAAAACAGTAGAAAAAAGAAAACAAAAAGTATATATACAGTGAGTGCAAATGAGGTAAGTTAAGGCAATAAATAGGCCATGGTGGCGAAGTAATTACAATATAGCAATTAAACACTGGAATGGTAGATGTGCAGAAGATGAATGTGCAAGTAGAGATACTGGGGTGCAAAGGAGCAAGATAAATAAATAAATAAATAAATAAATACAGTATGAGGATGAGGTAGGTAGATAGATGGGCTGTTTACAGATGGGCTATGTACAGGTGCAGTGATCTGTGAGCTGCTCTGACAGCTGGTGCTTAAAGCTAGTGAGGGAGATATGAGTCTCCAGCTTCAGAGATTTTTGCAGTTCGTTCCAGTCATTGGCAGCAGAGAACTGGAAGGAAAGGCAGCCAAAGGATGAATTGGCTTTGGGGGTGACCAGTGAGATATACCTGCTGGAGCGTGTGCTACGAGTGGGTGCTGCTATGGTGACCAGTGAGCTGAGATAAGGCGGGGCTTTACCTAGCAGAGACGTGTAGATGACCTGGAGCCAGTGGGTTTGGCGACGAGAGTGAAGCGAGGGCCAGCCAACGAGAGCGTACAGGTCGCAGTGGTGGGTAGTATTTGGGGCTTTGGTGACAAAACGGATGTCACTGTGATAGACTGCATCCAATTTCTTAAGTAGAGTGTTGGAGGCTATTTTGTAAATGACATCGCCAAAGTCAAGGATTGGTAGGATGGTCAGTTTTATGGGGGTATGTTTGGCAGCATGAGTGAAGGATGCTTTGTTGCGAAGTAGGAAGCCGATTCTAGACTTAAGTTTGGATTGGAGATGCTTAATGTGAGTCTGGAAGGAGAGTTTACAGTCTAACCAGACACCTAGGTATTTGTAGTCATCCACATATTCTAAGTCAGAGCCGTCCAGAGTAGTGATGCTGGACGGGCGGGCAGGTGCGGGCAATGATCGGTTGAATAGCATTTAGCTGTACTTGTGTTTAAGAGCAGTTGGAGGCCACGGAAGGAGAGTTGTATGGCATTGAAGCTCGTCTGGAGGTTAGTTAACACAGTGTCCAACGAAGGGCCAGAAGTATACAGAATGGTGTCGTCTGCGTAGAGGTGGATCAGAGAACCACCAGCAGCAAGAACAACGTCATTGATGTATACAGAGAAGAGAGTCGGCCCGAGAATTGAACCCTGTGGCACCCCCATAGAGACTGCCAGAGGTCCGGACAACAGGCCCTCCGATTTGACAGACTGAACTATCAGAGAAGTAGTTGGTAAACCAGGCGAGGCAATCATTTGAGAAACCAAGGCTGTTGAGTCTGCCAATAAGAATGTGTTGATTGACAGAGTCGAAAGCCTTGGCCAGGTCGATGAATACGGCTGCACAGTTATGTCTCTTATCGATGGCGGTTATGATATCATTTAGGACCTTGAGCGTGGCTGAGGTGCACCGATGACCAGCTCTGAAACCAGATTGCATAGCAGAGAAGGTACGGTGGGATTCGAAATGGTCGGTAATCTGTTTGTTAACTTGGCTTTCGAAGACCTTAGAAAGGCAGGGTAGGATATAGGTCTGTAGCAGTTTGGGTCTAGAGTGTCTCCCCCTTTGAAGAGGTGGATGACCGCGGCAGCTTTCCAATCTTTTCCAATTATGGACAGACTTCTCCCCATCTTAGCTACTGTCGTAACAAAATCAGCAGACAATGATCGATAATGTCAAAAACCTCACTCAAGTCAAACAAACAGCTCCCACAATCTTGTTATCATCAATTTCTCTCAGCCAATCATCAGTCATTTGTGTAAGTGCCATGCTTTTTGAATGTCCCTCTCCATAAGCGTGCTGAAAGTCTGTTGTTTACAGTAAAATAACATTGTATCTGGTTAAACACTATTTATTCAAAAAGTTTACTAAGGCTTGGTAACAGGCTGATTGGTCGGCATTTTGAGACAGTAAAGTGGGCTTTACTATTCTTGGGTAGTGGAAGGACTTTTGCTTCCCTCCAGGCCTGAAGGCACACACTTTCTAGTAGGCTTAGATTGAAGATATGGCAAATAGGAGTGGCAATATCATCGGCTATTATCCTCTGTAATTTTCCATCCAAGTTGTCAGACACCGATGGCTTGTCATTGTTGATAGACATTTTTTTCACTTTTTCCACACTCACTTTACGGAATTAAAAATTACAATTCTTGTCGTTCATAATTTGATCAGTTATACTTGAAAGTGTAGTGTCAGCATTTGTTGCTGGCATGTCATGCCTAAGTTTGCTCATCTTGCCAATGAAAAAAATCATTAAATATCATGGCAATATCAGTGGGTTTTGTGGTGAATGAGCCATCTGATTCTATGAATGATGGAGCTGAGTTTGCCTTTTTGCTCAAAATTTCATTGAAGGTGCTCCAAAGCTTTTTACTGTCATTCTTTGTCATTGTTTCATAGTATTATTTTTATTCAGTTTAGTCACATTATTTCTCAATTTACAGTACATTTGCCAATCAGTTGTGCAGCCAGACTTCTTTGCCATTCGTTTTGCCTCATCCCTCTCAACCATACATTTTTTTAATTCCTCATCATTCCACGTGGATTTAAACGTTTTTACAGCCATTTTCTTAAACGGGTGCATGCTTATTAGTAACTTGGATAAGCAATTTCATAAATGTGTCAAGTGCAGCGTCTGGCTGCTCCTCATTATACACCACATACCAACAAATAATGATTTACATCAACAACATAGGAATCACTACAAAACTTATTGTATGACCTCTTATATACTATGTTAGGCCAAGCCTTTGGAATTTTGTTTTTCCTAGATATGGCTAATATATTGTGATCACTACATCTGATGAATTTGGATACTACTTTAAAAGCATATTTCTGCCCCATTAGTAAAGATGTGAACAATAAATGTTGATGATTTCATTCTTGTGCTGTTAACTACCTGGTAGGTTGACTGACTGTTTACACTTGGTCTATAGCAGCTTCCCACCAGAATGGGCTTTAGGTGAGGTAAATTAACTTCTAGCCATATTACTTCAACAGTATTTAACATGAGATCCTCTAAGCTTTACATGAATGTGGTTCTGAATATAAAAATGGCAACAACTCCACCTTCAGCATTTCTGTCTTTTCTGTAAAGTTATAATCATGTATTGCTACCACTGTATCATCAAAAGGTATTATCTAAGTGAGTTTCAGAAACTGTCAATATGAATGTCATCTGTTACTAGCAAATTATTGATTTTATGAACCTTGTTTTTTAAGCTACATATGTTAACGTGGGCTATTTTGTAGCACTTTTCTGGGATGCTTGATTGTTTTCATTGCTTTACTGGGAAGCTTAGCAGAAGTAGACATTCTCATGTTATTTATGTTAGTGCAGGGTGAGCAGCACACAGTGGACTTCCTACTAGGGCACACCGCCTCAGTGCTAACAGTATAACTATGGTTTCTGTATGCAGTAATCATGTGCATAAATAGCTGTAGGATGAGCAGAGGCATTCAGGGCAGTTAGAGGGGCATACATTGGGATAATGTACATTTGCTGAAGCATTATGACAACTCAGCGACACATTAGTACGGATTAACTGAGCTGGACTTGGGTCATTAATAAGTCATTGATAATACAATCAAACTAGCAAAGGCAATGATCACAAGTCAGTCATAACATCGCTAATATACTAGTGTACCTATTTATGTAGCGAGCTAAAAACACAGAGCATAACGTTAGCTAGATGGCTTGCTGCTAGGAGGACGCCATGTCATTGGAGGAGTGGGTGAGTGACTGACTTTTCCAGCTCGTATCGTTTTTCAGTGGCTACACAGCTAGATGCATGTGCCGTTTGGTTAGCTAGCAAGAAATGTGAATCGCTTTGCTAGATAGCTATGCTGAACGACTTATCCAGTTAGCATCTCTCTTGTGTTTGCAAACTCACTCTGGCTAGCTATTTACTCTGATTTCAGAGCACTCGTCTTGAGTGTGCCAGAGCTCAGAATAACTGATTAAATTACGAACGCACAAGACCCGCTGAATACGGTGTCAGAAAACATACAAAAAAAAAGTAGTACTTAGTCATGAACGCTCTATATAAAAGATGTAAACAGCCTAACCAGCTCTGCCAGGGTGTGTAAAATGGTCAGGGAGGTGTACTCTCATTTGTGTCTGGAAGTAGCTAGCTAGCAAGTAGGCCAACTTCAGCCAGTTTGCTTGTTTGGGACAACGCATGCATTGGCAGGCAAGCTGCAGAAGGATGAGAAAGATATTCCCCATCGTTTATCAGTGCAATTTTGACAGCCAACTAGCTTAAAAAGTTTGAGAAAGTTTATCTAATGTTCCTTTGTTAGATTTTAGCTCATCTTGCTCTGGCTAGCCTTAGTTGTTGATGTGCATATAGGGAAAGATAGCCTACCTTTCATGGTTGTTTGATCAATAGGACTGTAAAGTTCCCAAATGTAAGAGGACTCCCATGGTATTTAGTTACATATTTGCAGAAATCCAATCAAGTGTATTTTGTGGCTTTTGACTGTGTTCTAATGATTTAAAAAGTCACGCTGTTGCAACTACCTGTAAACACAGTCCAGTTCAAATTGAATGATGGCAGGCCCTTGTGGACTAATGTACCTCTGATTGGCTATGGCGCACCGACCTGCGTAGATTCAGGTCCTGGACGAGACAGATGTTTTTATTTACTGCAGTGTTTATTAATTGTCCAAAGCATGGCCGCTTTCCAACTATATATTGCTATAGAATTTTCACAAATGCCTCAGTATATGTAATTCCCAAACACTAAGAATTTATGAAATCGTGAAAATGACCATATCTAAGGGCTCGCTTCTAATATATCTTTTTATAAAGTGTCACTCTTCCTGGGTGTGTATTTCAACAGATTTCAATAACACTTCATGTTGCTAAAAAGGCTGTCATTTCCACTTTAATGGACACATTTTGGGGATGACCAAATGCAATAGTTTTGTATAAAACAACACAATTTCATGTATTTGTAAGATTACAAAACGAACCATTTCCATAGCCTGTTTGTCATGTTGGTCTTTACATTTCTACTAACTTCTGTGATAACTTAACCTGTTGGGGCTAGGGGGCAGTATTTGCACGGCCGGATAAAAAACGTACCCGATTTAAACTGGTTACTACTCTTGCCCAGAACCGAGAATATGCATATAATTAGTAGATTTGGATAGAAAACACTCTAAAGTTTCTAAAACTATTTGAATGGTGTCTGTGAGTATAACAGAACTCATATGGCAGGCCAAAACCTGAGAAGATTCCATACAGGAAGTGCCCTGTCTGACAATTTGTTCTCCTTCTAGGGCATCTCTATCAAAAATACAGCATCTCTGCTGTAACGTGACATTTTCTAAGGCTTCCATTGGCTCTCAGAAGGCGCCAGAAAGTGGAATGACGTCTCTCCAGTCTCTGGGCGAAAAACAGCAGGAGATTTTGTGAGTGGTCAGGCAGAGAACAGTGACACTGGAGATGTGCGTTCATGTGAATTCTCCATGTTTTTCTTTCTCTCTTTGAACGAATACAACGTCGCCCGGTTGGATTATCATCGCTATATTACGAGAAAAAAAAAAAAATCGCATAAAAATTGATTTTAAACAGCGTTTGACATGCTTCGAAGTACGGTAATGGAATATTTTTAATTTTTTTGTCACGAAATGCGCTTGCGCGTCACCCTTCGGATATTTACCTGAACGCATGAACAAAACGGCGCTATTTCAATATAACTATGGATTATTTCGAACAAAAACAATTTGTTGTTGAAGTAGAAGTCCTGGGAGTGCATTCTGACGAAGAACAGCAAAGGTAATCCAATTTTTCTTATAGTAAATCTGAGTTTGGTGAGGGCCAAACTTGGTGGGTGTCAAATTAGCTAGCCGTGAGATCTACTCAGAATATTGCAAAATGTGCTTTCGCCGAAAAGCTATTTTAAAATCTGACACCGCGACGGCAAAAAGGAGTGCTGTATCTATAATTCTTAAAATAATTATGTATTTTGTGAACGTTAATCGTGAGTAATTAAGTAAATTCACCGGAAGTTTGCGGTGGGTATGCTAGTTCTGAACATCACATGCTAATGTAAAAAGCTGTTTTTTGATATAAATATGAACTTGATTGAACAAAACATGCATGTATTGTATAACATAATGTCCTAGGAGTGTCATCTGATGAAGATCATCAAAGGTTAGTGCTGCATTTAGCTGTGGTTTTGGTTTTTGTGACATATATGCATGCTTTGAAAATGGCTGTGTGATTATTTTTGGCAGGGTACTCTGACATAATCTAATGTTTTGCTTTCGCTGTAAAGTTATAGCATTTATGAGGTATTTGTATTTCGCGCCACGCGATTCCACTGGCTGTTGACTACCTTGCCCAGGGAGGTTAAACGTCAAGGCAAATAACTTAACATTCAAAAGGTAAAAAAAAAAAAAAAAAATACATTTCAAAGTGAATACATATTTAGTAATATTTCAGGCACATCATACAGGTGTCAACTACAATATACATCCCAGAAATGGTTAAAGAACGGGACAAATTGAATAAGTCAGTGCTTGTGTCCATAGAAGTTTGTATGAATGAGTGGTTACATACAATACATGTTGACAGAATGGCTGCGAGAGACAGTGAGATTGTTGCTGTTCTCCCAGGTAACGCCCTTGCTTCCGGAACCACTGAAGGACCCAGTATTGTCAGGAAGCTTGAAGAAGATGTGCGTCACCATCCAGGCCCATGACACAGCATACAGTGTTGCCTGATAGGGAGAGGACAATGCATTATGTACCTTTCATCACACAAGCCATGTTAGCATTCACTTCACATGTTGCTGAACAAATTAACCCCTTGTTAGTGTCTTTAGCTAGGTTTCTATCCAATTTGTCAGATTTTCTTGCGAATATTCAAAAAATCTGCATGAAAAAAGCGTTTATCAAATTGGCTTGTTGCAGATAAAAGGCTGTAGTAACGTAGAGCACATAAAAATACATTTAGCTTTTAAATTCCCATGAACTGAATAAAAAAATACAAGTTAAATGGGTTTCCATCGCATTTAACTATACTGATGGTTGCGTAATATAGCGCTTCTGCCCACTCTGGTATTGGCATGTGCTCTCTAGCCAACAGCACTATCGGTGCGCTGTTGGCTAGAGCACATGTATAGTCTACATGAGGAGATTATGGACAAAAGAGCGAGATTTTGCAAATAGCATTGATTATCATGTCACCAGAATAAAACCCTCAATAGTTATTGGAAAGGACCCTCAAGTTCATCACCTTGCACTTTCACCACCCTGTGAAGTTCATAACTTATTTCATCTGTAACCTAATAAACTGCATGCTCTTCTGACGAGTCATAGTGGGAGGACCACACATCGCTTGACTCCAAGTTTACTTTGATATGATGGTTATTATATCAATCAATAGGTTTCCACCAACATTTCTCACATAATTAATTTTACTGACACAAAAAGATCCCACCTTGTCTAGCGTATTTTGTTTTGCCGAGATTTGGAAAGTTAACCGAAAAATTCTGTTTCCATCAGGCCTGTCATGAGATTATTTTCATCCGACCTGTACTTTACTCACATAAAAAGGTTGGATGGAATCCTGGTTACAGATATACAGTGCCTTTAGAAAGTGTTTACACCGCACGACTCTTCCCACATTTTGTTGTGTTACAGACTGAAATTAAAATAGTTTAAATGTTTTTGTCACTGGCCTACACACAATACCCTATAATGTGAAAGTGGAATTGTTTTTCAAAATGTTTACAAATTCATAGAAATTAAAAGCTGAAATGTCTTCAGTCAACAAGTATTCAACCCCTTTGTTATGGTAAGCTAAAATATGCTCAGGAGTAAAACTGTGTTTAACAAGTCACAAAAGTTGCATGGACACACTGTTTGAAACAATTGAATATCCCTTTGAGCATGGTGAAGTTATTACACTTTGGATGGTGTATCAATACACCCAGTCACTAAACATACAGGCGTCCTTCCTAACTCAGTTGCCTGAGAGGAAGGAAACCTTTTAGGGATTTCACCGTTACAGAGTTTATTGGCTGTGTTGGGAGAAATCTGAGGATGGATCACCAACATTGTTGTTACTCCACAATACTAACCTAATTGACAGAATGAAAAGGAAGCCTGTACAGAATAAAAAATATTCCAAAACATGCATTGTGTGTGCAACAAGGCAGTAAAGTAATACTGAAAAAAATGTGGCAAAGCAATTCACTTTTTGTCCTGAATACAAAGTGCTATGTTTGGGGCAAATCCAATACATTCTGAGTACCACACTCCATATATTCAAGCATAGTGGTGGCTGCATCATGTTATGGGTATTCTAATCCTTAACGACTGGGAAGTTTCTCCAGGTTAAAAAAATAAAAGGAATGGAACTAAGCACAGGCAAAATCATAGAGGAAACCTGATTCAGTCTGCTTTCCACCAGACACTGGGAGATTAATTCACATTTCAGCAAGACAATAACCTAAAACAAGGCCAAATCAACACTGGGATTGCTTACTAAAAAGACAGTGAATTTTCCTGAGTGGCCGAGTTACAGTTTTGACTTAAATCTACTTGGAAATCTATGGCAAGACCTGAAAATGGTTGTTTAGCAATGATCAACAACCAATTTGACAGAGCTTGAACAATTTATATTATAATAAAATGGGCAAATGTTGCACAATCCAGGTGTGGAAAGCTCTTAGACTTACCCAGAAAGACTCAGAAGTAACTTTGGCAGTGATTACAGCTACAAAGTATTGACTCAAGGGTAATTATGTAAATGAGACATTTCTGTATTTCATTTTCAATATATTAGCAAGCAATTCTAAAAACATGTTTTCACTTGGTCATTATATGTGGTACTGGGTGAGAAATAAAAATATATATTTCATCAATTTTGAATTCCGTAACAACAAAATGTGTAATATGTCAAGGGGTATTAATACATTTTGAAGGCACTGTATGGAAATTCACATACAATATTCAGTTCATAAGCATTGACTCTAGGGTCCTGTTGTGAAAGACTGCTGTGCAAGGTATTGGGCAAATGGTTTCTTCCCGGGCCCTTATTCACAAAGCGTCTTCAGAGTAGGAATTGTGATCTATGACTAGCACATTCATTGTGAAAGGCAAAAACTGATCCTAAATCAGTACTCCTACTCTGAGATGCTTTGTGAACACCGGCCCCAGTCTCTCTGCATGCTGCTTTCTAGTGGTCTAACTCCCGCGCCTCTCCATCTGAAATGCAACACCAAAAACATGAATTAGCCTAGTCAGTCAGTAACTTAGCTAACTAATGAAACTAATATAAATATGCACAAGACTATTCAGCCAAGTAATAACAAAACAACAGGCCTATTGCAGTGTAATCAAGAGGGGCATTTTTCTTGCTGTCACTAGTGTATCAATAAACAGCAAGGGAATGAAGTAGTTTGACAAGAAGTATTCCCAATAGTCATATAGCTAGCAAATGAAGTGTTATTTTCTAGAAACCTACTGTAGCCAGCTACAGTCCACTTAGCTAGCTAATGCGGTGAACTCAGACTGATGGTGGGAGTTATGTAATGTTAGCTAACTTTCACACAGCAGTTTCAATCTAGCTAACAGCATTTTCATCAACTTTGGATAGCTGAGCAAATAATCAGTGGTGTTTTCGAAACGGCGTCAACACCATAACACCACAGCTAGCTAGCCAACTTTACCAATTAGCAGTACTGTAGAAACTATATACATTACAACGGAACGATTTGACTAGTGTAATGTTAGCTAGCTACATAGTTGTCTTTGTATCAAGATAAAGGCGTAGTACAGAGTAACTATCGAGGTTAGCTAGCCAGCTACATTTTCTAACATAGTCAACAACGCACCCACTGCTAGCTAGCTAACCCTACCAGCTAGCTGTATCATTTTTTGTCAATAAGATTTTTGCAACGTAAGCTTAACTTTCTGAACATTCAAGATGTGTAGTCCACTTGTGTAGCTAGCAGGACTGGCTTTGTGTTAGCTAGCCAACGTTTAATTACTTCTGCATTATGAACTAGACACGGACACAAATGATCCATTGTTATAGGATGCAGGCATGCTAGTTAGCTACGGCGTCATAGGACACGGTGCACTAGGTGGGTTTTCACGGAAGAATACTGTACCAAGTTATCTAGCGGAATAAACTAAGTTCGAGCCTATTCCTGGAAACATTGAACCAATGCAGTTTACATCAATTTTAATTTCTAGTGGTAGCTAGAAAAGTTTGATTTTAGCGTTTTAGTGAATTGTTAGTGAGGGAGGCCCTGCTCTCTCGCTTCCCCAGTTGTTTAGTTAATTTTCATGCCAATCTCCTTTGCATTAGCGTAGCCTCTCCTGTAGCCTATCAACTATGTGTCGGTCTATCCCTGTTCTCTCCTCTCTGCACAGGCCATACAAACGCTTCACATCGCGTGGCCGCTGCCACTCTAACCTGGTGGTCCCAGCGCGCACGACCCACGTGGAGTTCCAGGTCTCCGGCAGCCTCTGGAACTGCCGGTCTGCGGCCAACAAGGCAGAGTTCATCTCAGCCTTTGCTACCCTCCAGTCCCTCGATTTCTTGGCGCTGACGGAAACATGGATTACCACAGAAAACACTGCTACTCCTACTGCTCTCTCCTCGTCCGACCACGTGTTCTCGCACACCCCGAGAGCATCTGGTCAGCGGGGTGGTGGCACTGGAATCCTCATCTCTCCCAAGTGGACATTCTCTCTTTCTCCCCTGACCCATCTGTCTATCTCCTCCTTTGAATTCCATGCTGTCACAATCACTAGCCCATTCAAGCTTAACATCCTTACCATTTATCGCCCTCCAGGTTCCCTTGGAGAGTTCATCAATGAGCTTGACGCCTTGATAAGTTCCTTTCCTGAGGATGGCTCACCCCTCATTGTTCTGGGTGACTTTATCCTCCCTACGTCTACCTTTGACTAATTTCTCTCTGCCTCCTTCTTTCCACTCCTCTCCTCTTTTGACCTCACCCTCTCCCCCTACTCACAAGGCAGGCAATACGCTTGACCTCATCTTCACTAGATGCTGTTCTTCTACTAATTTCACTGCAACTCCCCTCCAAGTCGCCGATCACTACCTTGTATCCTTTTCCCTCTCGCTCTCCTCCAACACTACTCAATCTGCCCCTACTCAGATGGTATTGCGCCGTCGCAACCTTCGCTCTCTCTCTCCTGCTACACTCTCCTCTTCCATCCCATCATCTCTTCCCTCTGCTCAATCCTTCTCCAACCAATCTCCTGATTCTGTCTCCTCAACCCTCCTCTCCTCCCTTTCTGCATCCTTTGACTCTCTATGTCCCATATCCTCCCGACTGGCTCGGTCCTCCCCTCCTGCTCCGTGGCTTGACGACTCATTGCGAGCTCACAGAACAGGGCTCCGGGCAGCCGAGCGGAAATGGAGGAAAACTAGCCTCCCTGCGGACCTGGCATCTTTTCACTCCCTCCTCTCTACATTTTCCTCCTCTGTTTCTGCTGCTAAAGCCACTTTCTACCACTCTAACTTCCAAGCATCTGCCTCTAACCCTAGGAAGCTCTTTGCCACCTTCTCCTCCCTCCTGAATCCTCCCCCCCCCCCCTCCTCCCTCTCTGCGGATGACTTCGTCAACCATTTTGAAAAGAAGGTCGACGACATCCGATCCTCGTTTGTTAAGTCAAACGACACCGCTGGTCCTGCTCACATTGCCCTACCCTATGCTTTGACCTCTTTCTCCCCTCTCTCTCCAGATGAAATCTTGTGTCTTCTGACGGCCGGCCGCCCATCAATCTGCCCGCTTGACCCTATCCCCTCCTCTCTTCTCCAGACCATTTCCGGAGAGACCTTCTCCCTTACCTCACCTCGCTCATCAACTCATCCTTGACCGCTGGCTACGTCCCTTCCGTCTTCAAGAGAGCGAGAGTTGCACCCCTCAAAAAACCTACACTCGATCCCTCCGATGTCAACAACTACAGACCAGTATCCCTTCTTTCTTTTCTCTCCAAAACTCTTGAACGTGCCGTCCTTGGACAGCTCTCCTGCCATCTCTCTCAGAATGACCTTCTTGATCCAAATCAGTCAGGTTTCAAGACTGGTCATTCAACTGAGACTGCTCTTCTCTGTGTCACGGAGGCTCTCCGCACTGCTAAAGCTAACTCTCTCTCCTCTGCTCTCATCCTTCTAGAGCTATCTGCTGCCGTTGATACTGTGAACCATCAGATCCTCCTCTCCACCCTCTCCGAGTTGGGTATCTCCGGCGCGGCTCACTCTTGGATTGCGTCCTACCTGACAGGTCGCTCCTACCAGGTGGCGTGGCGAGAATCCGTCTCCGCACCACGTGCTCTCACCACTGGTGTCCCCCAGGGCTCAGTTCTAGGCCCTCTCCTATTCTCGCTATACACCAAGTCACTTGGCTCTGTCATATCCTCACATGGTCTCTCCTATCATTGCTACGCAGACGACACACAATTAATCTTCTCCTTTCCCCCTTCTGATAACCAGGTGGCGAATCGCATCTCTGCATGTCTGGCAGACATATCAGTGTGGATGACGGATCACTACCTCAAGCTGAACCTCGGCAAGACGGAGCTGCTCTTCCTCCCGGGGAAGGACTGCCCTTTCCATGATCTCGCCATCACGGTGGACAACTCCATTGTGTCCTCCTCCCAGAGTGCTAAGAGCCTCGGCGTGACCCTGGACAACACCCTGTCGTTCTCCGCTAACATCAAGGCGGTGACCCGATCCTGTAGGTTCATGCTATACAACATTCGCAGAGTACGACCCTGCCTTACACAGGAAGCGGCGCAGGTCCTAATCCAGGCACTTGTCATCTCCCGTCTGGATTACTGCAACTCCCTGTTGGCGGGGCTCCCTGCCTGTGCCATTATACCCATACAACTCATCCAGAACGCCGCAGCCCGTCTGGTGTTCAACCTTCCCAAGTTCTCTCACGTCACCCCGCTCCTCCGCACACTCCACTGGCTTCCAGTTGAAGCTTGCATCTGCTACAAGACCATGGTGCTTGCCTACGGAGCTCTGAGGGGAACGGCACCTCCGTACCTTCAGGCTCTGATCAGGCCCTACACCCAAACAAGGGCACTGCGTTCATCCACCTCTGGCCTGCTGGCCCCCCTACCTCTGCGGAAGCACAGTTCCCGCTCAGCCCAGTCAAAACTGTTCGCTGCTCTGGCACTCCAATGGTGGAACAAGCTCCCTCACAACGCCAGGACAGCGGAGTCAATCACCACCTTCCATAGACACCTGAAACCCCACCTCTTTAACCTGTTAGGGCTAAGGGGCAGTATTGACACGGCCGGATAAAAAACGTACCCAATTTAATCTGGTTACTACTCCTGCCCAGTAACTAGAATATGCATATAATTATTGGCTTTGGATAGAAAACACCCTAAAGTTTCTAAAACTGTTTGAATGGTGTCTGTGAGTATAACAGAACTCAAATGGCAGGCCAAAACCTGAGAAGATTCCATGCAGGAAGTGGCCTGTCTGAGAAGTTGTGTTTCATCTTGGCTCTTTTTATTGAAGACTGAGGATCTTTGCTCTAACGTGACACTTCCTACGGCTCCCATAGGCTCTCAGAGCCCGGAAAAAAGCTGAACGATATCGAGGCAGCCTCTGGCTGAAACACATTATCGCTTTTGGCAAGTGGCCGATCAGAGTACAATGGGCTTAGGCACGTGCCCGAGTCTACCCCATGCTTTATTTTCTTTCGTCTGTTTACCTAAACGCAGATTCCCGGTCGGAATATTATCGCTTTTTTATGAGAAAAATGGCATAAAAATGTATTTTAAACAGCGATTGACATGCTTCGAAGTACGGTAATGGAATATTTAGAATATTTAGATTTTTTTTGTCACGAATTGCGCCATGCTCGTCACCCTTATTTACCCTTTCGGATAGTGTCTTGAACGCACGAACAAAACGCCGCAACAAAACGAATGCACTCCCAGGACTGCTACTTCAATAACAAATGTTGGTTTGGTCCAAAATAATCCATCGTTATATCCGAATAGCGGCGTTCTGTTCGTGCGTCCCAGACACTATCTGAAATGGTAAATCAGGGTCGTGCGCATGGCGCAATTCGTGACAAAAAAAATCTAAATATTCCATTACCGTACTTCGAAGCATGTCAACCGCTGTTTAAAATCCATTTTTATGCCATTTTTCTCGTAAAAAAGCGATAATATTCCGACCGGGAATCTCCTTTTAGCTAAACAGAGGAAAGTAAACAAAGCTTTCGGTCGACGCGGGCACGAGCCTGAGTCTCACAGTACTGTAACCAGCCACTACCCAAACGCGCTACTTTTTTTTCAGCCAGAGCCTGCAAAGCCACGATTCAGCTTTTTACCGCCTTCTGAGACCCTATGGCAGCCGTAGGAAGTGTCACGGGACAGCTAAGATCCTCACTCTTCAATAAACAGAGACAAGAAGAACGACACCTTGTCAGACAGGCCACTTCCTGCATGAAACCTTGTCAGGTTTCTGCCTGCCAAATGAGTTCTGTTATACTCACAGACACCATTCAAACAGTTTTAGAAACTTTAGGGTGTTTTCTATCCATATGTAATAAGTATATGCATATTCTAGTTACTGGGTAGGAGTGGTAACCAGATTAAATCGGGTACGTTTTTTATCCAGCCGTGAAAATACTGCCCCCTAGCCATAACAGGTTAAAGTACTACTTAAGTCATTTTTGGGGGTCTGTCCTTTACTATTTATATTTTGGACAACTTTTACTTCACTACATTCCTAAAGTAAATAATGTAGTTTTTACTCCATACATTTTCTCCTGACACCCAAAAGTACTCATTACATTCTGAATACTTAGCAGGACAGAAAAATGGTCCAATTTACACGCTTATCAAGAGAACATCCCTGGTCTCCTCTACTGCCTCTGATCTGGCGGACTCACTAAATGATGTCTGAGTGTTGGAGTGTGTCCCTGGCTATCCGTAAATAAATTGTGTCGTCTGGTTTTGATACTTAAGTATATTTTAGAAATGACATAAACTTTTTTATTTTTTTATTTACCCATTTTTCTCCCTAATTTCGTGGTATCCAATTGGTAGTTACAGTCTTGTCCCATAGCTGCAACTCCCATACGGACTCGGGAGAGGTGAAGGTGAGAACCGTGCGTTCCCAGAAACACAACCCCACCAAGCCGCACTGCTTCTTTGAAACAATGCTCGCTTAACCCAGGAGCCAGCCGCACCTATGTGTCGGCGGAAACACCGTACACCTGGCGACCGTGTCAGCGTGCATGTTTTTAGCAGCATTTAACCACATGCAATCTCCTCATTGGTTTTTAGGGGCATATACCCACGTGGGTGATTGAAAGATGAACTGAGGTCTACGCTCCAGTCGGTAGTGGTAATGCACCTTAAGTTGGTTGCCAACCCCCAAATAAAGTCCAAAGAAGAAGCCTAAAGGAAGAGAGATCACTAGAAAACAAACTTATACCGGTTGATTAATTGTCGGAGTAAAGGACCTTGTGCATTTCAGGTAAAACAACAATCTAATGTTTATATCCCAGGACAAAATTGCCAACAGCAAGCTAGCTATTTAAAATTGCCATAAAAGTTTAATGCTTTTCGACCTGTCCCCAAATGAATATAGTTGGTTCAGAGTTTGTTTTGATATTTCAACCTGTGTGTCCTGATCGTGTCTGATGTGGGGGGACACAAATCAACATGCGCACGATGATGTGCGGTCAGGTAAGCATGTTAGACCGCTGCGCCACATTTACTTTAGATACTTAAGTATATTTAAAACCAAAAACTTTTACTCAAGTAGAATTTTACTTGAGTAATTTTCTATTAAGGTACCTTTACTTTTACTCAAGTATGACAATTGGGTACTTTTTCCACCACTGCAAATATAGCTATTCGTTTTCCCCATGCATCTGCCTGATACAACTTGTCAGCTAGTAAAGTAGGATGGATAAGTCAGAAGCCAGCTAGCAATGCCAAGCTCATACCTTTTACCAACAAAAATCATGTATGCATATAAAAGAGACAATTACCTTGAAGCAGATCATTTTTGTTTTATTCCAGTACTTCAGGCCATGGAGAAATAGTTAGCTACTTGTTTGTCTTCACCTGGGCTAATTTCACAGGAAAGGTGTAGGTGCTGGCAAAATCACAGGCTGCGTCATGCACTTGAGGGGGCGTTTACTTACTAGAGCATGTGCTTCACTTTTTTTCTTATCATCTAGCAGCAATTTGCAAGGGGTGTATGTTCTATTTATATTATTGGCTAATTTATTTATTTGCAACATGGCCTTTAAGTTGTTCTCACACTAATTAACCGCTAGTCGCTAGATAGACTGCGTTTAAACAACGTTTGGCGCAGGAACTAGCTAGCTAGCAAGTTAGCTAGCTAATATCGTCCCTACACAGAATGGTTACCAGCCGTCCTGCGCGCAGGTTGTTCGCTTTAGGACTAGCCCGAGTTCATCTTATTTAGTTTGCTATGGACTCAATGCCTTTAATACGAGGTGTTTTATTGCGAAATGACGACTCGCCTTATCAAAACCTCAACCGAGAATTCGCAACGAGAATTTCTTATCCTAGCCCTGAGTCACCGTCTCCTCAAGTACCCGATATCACAGAGACCAGCGCTGGTCTGGAGTGGTTTGAAATGGGCCTAGCGACCTCATCTGGTAAGTGATGAGATAGCAAGACAGGTTAATGTTGTATGGTCTCCTGTAAGTGAGTAGCTATAGTAAGAAACGTTACATATAGACAGTGCTGCCTGCTATGTTTAACTAGAGAGAATATTTTAACCATACTGCAGGTCCCGCGAGGAGCACAACAGACCAGGGAGTGCCGCGGTCTCCTTATGTCACTGGATCAGTCAGCACCCAAAACTCTCCACTCAGCAGTAAGTGATGGAATTACTGATGCACACTGCAATGTCATCAGCTCAACTGGCCTGCTTTATTTCACATTACAATGTCTAAAGCAGCAGTGGTGTAGCATAGTTTCGCGTGACCCCCACAAGGTTCGAGCAAGGACCTTTATTTTTTCTTCCATGGGCAGAGAAAAATGCGCAGTATATAAACTAATCTCATGCAATTTTTCAAATGTTGCCGTGAGGCTGATGGAAAATGTTGCTGTTTTAGAGCTCAGGGATTCTTGAACGATTGGACAATCTCAACTTTGTTCCCCAAATATTTGTCATAATATTAACAAATAATTGTATATATTTTGATGGACCAAATGATAAGGTATCACACCATGTAAAGGAACAATCTCCTAATAAAAAATATATAATATAACTAGATTTGTCAACTCTGTCAGACACCATAAAAGCATTTCATTTTTACAATTATTGTCCAACACACGTTTAATGGCATTGATAGTTTAATTCTAACGTTTAGATTATTCAAATATTTAATACAAATCTCCAAATGTCGTTTTGTTTTATAGCACTATTAAATGCTCCAGGGCTATTTTCGTTAGCATTTTGACGTTCTTTTTCTAGATTTAGAACAACATTTTATAAAAAAAACAGCATTTATAAAGTAAACATCCCTTAGGTCGAGCATACTAAATACTTTGACTCCATTGGTGACTGAGTTGACATCTGACAACAGATACTAAAAATAAAAGTTAAGTACAAAAAAAATGTCAATATGAAAAATTATTCCTTTGAAAATGCCCAATAAAAGAATGCTTGTTATCAGACAATCTTAGTTTGTTTTACGGTGTTGACAAATTGCTTTTTGTTCTTCATTCAAGTGGTTTATACAGTAGCAATTTTGTTTTTCGGTAATTGCATATTTGAAAAAATAATAATTATATCTTAAACTGTTAGGCTGATGGGGTGGACAGTTTATGGTTGTTACCATGGGGATTCCGATATATTGTTTGTTTTAAATCTATCAAAAGTAGAGAACTTTTGTGGTCTTGTTGCACTACATGTAATGAGGATGTTGGGGTCTTTGTCACGGATCCCCCGGTACTGCTGCTCATTCTGTTCACCAGTTCCAGAGGTCTACGTCACCGGCTTTCTAGGCTTCACTGAACGGGATTCATTATCGTCAATCCCGGAATGTCTTGTCTGATTACACACACCTGGTTCCCATTTCCCCTGATTAGTATGTTATATATGTGCCCTCTGTTCCCTCTGTCTTTGTCCGTTATTGTTCCCATGTCTGTTGGTCGTGTGAGTACCTATGCGTTGGCGCAGCTTTATATATTGTGAATTACGGGTATCGTCAACTAGGTTTACCCGCGCGCTTTTGTTTGGGTACAGCCCAGTGTTTTGTATACATGTTTGTTTTGGGTGTATTAAAAAAAAACTTGTGTATTCCTGTGCCTGTTTACAAATCCTTTATACCAGCGTGACAGTCCTTATGGTATAGCTGACCCTGCTCATTCTTGGTTAATTTAGAATTTCAGGCAAATCTGATGGAGTTGACCAAATCTCCAGACGCTTCTTTTAGTGATCAGTCTTAAGAAATATTCTTTAAAGTCGCAGAGAGCTATTGCAAAAAAACGACATAATGTAATTTTTCAGTTAATATCCCTTTTATTGGCAGTTTTTATAATTTAAAACACTTTTTTGGAGAGTTTGAAATTGGGATCCTTTGCTCCGGACAAGGGCATTTACAGGCATAGAGCAGACATGAAAATGAATAATATTGAGAAAATTCCAACAACAAATATTTTCCCTTATAACATTCCCCTAAATGCACATTTTATGTTTTTTATATATATCTCTATATCAAGTTTCCCTGCCGGACAACGATTGTCTCGACTTTCAAGAATCTCTGAGCTAATTTCCTGCTGTTCTACACATTTTGCCATGAGGCTGAGAACATTTAGCAGTTTAAAGCTAATTTCCTGTAATTCTAAAATGTTTGCGTTCATATGCTATCTGGGGGGCCTGACCTTTTAAGGGTTGGGGGCCCCCAAATTGCATGGACCCCCCTGCCTTGCGTGGGCTGTGGGGGTGTGTGCTACACCCCCGCAGAGGGCCACACTATATATTAGTTATTATATTTGCGCCCTGTCTAGCTTTCATTTCAGTGATTTATTAGCGAGCTAGACAGAAATCTTGAAATTGTATGAATGTAGGTCCATTATCATTTCTACACAGTTTTGATTTGGTTTTCGTCATTTTAAAGTATATTGAGTTCGATTCCCCTTCGGATTGGACCCTCGCACAGGGTTCTTTTGACACCACACTGGTCTAAAGGCTTGCATTTTGAGACTTGTTGTCCATCTCCTAGACAGGATTTCAATGATGCTTCATTAGTATGGTGAAAACACCCTGAAATAAAGTACACTTCCACTATGAGCCCACATGTTAGTCTATTTAATACTGTGCAAAAGTAGGCCTACACAGCCCTCTGCCTTATTATAAGCTATAGGCTACTGAAGTTCCACATGCTAGGGTAGGCTAAAGGCTGTGGCAACAGTGAGTTGTGAGGTCCTTGGTGACTTTGTGGACACACTTAAAATTACAGACTTTGCAGTTCCATCCACCCCAGTGCAGAGCTGGGGGATCCCCCATAACCTGGAGGAGGATCCATGGACGGCTAGTCCTACACAGCGCAGAACACAACCATCCCCCCTGGGTAACGAACCCTCAGAACCCCTGAGTACATTCCTCTCGATGAGTAGACACCTAGTGCACTGTTAGAGAAGTGTGGTTATGTCTATGCATGTTTTTTAAGTTCTTACTTTATCATCTTGGTCATGTGATCAGCATGGACAGCTCAATTCACAGAAGCTAATGGTATTTTTCCCTCCTCTGAAACAGCTCAAACTGTCCCTGTTATCAGAGAGAGGGGGGTTTATGCACTAGCCCAGCCAGTGAGAAGCGGATCTGAAGAGGACCTATCTAGTAAAGAAGGGATATCGGAGAGGGGGAGCAGAAAAGGGAAAGACAGCAGACCCATCCTGGGAGATCTGTTTGATTAACACACTGACTGATTTGTAACTGCCGTTGACTTTTTAATGTTTGATTATTTCCAATGTAATGCTGGTGAACACTGATTTGAGATTCTCGTTTTTAATGTGGGACTATTGTGGATGGTCTTTTAAAGTAATTTACAATTCCTTACAGATTACCTAGTTTGATCCCCTCCTGTTTGTAATCTTTTTCATCAGTTTTGCAGTATGTCATTGTTCTAATAAAATATAATCTAAAAGGTTGAAATAGTAGAACATTTAAAATTCCCAGAGTGAAAAAGTAGTATAGTGACAACCACTAAATGTCACTGTTGTGTTATTTCCTGCCTACCACTTTCCTCTCTCATACTGCTGGATGTGTGAGTGAGAGGTTATCCTGTGATCTTGTACTTCACTGAGAAAAATGAAACATGCACTAGTAGGTAATCTTTAACGGGTGTGATCGTGTCTAAGAGGGCATCGGGTCACCCCCTACTTCTTCTGACCCTTCATCCTTCCATGACATAGAAAGATGTGAATAGACAAACACTGAAGTTTTTTTCTGAAGTGGATGTGAATTTAACAGGATTGGGAATGTCTAGGACAGAGAAGAGTAATGATTGGCAGACTAGCCATCCCCAAATGAGTGCCCAAGTGGGGCAATTTGTTTTTCCACAGACTGGCAGATGGGCCAGGTACTCTAGGAACTCATGAGTTTGCTAAACAACAGCCTTATGTAGAACTTTGATTTGTATATTCAGTCTGCTTTGAAATGTAATGAGTATGTCTCTACGTACAGTGGAAAAATACCTGATATATAAACTAATATATATTAAGAAGATGAATTAGGGGACCCTTTCAAGAGTATGCAGGCCTTAAGCCTTTGTTTTGGGAAAGAGAAATTGTTGGATTATTGAATTCAATGAGACTCATCTACCTACCCTTGAGTGGATGACCTACTCATCCTCAGGGCCTATGCATGAAGTGTCCACTATCCCACACATATGGTGGAGAATTGCCACACTCACCTACAAAATGGATTAGGGAGCATATTAACATCACCCGAGTCTTATCAGGGGTTAAATTGGGATAGTCTATCTTTCTCTGATTTTTGTTTTTTCTAAAATTGCCGCTATATATTCTGTTTTGCTACACCCCCCTACCCCACACACACAGACTTTAACACCCCCAGAACCCCCTCTCATCCCCACCACCACACATATTAGCCATGGGCTTGATGTTGGAGGGAGGGTGGGTCACCTAATCCCTGTTAGGGTGGAGGCACAAAGCGCATGTTGGTGCAGGAGGGGCCAAATGCTTACATCACATCTGTCTCACTGCAATGACACATTTGATTGTCCTTTATAGATCATCGCTGCCCTTTACTTCTACATGACTTAGCTTGCTGACCGCACATTGTGGTTCACACCAATCAATACCTGAATCGTAAAATAGCAAGAGTGAGGGTGAGAGTGGTTGGGGCTGGGGCTGGGACCAGGGTTAGGGTGAGAGTATGGTTGGTGCTGGGACCAGGGATAGGGTGGCTGGGGCTGGAACCAGGGTGGGTGAGAGGATGGTTGGGGTTGGTGCTGGGACCAGGGATAGGGTGGCTGGGGCTGGAACCAGGTTGGGTGAGAGGATGGTTGGGGTTGGTGCTGGGACCAGGGATAGGGTGGCTGGGGCTGGAACCAGGGTTAGGGTGAGAGTATGGTTGGGGTTGGTGCTGGGACCAGGGATAGGGTGGCTGGGGCTGGAACCAGGGTGGGTGAGAGGATGGTTGGGGTTGGTGCTGGGACCAGGGATAGGGTGGCTGGGGCTGGAACCAGGGTTAGGGTGAGAGGATGGTTGGGGTTGGTGCTGGGACCAGGGATAGGGTGGCTGGGGCTGGAACCAGGGTGGGTGAGAGGTTGGTTGGGGTTGGTTCTGGGACCAGGGATAGGGTGGCTGGGGCTGGGACCAGGGTTAGGGTGAGAGTATGGTTGGGGTTGGTTCTGGGACCAGGGATAGGGTGGCTGGGGCTGGAACCAGGGTGGGTGAGAGGATGGTTGGGGTTGGTGCTGGGACCAGGGATAGGGTGGCTGGGGCTAGAACCAGGGTGGGTGAGAGGATGGTTGGGGTTGGTTCTGGGACCAGGGATAGGGTGGCTGGGGCTGGGGCTGGGACCAGGGTGGGTGAGAGGATGGTTGGGGTTGGTGCTGGGACCAGGGATAGGGTGGCTGGGGCTGGAACCAGGGTTAGGGTGAGAGTATGGTTGGGGTTGGTTCTGGGACCAGGGATAGGGTGGCTGGGGCTAGAACCAGGGTGGGTGAGAGGATGGTTGGGGTTGGTTCTGGGACCAGGGATAGGGTGGCTGGGGCTGGGGCTGGGACCAGGGTGGGTGAGAGGATGGTTGGGGTTGGTGCTGGGACCAGGGATAGGGTGGCTGGGGCTGGAACCAGGGTTAGGGTGAGAGTATGGTTGGGGTTGGTTCTGGGACCAGGGATAGGGTGGCTGGGGCTGGAACCAGGGTGGGTGAGAGGATGGTTGGGGTTGGTTCTGGGACCAGGGATAGGGTGGCTGGGGCTGGAACTAGGGTGAGAGTATGGTTGGGGTTGGTTCTGGGACCAGGGATAGGGTGGCTGGGGCTGGAACCAGGGTGGGTGAGAGGATGGTTGGGGTTGGTTCTGGGACCAGGGATAGGGTGGCTGGGGCTGTAACCAGGGTGGGTGAGAGGATGGTTGGGGCTGGGACCAGGGATAGGGTGGCTGGGGCTGGAACCAGGGTGGGTGAGAGGATGGTTGGGGTTGGTTCTGGGACCAGGGATAGGGTGGCTGGGGCTGGAACCAGGGTGGGTGAGAGGATGGTTGGGGTTGGTTCTGGGACCAGGGATAGGGTGGCTGGGGCTGTAACCAGGGTGGGTGAGAGGATGGTTGGGGTTGGTGCTGGGACCAGGGATAGGGTGGCTGGGGCTGTAACCAGGGTGGGTGAGAGGATGGTTGGGGCTGGGACCAGGGATAGGGTGGCTGGGGCTGGAACCAGGGTGGGTGAGAGGTTGGTTGGGGGGCTCTGCTGTGGAATGCATGGAGATTGACAGGAGGGACAGCAGAGTTTGATGGAGGGATACAAATAGTTAGACATGTCACAAGCCACCGCACACCCCTCGTCACAATAGAACCAGGGACATGGGGGGGGGGGGTGAGTTGTCACTTTGACTCCACTTTCTTTCACCTTCAGCTTCCGTCCTCACACCCTCTTGAGCCTTTTGGGGGGTTCTTGACATGACACATTTGGCCCCTTTTGTTTCCCTTGCCAACATTTACCCCTCCACCCCTTTCACTCTCTGAAAAACATTTCTATCTTCCTTTTTGAGAAATAAAAGTTGTAGATGTACCCCATCCTGTGTCCTCTTGTGTGGATGAGCTACATTACTGGTTTAGCTCCATAGGCCTTTCATTGGCCATGGTGAGGTGGAGAAGTATGGAATTCAGAATATAGTTAATGATTGTTTTTTTCACCATGATGGAGGTATCACCTAAGGCAGGTGTAGGCAACCCTGGTCCTGGAGTGCAGGTGCTTCATGTTTTTGATTGGAAGATTAGGTGTGTTCAATTTAGGCAATGACTGAACTGATCAATTAGCTCAGTTGGTCAGGTGTGGTGCCCAGTTGGAACAAAATCCTGCAATACCTGCAGCACTTCAGGAACAAGGTTGCCTACCCCTGACCTAAGGTGACAAAATCACAGAGCTATAGAGAATGTCACCTCAGAGGTTTGACAAAGACCAGGAATATCTGAGTTGGAATAATAAATCCATAGCAGGCTTTCCCTTGGTGTTCCTGTGTGCCCATGTTCTACCAGCCTCCCAATTCAATGCACTACAGTATGTATTTATTAAAATACGAAATTAAATCATTTGACCCAAAAAGGAAGGCAGGGGATATTTGAACTGAGGGATTGATAGTGACAGGTGGGATGCTATGGGGAGGTAATGAAAGGGTTAAAACAATGACCTGCTATCCATTTAAAAAGCAACCTCAGTAAGGCATTTTGAGAGACAACTATGGACACACTATGTGGCCATGCCTCTTTGAGGTCCATTGATTGTTTGATGATTGAAAGTGTCCTTTATGGTAAGCCGTCTATTTCAATGTGATATTACAGTTGTGGTTTAATACAATTTTTGTTAAATTAGCTTAATAGCTTTATTTACAGCCTCTCAAGCTGGTGGTAAACTCGCTTCCATGGTTGTTTGGCATGCCTCTCTATACACTGTAGATCTAGGGTTTGGTGCATTACCTTCAGAGGACAAAGAGGAGCCGTCAAAAATAACTCACAAATTACATTTACAAAAATAATAGTTTGTGTGAGATTATCCTAGCAGAGGCTCACATGAAAAATACTATAGTATAACTATATTTATATACTATAGTATTCACTGTAGTGTAGTATTTACTGTGTGTTTTTGCAGACATGACTAGTATTTACTAGAGTTTTTTTATTATTATACTGAACAAAAATATAAATGCAACATGCAACACTTTCAAAGATTTTATAGAGTTACAGTTCATATGACGAAATCAGTCTATTGAAATAAATTCATTAGGCCCTAATCTATGGATTTTGCATGACTGGGAATACAGCTATGCATCTGTTGGTCACAGACTTCTTAAAAAAAAATGGGCCTCAGGATCTCATCACAGTATTTCCGTCCATTCAAATTGCCATCGATAAAATGCAATTGTTTTCATTGTCTGTAGCTTATGCCTGCCCATACCATAACCCCACCGCCACCATGGGGCACTCTGTTCACAACATTGACATCAGCAAACCGCTCGACCACACGACTCCATACACGTGGTCTGCGGTTGTGAGGCCGGTTGGACGTGCTACCAAATTCCTATTGGATGTGGCTTGACCTTTTCCACATTTTCTTACGTTACAGCCTTATTTTAAAATGTATTAAATTATTTTTTTCCCTCATCAATCCACACACAATACCCCATAATGACAAAGCGAAAACATGTTTTTTGACATTTTTGCAAGATGTATTAAAAATAAAAGACAGAAATACCTTATTTACATAAGTACTCAGACCCTTTGCTATGAGACTCGATATTGAGCTCATCCTGTTTCCATTGATAATCCTTGAGATGTTTCTACAACTTGATTGGAGTCCACCTGTGGTAAATGCAATTGATTGGACATGATTTGGAAAGGCACACACCTGTCTATATAAGGTTCCACAGTTGACAGTGCATGTCAGAGAAAAAAACTAAGCCATGAGGTCAAAGGAATTGTCTGTAGAGCTCCGAGACAGGATTTTGTCGAGGCACAGATCTGGAGAAAGGTAGCAAAAAATGTCTGCAGCATTGAAGGTCCCCAAGAACACAGTGGCCTCCTTCATTCTTTAATGGAACCACCAAGACTCTTCCTAGAGCTGGCTGCCTGGCCAAACTGAGCAATCAGGGGAGAAGGGCCTTGGTCAAGGAAGTGACCAAGAACCTGATGGTCACTCTGACAGAGCTCTAGAGTTCCTCTGTGGAGATGGGAGAACCTTCCAGAAAGACAACTATCTCTGCAGCACTCCACCAGTCAGGGCTTTATGGTAGTGGTAAAAGGCACAAGACAGCCTGCGCAGACATTTTTTACATTTTACGTCATTTAGCAGATGCTCTTATCCAGAGCGACTTACAGTAGTGAATACAAACATTTCTTTTTTTCTTTTTTTTTGTACTGGCCCCCCGTGGGAATCGAACCCACAACCCTGGCGTTGGACACACCATGCTGGCGTTGCAAACACCATGCTCTACCAACTGAGCCACAGGGACCATGAGAAACAATATTCTCTGGTCTGTTGAAACCAATAACTTTTTGGCTTGAATACCAAGCGTCACGTCTGGAAGAAACCTGGCACCATCCCTACGGTGAAGCATGCTGGTGGCAAAATCATGCTGTGGGGATGTTTTTCAGCAGCAGGGACTGGGAGACTAGTCAGGATTGAGGCAAAGATGAATGGAGCAAAGTACAGAGAGATCCTTGATGATAACCTGCTCCAGAGTGCTCAGGACCTCAGACTGGGGTGACGGTTCGTTCACCTTCCAACAGGACAACGACCCTAAGCACACAGTCAAGACAACACAGGAGTGGCTTCGGGACAAGTCTGAATGTTCCGATCAAACATCTGAAAATAGCTCTGCAGCCACGCTCCCCATCCAACCTGACAGAGCTTGAGAGGATCTGCAGAGAGGAATGGGAGAAACTCCCCAAATACAGGTGTGCCAAGCTTGTAGTGTCATACCCAAGAAGAATCGAGTCTGTAATCGCTGCCAAAGGTACTTCAACAAAGTACTTAGTAAAGGGTCTGAATACTTATGTAAATGTAATATTTCTGTTTTTTGTTAATGCATTTGCAAAAAATTATATAAACCTGTTTCTGCTTTGTCATTATGGGGTATTGTGTTTTTAATAAATTTATGAATAAGGCTATAATGTAACAAAATGTGGAAAAAGTCAAAGGGTCTTAATACTAGCCGAATGCACTGTATGGTAGAGAAATGAACATTCAATGCTCTGGCAACAGCTCTGGTGGACATTCCGGCAGTCAGAATGCCAATTGCACGCTCCCTGGAAACTTGAAACATCTGTGGCATTGTGTTGTGTGACAAAACTGCACATTTTAGAGTGGCCTTTTATTGTTCCCAGCACAAGGTGCACCTGTGTAATGATCACGCTGTTTAATCAGCTTCTTGATATGCCACACCTGTCAGGTGGATGGATAATCTTGGCAAAGGGGAAATGCTCACTAACAGGGATGTAAAGAAATTACTGCACCAAATCTGAGAGAAATAAGCATTTTGTACATTTGGAACATTTCTGGGATCTTTTATTTCAGCCCCTGAAACATGGGACCAACACTACATGTTGCGTTTATATTTTTGTTAAGTGTATCTTTGACATATAAGTGGGGGCTTTCTCCTTCAGGAAACTGGATAATTACAAAATAGCACATTTTGCATAACCTGTAGGTAGGACTGGAGTCTGAACAGATCATTCAGAGTTTCTGCTCTTTTCTATAACCTGTAATAAGTAAGTAAATATACTTGGTACTTGTAGGGATAGATCAGGGTGAACACAATAAGTGTAGGGAGAACAATAAATGGAATATACTTGTCAGATAGGTTTCATCCTCATGGGTGGCATAAATTGGGATAAGGGGAATGGGTGGGGTATATGCAAATGTAATACAATATTATTACTAGCTAAAAAGAAATTGTATTGCTGACGCTAGTGTTTTTGCAGATATTACTGTAGTATTTACTGTAGTATACTACAAAGTTCTATAGTAAGTACTACACATGATCAAGGGATACTACAGTGTGTAGTGTGTTCTCTTTTTGACAGAAGTTTAATGATATCCAGAAATAACACCCAACTGCCAAGGGTAATGTGAGGAAGGCAAGCACTGCAATATGGGAGTATGGAATATGTCTGCTGGACCCTTGTCCTGTCCTGAGCGTTGTAACTGATAAAACAACAATTAAATTATCTGTATGCATTTATGCAAATAATTTTTTCAACATTTTTTAGTATCTTTACTGTTATGGGGTGCTTAGCCTTGAAAAGCCATCAGTGACTAAATGTCTGTGCTTACCAGTGAGAAAGATGAGTCTATGCGCTGTGATATTATGGCTTGTCATTTTGCATGTGTATAGTCCTTCATCCCTGTGAGTGAAGTTGGAGAGGAAGAGAGAGCCTCCAGGAGAGCTGTTAGAAGATAGCTGCACGCTGTGTCTGTAGACATGACTCCAGTTAGAGGAGAGAGAGGACCAGATGTCACTGGTGCCTAGCCGACTGCCCACCGACCATGTGAAGCTGTGAGGTTTGGCCTGAGGGTCAGTACAGGAGCAGGGCAGGAGAACGGACTGGCCTGGGAAGGCAGTGATCTCTGTATGTTCAGGGCCTGATAGAGTACAGCCTGTAGAATACAAACAGTGACATGTCTGATTGTTGACACATCAGAGTAGGAATATAGGAGATGACCCTAAAGCCTCACCGATGATGCAGGATCTAGATACCAGGTCAAGAAAAACATATACATTCCCTGGTTCATTTTGTAGGTGAGTATGTGTGGTGTGTGGCCATTCTCCACCATATGTTCTTCCCTGAGCAGGCTATTAGTAATAGGTTTTGTCATTATGATGTTCGTGAGCAAGTTTTGCCACTATTATATTACTCACAAAAAATGCACAGTTGTATACAGTATATCATCTTGCAAGTTGTAGATTGTGCTAAGGAAGTTGATGAAAATAAACATTTTGTCTAACCTTTCACATGGAGTCTGATGTCTCTGAACATGGAGCCATTGATTTTACACCTGTACAGAGCGTCATCCTTCTCAGTGATGGTTGTGAGCTGGAGAGAGAGGTTCCCTGTATGCTTCTCGTTGTTAAACACCTGCCATCTGCCTCTGTACTCATCATTTACACTCTGTACTCATCATTTACACTAGACTTCCTGATCCCTAGGATCTCTCTGATTGGCTCAGCTTCAACGGTCCATCGCACATACTCAGGCTTGGCGTCGGGTTCAGAACAGGAGCAGAGCAGCAGGACAGGCTGACCAGGTTAGGCAGTCATCTGTGTCACTTCAGGGCCTGACAGAGTACAGCCTATAGAAACAGACAGCACAGAGACAGACCAGTGTGAGGGGGAGGTGGTGCTGTAATTGTCACCTATAGACCAAGTACCTTTGACAGCCTGTCAGGATGTGCTGTAGCAGGCCACACCCACACGGATAATGCAAAAAACAAAAATGGTTGTTGATATGGTAAAAAAAAAAAGTGAGTCAAATGCCCCATTTTTACCATTATGTTGAAATATATGACACTTTGGACTGTAGTAAACATTATACACAAAAGGTGGTCATTTCAAATAACACTTGGAGTGCAGCTTTTTCATATTGATGTTTCAATTTGATGTAATAATGTCCATTCATTGTTGTTAGAGCTATCCAAATTATTATAAAAGCCAGTTGAGAGGTGCGCCTATTTATTCTTGTCACACCACAAGCATATGTTCAGACTTATCTGCAGCGATGTGAAGGACTGAGCTGATTAGACACAGACATCAACATGGTGACTGTCCTCTCCAATCCAAAAAACATACTGTACTTATAGTGCAAAATATCAATCTATTCACTACTCTATATTCTAGTGAGATACTGTAAGTAGACCCGGCTAAGCAGCCTGTAGTTTTATCATAAGAGGTGAAGAGAAGTGAAATGCTAATTTTAGGAAATGACAAGGGATTAGATGGGCTTAAACCACATTCTGTACTATTTACATGGCCACTGAATGTTTATCTAGTCTAAAAGTTTATTTTAAATATCTGTCATTTGTCTTAATCGGTACAGTAAAAAATGTAAAACACGGTGGGCAGAGTATCCTGTATTTTTTTCTTTAGGTGTAGTGTACATATCACAATTCATATTTCTAGTTGGTATGACAGGTGTATGATTATTTTCGAAAATATGTTGAATCAGTACTTCTGTAGTTCAGTTGTATTTGGTTATCTACCTAACAACTCATCTGTATTCTGATTAGTCAGATGTTCATTGTTTGACTTAGAACAGGAACTACTTGAGTTGATGCATGGCTGTAACTGTGGTCATTTCATAATGGGCGCGTTCTTCTGCTCAGAAGTTGCAGACACCTGCCAGGTCTTAAAACGCCTGGATAGATATTTTACATATCAGCTAATCACATCATATGTTAAAACAATCTGTCGGTCGATGACAGAGTCGATGACGTGGCCACACAACCATTGGTTGATGCATGCAACGTCTGAGCAGGGGAACATGACCCAAGTAAATCTGCAATAGTGTAATCAGTCTCCATCCAGTGTTGTCTACATAAAGAGTCATCCGTCCACCATCTAAAGAACCCACAAATGATCCAGGTGTTTTCTTCCCATGGACAGGTCAGTAAAACAGCTATCCATGACCTGCAAATTACAAGATTTTGGTGATAAGAAAAGAAACTGGAGACAGAGTTGGGCATTATCTCTTCATTTCCATTAAACATTTTTATTTTAAAATAGCCTTTTGTGAGGTAGACTAAAACAGTTCAAGAATCATCATCATTATTCCATAACAGACATGTGAAACAAAATAAAATAATTATTTCCATGACCGTCTTCAAAATGAGGTAGAAATGGTTAGAGAATGTACACGATACAATAATAATACTACTGTATTAAAAAGATAGTGTTGAAATCCCACTTTTGTTGGACAAACTTATCTCCACATACACCTTCATATTGGTGACGCTGAAGAACATGAACTTGGGACAACAACAAAGAAAGGAGGCCAGGCTAACCTTATTATTAGTAATTGTGACTTAAAGCTTAATGCACATTGCATTATGAGTGTTAATTTACTTGTTGCTAAGCGCTTTTCCAATTCATAAATTTTCTGGATTGTGAAACTATTTTCTCAGCCCTTCACAGAGTCAGCACTCAGAACTGATACAATTCTATAATGCTAACAAAAAGGTAAATGTTTAATGCTAACAAAAAGTTTATATTAAATTATTATTTGGCACTGATGCAATCCACTGTGTACATATTTTGTTATTGTGAATGTTTTGCTGGTGCAGATGATTCAAGAGCTGCTGAAATAACTGAAATATGTATGAAGGTCGGAAACCTAGGACACTTACTAGCACAACCTCTCTGCAAAATACTGTTCATGTTCTCTGGATCTGGAAGGATTTTTTAATTATATTTGAACTGAATGTTAAAAATAGAGATTCTGAGCCTCAACAGTTTGTAAATGTATCAGAGGGATATCATATACGGCACACTTTATACCCAGGATGATGTGGTAGCCTTGGACATGTACAGTATGTCTGTCTGCTTGGAACAAAACAGCTACAGTAATAGCCCTTAGCTACAGAATAAACCTATTTTGCAAATATATTCAATCATTATGTTGCTTATCCAATGCCCTGGTTAACCTATAGCTATAAAAAAAAATTCTGTTATGAAAAATAGGGGTTTAGGAAGAATTTATTATTTCTACAGCTGTGATATTTTTGGTTGTTCTTGAGGCTCTGATGTTGTTTTCACCACTGTGTCCTGAGGTAATAGATCAGTGTTATAATAGGCACAGTGAGGTCTATAGAGGCCCAGCAGCTGTACACAGCTACTATAGAAAACACAAAGCAGAGGGGGGACTGGCGAAAGGAACTGTTACTGAGGTGTATAGTCACATAGAGTTAAGACATTTCAGAAACATACCTAATGTCATTTCTAGGTTACGTTGATAGGAAGGTATTTGATGGATGTAGACATTCACTTCTGACGTCAAGCAAAGCTTTTATGTTTGAGCACTACAGGTTGAAAGGTGTCATTTGCATTTTGTCACAGGTTGTCAACGTTTGTCCAGAAAAAGTGTTTCTTCCCCTTTGCTAACTACATAACACTTAATGAAGATCACCACTCCACCAAAATCTACATGGGAAATAAATCGACACATGAAGAAAATATGTTTTATATATCTAAAAAAATTATTGATGTACATTATGGTATCTATTATCCTTTGAATAAAATATATTGAATTACATTCTACGTTTCAGGCATTGGTAGGAATCTTAAGTTTCAATTCACAAGTTAAAAGACTGTGGCAGTGTACTATGGGTGTTCAAATATTTGAATCTACGTGGCCGTGCATGTGTGTGCATGCTTATGTGTAAGTGTGTGTGGGGACGTGTGAGTGTTTGCATGTGTGTGTGTGTGTGTGTGCGCACAAACGCTAATATTGGTGGCCCTAAAAGCTCTGTGTTCCCTGAAGTGTGTAATACAGTATGTCTGTATTACAACAGCCATGACTCCATTATATTCTCCATAAAGCTCCCTACAAACACCAGAAGGTAATACATACATACATTCTTTTACAATACAACAATCTTCCTGAGTATTCAATAACATGACTACATATATTTCTTTAAAAAGGCAAAAAGAAAAAAGAATGCATACATCAAAAACACAAGCAGATTCCGATTTTAGGATTCTAAGAGTATCTCTATGAAAATGGCACATTTGCATTGGTTTGACAGTGTACTCTTTAGTAAACTCAGCAAAAAAAGAAACGCCCCTTTTTCAGGACCCTGTCTTTCAAAGATAATTCGTAAAAATTCAAATAACTTCACAGATCTTCATTGTAAAGGGTTTAAACACTGTTTCCCATGCTTGTTCAATGAACCATAAACAATGAATGAACATGCACCTGTGGAACGGTCGTTAAGACACTAACAGCTTACAGACCAGTAGGCAATTAAGGTCACAGTTATGAAAACTTAGGTCACTAAAGAGGCCTTTCTACTGACTCTGAAAAACACCAAAATAAATATGTCCAGGGTCCCTGCTCATCTGCGTGAATGTGCCTTAGGCATGCTGCAAGGAGGCATGAGGACTGCAGATGTGGCCAGAGCAATAAATTGCAATGTCCGTACTGTGAGACACCTAAGACAACGCTACAGGGAGACAGGACGGACAGCTGATCGTCCTCGCAGTGGTAGACCACGTGTAACAACACCTGCACAGGATTGGTACGAACATAACACCTGCGGGACAGGTACAGGATGGCAACAACAACTGCCCGAGTTACACCAGGAACGCACAATCCCTCCATCAGTGCTCAGACCGTCCGCAATAGGCTGACAGAGGCAGGACTGAGGGCTTGTAGGCCTGTTGTAAGGCAGGTCCTCACCAGACTTCACCAACAACAACGTCGCCTATGGGCACAAACCCACCGTCGCTGGACTGACAGGACTGGCAAAAATGTCTCTTCACTGACGAGTCGCGGTTTTGTCTCACCAGGGGTGATGGTCGGATTCGCGTTTATCGTCGAAGGAATGAGCGTTACACCGAGGCCTGTACTCTGGAGCGGGATCGATTTGGAGGTGGAGGGTCCGTCATGGTCTGGGGCGGTGTGTCACAGCATCATCGGACTGAGCTTGTTGTCATTGCAGGCAATCTCAACGCTGTGCATTACAGGGAAGACATCCTCCTCCCTCATGTGGTACCCTTCCAGCAGGCTCATCCTAACATGACCCTCCAGCATGACAATGCCACCAGCCATACTGCTCGTTCTGCAAGACAGTAATGTCAGTGTTCTGCCATGGCCAGCGAAAAGCCTGGATCTGGCAAATCTGGTGCAGTCCATGAGGAGGAGATGCACTGCAGTATTTAATGCAGCTGGTGGCCACACCAGCTACTAACTTACTTTTGATTTTGAACCCCCCCCCCCCCCCCCCCCCCCTTTTGCTCAGGGACACATTATTCCATTTCTGTTAGTCACATGTCTGTGGAACTGGTTCAGTTTATGTCTCAGTTGTTGAATCTTATGTTCATACAAATATTTACACATGTTAAGTTTGAAAATAAACGCAGTTTACAGTGAGAGTTTATATGCTGTAGTTAAAATTCTCTCTCAAGTGTGTTTCTACAAGTATCTCTTTCTGCAGGTTTAAGTATTTGAATGTATTGATAGAGCTGCATGTAACACTGCATAATGAACAATAGTTCACCTAATTTCAGTTTTTGACAAAATAAGCAATGCATAGTGTAGAGAATCATTGTACGATCTAAACTGTTGTGAAATATATTTTCAATAACCAAAAAGATTGTATTTTCAGCTGTTTAAAGCTGGTGTACAACACCGAAAGTAAAAGAAGCAAAAACTAAAGAACGGGAAGCATAGAAATAGCGCACATAGAATAGATCTACTGGTTCTTATGCTTGCTTTCGATGAGAATAACATATCTATAACTCACATTTCTATGTGAATTTGGTCAGGTTGCCCAAAAAGTTACATATTGCAGCTTTAACAGAAAAAGAAAAAGAGTGAGTGAAACAAACTGAGAAAAAGCAGGGAAGGGAAAACATGGTGAAAATGTAGTGATGAGAGGTAGAGAAAGAGGGAGAAATAACATAGAAACACTGTCAAAAGAAAACAGGGAAAAGGGAAGGGGGGAGAGGGGGACATTCGTTTCAAAGCGAGTTGTATAGAGGCACCAAGCCTCAGAAGAGCTGTCATTGTGCTCGTGGTGTCAAGTTATTAAAGTACATCACATCTATGTTCTTCTTCTCTACTTTTTGGTCTGAAAGGTTATGATTCTTATGGTGCTGTAGGAGGTAATAGAGTCAAACGTCCTTTCCATATCAAGCGGCCACTCCAATTAAGAGAGCAACTCTTCAAAACAACAACATTGCAATGTCACTGTCTGCCAAAGTAGCAGATTGGGAAATAAATAGGATCCTGAGAGAAGCAGTCGGTAATCCATTCAGACTGCCTGATTTAGCCCTATCCATCTAGATCCCTCCCTCTGTCCTCACACCACCCCACCACACTCATACAGGACAAAGTGCCCCTTGACTCTTTGGAGAAAATCTAAGAATGAAAATGATATAAGATAGGAGGCGGATTCAAGTCATTTGCCATTTTCTCTCCTTCCTGGTTAGATCACATGACCTCTCATTGCAAATCCAATTATTATTTTCCCCCAGTTTTTGGCAGAGTAAGTACTCTACTTGGTTTTCAAATGCCAATAAAACCGAGGGACCCCCAGAGAGTTTTCCTTTCAAGTGCCTGATCTAGCGTCCTCCAGTTGGGTCCTCAGATCGTGCATGTGACACAGGCATCTTCATGGCCAGCCTCTGATGGGGGAAGCCATGTTCCCCTCCTCCCCCACTCTCCCCCCCTTGGGCTGAGGAGGGGCTGTACTCCCCCTGCCCACCATAAGGAGGCGACACCAGAGGCTTGCCGGGCTTGTAGGCCTGGACTTCTGAGCCCGCTATGTCGTAGTCGTTGCCGTGACCATTGCCGTGGCTCTTGCTGTGGCCATTGCCGTACTTCCTGTACCGCGCTCCTTCTCCTCCTCCCTCCTCCCCCTCTTCCGCCATCTCAAAGGCCTTGCGTTTCAGCGGCCCTCCTGTCTCAGAGCCGGACCCTAGGCTGTGACTGGGGTAGCCATAGCTGCCCCCCGCCATGGTGGATCGGGGGGTCAGGGGGGTAGGGGTGCTCAGCCCAGAGGGGAGGTAGGAGGCACTGGGGTGGCTATGGCTGTAGCTGGCTGCCAGGCTGGTCTGGAGGTGGGGGTAGCAGCCTGGCGGGTAGTTGTATACAGGGTTGGTAGGGTTGTAGCTGGACACCAGGGTGGGGGTGGTTTGCAGAGAGGCTGGGGGAAGTGCTGAGCCGGGCTGGAGGCAGTATCCTGAGGAGAGGTAGGTGCTGTTGTAGGAGAGGGGGTAGTCCTGAGAGGGGGGTCCATTACAGGAGCCACCACCACTATACCCAGGGTCAGAGGTCAAGTTACTGTTCACCACCGTCACACTGCCCGTGCCAGGGAGGCCCACTGATGCTGATCCCACTTTGGCCCCTGCTGCCAGGGCCTCCAACGCAGGGTAACACTCCATGCCCTGCCCCAGGGCCCAGGGCTCAGTCTCACTCTTCAGGAAGGTCCCAGGCTCTGAGTAAGCCCCTGGGGCAGGCCTTTCGTAGGGCAGCTCCAGGCCTGAGTACTTTTCGGCGTAGCGTTTTAACAAGGAAGACGCGGTGAGGGCAGAGATGTCATCGCTGGCCCAGGGGTATCCGGCTGCAGTGGTGTAACCACGTGAGTCGTGTTTGTGGGCGGAGGGAGGGGAGGTGGTGGAAGACACATCCAGGTGCTGCTCAGGCCACTGGGACAGGGGGGCCGCGTGCTCCGGAGACCAGTGCATCTTCAACAGACCTATAGACCCACAGAGAGAGGACAGGGAGAGCATGGTTATTCACCACGTATTACATTTTGTCAGGTGCCACAACGAGAGACCTCGGAAAATTACAATTGGCTCAGAACAGGGCATCACGGCTGACCCTTAAATGTACATGGAGATTTAACATTAATAATATGCATGTAAATCTCTCATGGCTCAAAGTGGAGGAGAGATTGACTTCATCACTACTTGTTTTTGTAAGAAGTGTTTACATGCTGAATGCACCAAGGTGTCTGGTTAAACTACTAGCACACAGCTTGGACACCCATGCATACAGTACCCCACAAGACATGCCACCAGAGGTCTCTTCACAATCCCCAAGTCAAGAACAGACTATGGGAGGAGCACAGTACTACATAGAGCCATGACTACATGGAACTCTATTCCACGTCATGTAACTGATGCAAGCAGTAGAATCAGATTAAAAAAACAGATAAAAATACACCTTATGGAACAGCAAGGACTGTGAAGAGACACACACACAGGTACAGACACACCTACACATACGCATGATAAGACACACACTCTACACACGTACACATGGATTTTGTATTGTAGATATGTGGTAGTAGAGTAGTGGCCTGAGGGATTACACTAAATGTGTTGTGAAAGTGTTATGAAATGTAATGTCATATCATTTTTAAATTGTATATAAGTGCCTTAATGTTGCTGGACCCCAGGAAGAGTAGCTGCTGCCTTGGCAGGAACCAATGGGGATCCATAATAAATACAAAATCCATCAGTCCAGTTTTAGAGCAGAGATAACTGCAAATTATTCAAGTTGTTCAGATAACCATACCACACTGGTAATACACTAACTAAATGCAAATATATTGAGTTTATACAAGATAAAATACAACGAAGTTCCACTTTACTCAAGGTTTCATGGAGATTGACTTCTTTCTCACTTGAAAACCCAAGGAAATAAGACTTTCTTAAAAACATTACAGTCCCGCTGACCAGCAGAGCCCATTATCATGTCTTTGCTTAGCAATCCCTCTTCTCCCCAGTGCCCCACACTGCTCCTACAGCTCTACCCGCGGAGGGTACCTTGTGCTCTGAGCTCCTCCATGCCTAATCGTCATGAACAACACAGCCCCTGGCCTGGTCTCCAGGGCGATAAGCCCCTATCAGCCGCCCCGCTCCCTTCTGTCCTGCTCTCTCACTGGGAGCATTGTTGTCCCTCTGTACGGGGCTCTGTGTGTGGGACCCCCACTCTCTCAATCTAACACGAACACACACACACACACACACACACACACACACACACACACACACACACCACACACACACACACACACACACACACACACACACACACACACACACACACACACACACACACACACATACATACATACATACAAACAACCGCATACACACTCACACGCACATTAGTGCAGTGTGTTCCATTGGTGCAGTGATCAACCATTTTGATTGGCTTTGCAGGCTGCGTGTCTTTGAGCAGGCATTAGGCTGACATTCCAGGCATTGCAGAGTATTATTAAACTGTCCTGACCCTTTGAGCCTGGGCCAGAGGGACTACAACAGAACTGAGAGGGAGGGGGAGAGAGAAAGAGAGAGGGAGGGAGGGAGGGAAAGAGGGGAAAGAGAGAGAGAAATGTGGGGACGGGGGGGGGGGGGGGGGACGGGGGGGGGGCAGTGAGGAGGGAGAAACCTATGGTTGTTCACATGCTTTACCAGTTTCCCCTATACTAGTCAGTTGTGTGGAGGTGAGCGTTTATGAGCTCAGTGTTGAGTTTGTTTACACTACAACTCTGTAGCGTTTGGTGCCTACATCTGACTGTCTGCTCTCTCCATACACTAAACAGTGTTTTTGTGTGCCCATACATTTGTGGGAGTACAATGTTTGAACACGGCTTTATCGACTGTGCCAGAAGTAGTTTGTTGTTGTTGAGCTGTGGACAGGGACAGTCCAATGACTGGCTGGAATTCCCTGGATTACAGACACATTTACAGGGGGGATTGGAACTTGGCTGGGGAGGGGCTGGACGACTGGGATCTCAGGATTGGATGAACGGAATTATGGGACTGTGATCGTATAATTTAGGGATCAACGTGGATCATTTAGCGGCCCTTCTGTTGGTTCTGGTCAATGTGTGACTAAATCCTGCACTCACAGGGAGCCAAGTCCCAATCCCCCTGGAAATGTCTCTGTGCTCCAGGGAATTCCAGACAGTCATGGGACTGTCCCTGTCCCCAGCTCAACAACAAACACACCACTTCTGGCACAGTCGATAAAGCCGCACTCAAACATTGCACTCCCACAAAAGTACGCGCACACAAATACACACTCTTTAGCGACGTAACTTTGTTCAGGCTTGAAGCTCCCTACCAGCTGACCTGGCTTTTGAGAGACTGTGTTGGATCAGGGTTAAGTCGAGGGAAAGAATAAACACAATCCACACGGACACATCTACAGTATACTAGGGTGTACATACAAAGGCTTACACAAAGTGACTTCAAGGGAAACACACCTATACGCATACACACTCTCCGAGACACAGACTGACCCACACATGCACATATACTGTACATGGGTATATACACAAACACACACAGTCGGAGTAATTCTCACTGAGATGGGAGCCCTCTCTAATCAAGATGAGACATTTTCTATTGTACCAGGCTTAATCTATGTTCTGTAAACCTAATCTATACTCAAACTGTCTGAAGGCTGAATGAAGTCGGGAATCAGGATCAGACTGGTCCCGACTGGACTGGAAACCATCAAAACAACACAATAATGGATTAGGAGATGCAAAGCTAGTGTGTGTGCGTGTGTGTGTGATTTGTTGCGCATGCATACAGTACTTGTGTGTCTGTGTGCACGCACATGTCTATGCTTACAGTAGTAGTGATTCATAAAGGAGGGTGAGGAGATGCCAGGAAGGATTAGGGAAAACAGTGAGTATACAACACAGCCATCTGTAGCAGAGGATGTATGGGGAGTAGGGTATGGAGGAGGGCCCACTTTTTAATGGCTTTTTAAGCGTTAGCTATGTGTGTTTTTTGTTTCTCCTCATCTATTGCTGTCCTGTTGTTGGAAGCATATTCTTGTTGTTTGTGATGTTGTAAGTCTTCAAAATGATTTTGAAGGGTGTTGAAACTTCACTCTGGGTGATCATACAAAACATGGCAGAGACAAAATGTGTTCTCAATTTGTGCGAACTCAATTGTTCGCACAAACCTCCTATTGATATTTAAATGTACGTAAATAGGATGCTTTACGCATGTTTGAAATGTCAATGGGAGGTTTGTTCGAAAGTTTGAAATTATGCATGCATTTCTGAAATGAGGATTTGCGCTATAGTATCTCATGATGGATTGAATGATGTCAGAAGTGTGAAACAGTGACTTATGCTGTAGCACAACATTGTTTCAAGACACTGGTTCCAAATAGTGCTACTTGTGTGCATTGCATGATTCTAACCGTTTACTAAACTATGGTTCTATAATCAAATCAAACTTTATTTGTCACGTGCCGAATACAACAAGTGTAGACTTTACCGTGCTTAATTGCAAGCCCTTAACCAACAATGCAGTTCTGACGTTTAGACCTAACCCTAACCCAGACCCTAACCCAGATCCTAACCCAGACCCTAACCCAGATCCTAACCCAATGTTTTGAGTGTGTGGATGGATCTAACATGTTGTGCAAATGAGAGTTGACTGAGTGTGTTTGTGTGAATGTATCCGTGTGGCGTACGTGCAGACACTGTCGTGGGGACCCCAAACAGAAACAGCTGTTTTGAGCAGAGGAACCTTCTCTCTCTGTGTCCAGCCTGTCCCTCAGCTCCTATTGTCCCCCCACGTCCCCTAACAAAGCCACAGGGACCCTATTGTCTGACAGCAGATCCTATAAGAACTCAAACATCTCACTAACTCAGACCACCATCTCCATATATCCACCAGCCGTACTGACAGTTTACAAGACGTGTGTGTGTGTGTGTGTGTGTGTGTGTGTGTGTGTGTGTGTGTGTGTGTGTGTGTGTGTGTGTGTGTGTGTGTGTGTGTGTGTGTGTGTGTGTGTGTGTGTGTGTGTGTGTGTAATGAGTAGTCCCAAAAGGACAGTGGCTCCTGAAATCTGAGACCTGGAGGAAGTGAGATAGAGTTACAGCCCCCCTGTTCATCCACCACACACGCACACACTCTCCCTGTCACTCACACACACACACACACACACACACACACACACACACCAGCCTCCTCCTGCTCCCCGGGGTCAAGGCTAACTCTATACCCCAGCTTTTCTTTTCCTGCCTCAAGGACTAAGGCCCTCACATGGATCCAACACACCTCATGGGACCAGGGGGCCAGTAAAACAGGCATATTGTGCATGTGTGTGTGCCTGAGCAACGAACAGGGAACAGGGGGCTTGTAAACAAGAGCTTGATCAATCCAATCAGAGGATGGCTAGTATGTGCCCCCCCCCCCCCTCCTAGTCCAGCTTTCAACACCATCCACTCTGTCCGAAGCTCTGACCCCCCCTCCCCCCTCCCCTCCACTCCATTGCAGCCAGCCTGTGAGAGAGCAGCTTAGTCTCGCTGGACTGGTCCTAATTACATAGCCGGGTAGAGAGAGGATTTAGCTTCTGCTCTCTCTCTCTGTCTCGCTCACTCTCGGTCTCTCTCTCTCCCTATACCTACCGTCAATCACCAACGATGACCAGTGTGCAAATGACCCTTCCACAGCCAGCAGAGACATAATATGTGCTGTTCAGGTTTGTGTTCTCTAGAACTCACAACACCCAAAATCCTAAGACTGGAGAGACCAAACCCACTGATGATGTTCCTCATCTTTAGATGTTCAACCTTTTCAACAATCAACACACACTCTTATTCAGAATAAGATAATGCTTGTAATCTAAATGAAAGAATCTGATCATTCAACCTATTGGTCAGAGTTATGCACATGATCGATGCGAGCAGAAGAGCTGCTGGTGTGAATTCTTTCCCCCGCTTGGTAGCGGTCCACTGCATGGTCAGTATTAGCAATTAAGGGTTAATCAGATGAATAGTGGAGAGAGAAAGGCAGGGATGCGGGGGGAGGGGCACATGGACCTGGGATTTGGGGGGGGGGGGGGGGGGGGGGGTTGCAAGGCATCAGAGGCATTGGACAGGAGGGGAAAGAAAACTGCCCTTATGGTAGGTAGCCTGACCACTCCAACATCGCTATTACTCAGTAAATATTAAACAAAGACTTCAACTCTTGCTGGACACACACACACACACACACACACACACACACACACACACACACACACACACACACACACACACACACACACACACACACACACATACACAGACATGCGAACATACATACAGTACCAGTAAAATGTTTGGACACACCTACTCATTCAAGGGTTTTTCTTTATTTTTACTATTTTCTACATTGTAGAATAATAGTGAAGACATCAAAACGATGAAATAACACATACGGAATCATGTAGGAACCAAAAAAGTGTTAAACAAATCAAAATATATTTTATATTTGAGATTCTTCAAAGTAGCCACCCTTTGCCTTGATGACAGCTTTGCACACTCTTTGCATTCTCTCAACCAGCTTCATGAGGTAGTCACCTGGAATGCATTTGCAATTAACAGGTGTGCCTTTTTAAAAGTTAATTTGTGGAATTTCTTTCCTTCTTAATGCGTTTGAGCCAACATGTTGTGTTGTGACAAGGTAGGGGTGGTATACAGAACATAGCCCTATTTGGTAAAAGACCGTCCATATTATGGCAAGAACAGCTCAAATAAGCAAAGAGAAATGACAGTCCATCATTACTTTAAGACATGGAAAATGCCAAGAACTTTGAATGTTTCTTCAAGTGCAGTCGCAAAAACCATCAAGCACTATGATGAAACTGGCTCTCATGAGAACCGCCACAGGAATGGAAGACCCAGAGTTACCTCTAATGCAGAGGATAACTTAATTAGAGTTACCAGCCTCAGAAATGGCAGCCCAAATAAATGCTTCACAGAGTTCAAGTAACAGACACATCTCAACATCAACTGTTCAGAGTTGACTTTGTGAATCAGGACTTTATTATTATTATTATTTTAACCTTTATTTAACTAGGCAAGTCAGTTAAGAACAAATTCTTATTTACAATAACGGCCTACCCCAGCCAAACCCGGGTGACGCTGGGCAAATTGTGCGCCGCCCTATGGGACTCCCAATCATGGCCGGATGTGATACAGCCTGGATTCAAACCAGGGAATGTAGTGACGCCTCTTGCACTGAGATGCAGTGCCTTAGACTGCTGCGCCACTCGGGAGCCCTAGTGGTCAAATTCATGGTTGAATTGCTGCAAAGAAACCACTACTAAAGGACACCAATAAGAAGAAGAGACTTGCTTGAGCCAAGAAACATGAGCAATGGACATTAGACCAGTAGAAATCTGTCCTTTGGTATGATGCGTCCAAATTTGAAATCTTTGGTTCCAACCGCCGTGTCTTTGTGAGATGTAGAGTAGGTGAATGGATGATCTCCGCCTGTGTGGTTCCCACCGTGAAACATGGAGGAGGAGGTGTGATGGTGAGGGGGTGCTTTGCTGATGACACTGTCTGTGGTTTATTTAGAATTCAAGGCACACTTAACCAGCATGGCTACCACAGCATTCTGCAGCGATACGCCATCCCATCTAGTTTACGCTTAGTGGGACTGTCATTTGTTTTTCAACAGGACAATGACCCAAAACACACCTCCAGGCTGTGTAAGGGCTATTCGACCAAGAAGGAGAGTGATGGAGTGTTGCATCAGATGACCTGGCCTACACAATCACCCAACCTTAACCCAGTTGAGATGGTTGGGATGAGTTGGACCGCAGAGTGAAGGAACAGCAGACAATAAGTGCTAAGCATATGTGGGAACTCCTTCAAGACTGTTGGAAAAGCATTCCTCATGAAGCTGGTTGAGAAAATGGCAAGAGCATATGTGGGAACTCCTTCAAGACTATTGAAAAAGCATTCTTCATGAAGCTGGTTGAGAGAATGGCAAGAGTCTGCAAAGCTGTCATCAAGGCCAAGGGTGGCTACTTTGAAGAATCTAAAATATAAAATATATTTTGATTTGTTTAACACTTTTTTTTGGTTACTGCATGATTCCATAGGTGTTAATTCATTTTGATGTCTTCACTATTATTCTACAATGTAGAAAATATTTAAAATAAAGAAAAACCCTTGAATGAATAGGTGTGTCCAAACATTTTACTGGTACTGTACACTGTAGCTGAGATAGTTGACCTGTGTTAATGTGTTGTGTTTGACTGAGATAGACAGATAGGTCTGTGCCGGTCGTAAAGATCAGGATGTAAAGTTTGAGTGGGCCGTGCAGGCCCGCCGAGCGGCCAGAGTGAGAGAGAATCCTGGTCATCCTGCAGATAACTCGGGTTGTTGGAATGTCTGGAATTCAACCTGAGATATATTTACACAGCACATATCCTCACCATATGCAAGAGAGAGACTGAGAGATGAGAGGACAGCAAAAAAAATAAAGTGTTTGTTTAGGGCCCTGATTAATCACACTCTATCAGCTGGTCAGTCATTATTGGGTGATTTGTATTCGTTAGTACTAATTCAAGCCATTGGTTGGATCAATACGGAACGCATCAGTGGACCAATGGGACATTAATATACAGGGACGCCCGTGAGGACTCTGTGGACCGCCCACCCTCCAACAACCACTCCCCACTGGGCACAGATGTCAATTGAATGTCTATTCCAGATTGGTTTGACGTAATTTCATTGAAATGACGTAGAAACAACGTTGATTCAGCCAGTGGACCACTATGGCCACAAAGATCCATACAATACACACAAACTACCTTAGATTCATACTAAAAACACCACAGGCACTGAAACTGTATGTTATGTACTGTATAAGCATTGGATGCATGGCCCACAAGCACTAGATACTTTACTGGCCAATCAAGCCTGTCAGAGAAGAAGCTACTGGTGTGTCACTTCTTTTCTTCCCCTCTCCCCTCTCCCCTTACCCCCTCTATCCTGTTTTTTTTAGCAGGGCATGTCCTCCATAGGGCCACAGTGATGTCAATCTACATACCATCAGGTCCTCTTAAAATAAAACATGCATTTGATAATTTGAAGTTGGCTCGCACAGCTACTGCCTGAAAAGCTAAAAGTTAGCCTGTCATACTGGAGCAGCAAACTTTTGAGTGTGAAAGCTGTTTTACTTTGAACATTGGTTTTGGTTAAACAGGGTTCTTGTTCTTTCTTTCTACCTCTTTCCCGGTACACCTCTTCTGTGCCCCCCTCTCCCTCAGTGTGTCCATCCATGCCTGTGTGGTTTAGGCCACCCCTCCCCCACACTCTGTCTCTTTCAGCTCACCCACACATGTGGCCGGAGCTGCCTGGCCTCTCTGCTCATTGTGTCCACTCATATATCAGCCTGCAGCTGACCAGTCCCTCCTCCTGACCATCTGCCCTTTCTCTCTCTCTCTCTCTCTCTCTCTCTCTCTCTCTCTCTCATTCATATATATATATATATATATATAAACATAGTTCTCTTTTTCTGTTTCTTTATTCCTTCCTCCCCTGCCTTTTGCCCTCTGCCTGCTCTCTGCTGTTTCTCCATGCCTCCTGTGTTGAATGACTAAATGGTCTCTCTGATCTTGCTGTTGGCTACAGGCTCCACATCATTGCAGGCCAGGGAAATATAAGCCTTTACCACCTAATGAGGACCTTAAATGAGCTGGACTCAAATTTGCTTAACAAGCTGTCATGAACACTATGTTGGCCTGATGTGCACGTTTGTGTGTGTGTCTGACAGAGAGAGAGAGAGAGATACAGAGAGAGAGAGAGAAAGTGTGTGTGCGAGCATGCGTTCCTGTGTGTGTGTGTGTGTGTGAATCCCTACACACCAGTTTAATTAATGCTCATTGACACCCCGTCACTAACGACCTGACTCTCATTCACAGAACCACTTCACCCTGAGCTGTTTACCTACAGGCCACACAAGCTATTCACTACCACCTTTATATCACACACTCCTAATTATGACAACTGTGTGTGTGTGAGTCTTTAAAAACAGGAATGTTACAGATGTACGCTAGGCAAACTCATTTCAGACAAGACGCAAGTCATGTGTGTTCACACAACTCACTCTTTCTTTTCAAGGAACCACAAAATAAAATTTGGGAAAATATGCCTATAGTATCTTTCTCTTAGCTTAGCAGGAGTCCTGATAGCACACAGAGGTAGGAAATGTGCGTCCCTAATGCATTATTTCAATCATGTTAGCGTGGTAATCCTGTTAAACCTTCTTCTAATCAATAACCTCAGTCAATATGAGCATATTCATTAGCTTGGCTTAGAGACCCTCATGCAAACGCATATTGAAGCGTAACAATGTACCCAGCTTTCACCAACAATACACACCCATTATGGGAATGCATCACACACAAAAATACCTGACTTTTTGTGTCCTATTAAGTATGTCAAATGAATAACATCCTAAACATACAACATAATAATGTCCACAGAGGCAATCCATGAATTGGTCTAGTTTTACACCAGGAGATAGGAAAGGGTACGGTGACAAAGTCCAGGGGGGCAGGGCTAATTTGACCATCTGTGAGTGGACACAGGGCGTAAAATACATAACGAGGTGGGACTGCTCACTGTGACATTGTCAGTTCCAGCCTGACTGTACCAGCACACCTCACTCACATGGAGGAGAAAGGATAAATAGGATATTCTCTACCCCAATACATTGGACAGGAAGATCATTGTTGTTTAATAGTGGCCTTTCATTGAGAGAAAGAAAGAACAGAGGGAAGGAGAGCAACCAAGCTCTCTCTGTAGGGGGTGACAGGACTGAGCATCTTGCAGCCCTGCTCCCTGGTAAAGAGGAGGGTACTGAGTCCACTCAGAGTTGGTGGGAGGGGGGACACACGTTACACATTCTGCTGCTGGCTGGTCCCGCGCTGCTGCTGGCTCTCTGAGTGGATCTGTCAGTGTTTGTTATCATACACCACTCCATGGCTAGCCTCAGTAACCTCCACTACTCCTACACACTGATGACTGCCAAGGAGAGAAAGCAAGGAGTTAGACACCGCTGGAAAAATACAACACACACCTATGTATGTAATCACATCAAAAAGCTGTATTCACTCACTGGTTGTATATTCACATTGAAGTGACCCAAATGCAAACACTTATTCTCATCTTTGAGCACATTAATGCTCCCTCACTCACTAGCTCACTAGCATGTCAAATTAATTTAACAAAATGTCAGTAATACTAATTACTACTAATACATAATTACTATGACTGAAAGGATTACTGTAATTGAGAGAAATCTAAAACAAAAACACTAGAAAAACAGGAGTATTTTTGTACACATTAGGTATATTATTGGAGCTAACAGGAATGTACACAATAGGTATATTATTGGAGCTAACAGGAATGTACACATTAGGTATATTATTGGAGCTAACAGGAATGTACACATTAGGTATATTATTGGAGCTAACAGGAATGTACACACTAGGTATATTATTGGAGCTAACAGGAATGTACACACTAGGTATATTATTGGAGCTAACAGGAATGTACACATTAGGTATATTATTGGAGCTAACAGGAATGTACACACTAGGTATATTATTGGAGCTAACAGGAATGTACACACTAGGTATATTATTGGAGCTAACAGGAATGTACACACTAGGTATATTATTGGAGCTAACAGGAATGTACACACTAGGTATATTATTGGAGCTAACAGGAATGTACACATTAGGTATATTATTGGAGCTAACAGGAATGTACACACTAGGTATATTATTGGAGCTAACAGGAATGTACACATTAGGTATATTATTGGAGTTAACAGGAATGTACACACTAGGTATATTATTGGAGCTAACAGGAATGTACACATTAGGTATATTATTGGAGTTAACAGGAATGGGCGTACTCTTCATGAAAGACACGTGCACAATTTAAACCAAACAACATATAGTGCTGTGTGTGTGTGTGTGTGTGTGTGTGTGTGTGTGTGTGTGTGTGTGTGTGTGTGTGTGTGTGTGTGTGTGTGTGTGTGTGTGTTACCACAGTGCCAAATGCTCGGAAAGGAAGGGAAAAGCTTCTGCCCTCTGATTGCAAAACAGCAACACCACCATCAGAAGAAAAAAGACTAAAGAGTTTCCAATTCTCTGCACCCACCAACACCTCCTCACACACTAACACAGTTACACACACACGCACCAAAAACAGCAATCAGAACTTTGTACTTTGTCAAGTGTTGAAGAATGCAGATGTGTTATTCCCATACAAAGCAAAAATACAGGAAGCAGGATAAAAACATAAAGATAACTGAGGAATTTGGGAATATATGAGATGATCAACATTTACATAATAGACACATCCCACTGGGCACTGACATCAATTCAACGTTTATTCCATGTTGGTTGGAAACAACGTTGATTCAACCAGTATGTACCCAGTGAGATTGTAGAGAGAAAAAAAACATGTTAATAAAGATTGAGAATAATTTTGAATATTTGTATGAGAGGAGAAAGCCATCTTAATTCAACAGCAGGTTTAGAGGGGAATAAATAAAGTGACAACACAAAACCGGTTACGGGAGTGAAAGAAGAGAAAAGCAGAAAAGAGGAGGAATGTGGAGAGCACAGCGTGATAAGACAAACAAGAGAGATAAAGAATCTGTTGGTATGGGAGAGAAATAAAGCAGGAAGAAGAAAGAAACAGAAGGAAAGGAGGAAATGCTCTAAAACAAAATCCAGTCCTACCTGCTCATGCTTGTATTTCCTTGATATGATGGGTTCTATCTGGAAGCCAATAGAATGACCCACACAGTAAGGCAGTGTTTTTCCACTTCTGGGACTCTATCCTTCTCTGCTCTCCCACTCTACCCCTCCCTCTCGCTCCCCTAGTGACAACAGAGCAGCACATACATCCCCTCCCCCATCCACTCCTCCCCTCCCCCTCTCCATCCCTCTCTTTTGTTAAAAACTATTTAAGCAGGAAGGAAGAGAGGCAAAAAGTGACCAATCATGACGTGTCAGAGAGGAGCCTGTATTCTCCTGCGGATTGTGTGTGTGTGTGTGAGAGAGAGACCACAATTAGACCCAACCAAATCATGAGAAAACAAGAATATAATTACTTGACACATTGGAAATAATTAACAAAAAATGCTATTTGGCCCTAAACAGAGAGTACACAGTGACAGAATACCTGACCACTGTGACCGACCCAAACTTAAGGAAAGCTTTAACTATGTACAGACTCAGTGAGCATAGCCTTGCTATTGAGAAAGGCCACCGTAGGCAGATCTGGCTCTCAAGAGAAGACAGGCTATGTGCACACTGCTCTCAAAATGAGGTGGAAACTGAGCTGCACTTCCTAAACTCCTGCTAAATGTATGACCATATTAGAGACACATATTTCCCTCAGATTACACAGATCCACAAAGAATTTGAAAACAAACCCAATTTTGATAAACTCCCATATCTACTGGGTGAAATACCACAGTGTGCCATCACAGCAGCAAGATTTGTGACCTGTTGCCACAAGAAAAGGGCAACCAGTGAAGAACAAACACTATTGTAAATACAACCCATATTTATGTTTATTTATTTTGCCTTTTGTACTTTAACAATTTGCACATCGTTACAACACTGTATATAGACATAATATGACATTTGAAATGTCTTTATTCTTTTGGAACTTCTGTGAGAGTAATGTTTACTGTAAATTTGTATTGCTTATTTCACTTTTGTTAATTATCTACTTCACTTGCTTTGGCAATGTTAACTTATCTTTCCCATGCCAATAAAGCCCTTGAATTGTAATTGAATTGAATTGAGAGATAGAGAGAGGATTGGTGTTTTTCTGATTGTGTGACTGGTACACTGCGTATTGAACACACATTCATCATACACAGATACATTCATGCACACACGCACACAGACATCTGAAAGATGCTGAATTCTCTCCTTCCGCGCTCACATAGGAAGTTGAGTTATTGTTAATGATTCTCATTGATTAGAACATTGAAATAAGTCACCATGTCAATAATGCCTAATACCTGACACTCCATCCCCCAGCACATACGCACACACACACGGGCAAGCATGCACACAAGCAATAAAACACAGCTGTAGGTCTGTATTTAGAGTTGTGGCGTAGGCCGGACACACTCATGCACTCCTCAAATCAAATCAGATTGTATTTTTCACATGTGCTGAATATAACAGGTGTAGAACCTACGTGAATGCTTACTTACGAGCCCTTTCCCAACAATGCGGGGTTAAAAAGTAAGAAAGTTAACAAACATAAATAGAAAATAGTAACAGAATAGGTAACAATAATGTTGCTATATACAAGGAGTGCCAGTACCGAGTCAATGTGCAGGGGTACGAGGTATTTGAGGTAATTGAGGTAATATGTACAATGCCTTCGGAAAGTATTCAGACCCCTTTACTTTTTCCACATTTTGTTATGTTACAGGCTTATTCTAAAATTGATTAAATTTAAAAAATCCTCAGCAATCTACACACAATAATCCATAATGACCAAAAAAATGCAAATGTATTAAAAATAATAAACAGAAATACCTTATCTTATCAGTAAGATGGCGCCGACAGATAAGGCAGCTCTTCTTCTAGCTCCTAAGCCACTTTGCAGTATTTTGTTATTTCTTAATGTAGCGACCCGCACAGACAGCTGTGTGTTATGTGTTAGGCTATTAGTTGGTTGTGTTGTACTTACCAGTACCCAGTGTTCACAGGGGCCGCCATGCCAATCAATCTGCTATTTGCCAATCATGGGAATGCATGGAATGTTCTGATGCCGGGCATCCTGGTGGTTGGCGAAATGGCGTGGAGGGGGGTTGGGCAGGGGGATGGAGCATTGGAAGTTAAGACCAGGTTTAGCCATTGTTCTCTCTCTTATGTCTGACCTTCACAAGAGAAGGTCACGGTTGTTTTATAGGGGTATCCTTAATTTATTTGGCGTGGGCTACGGCCAAACAGTAGCCTGTGTGAAGTTGGGTTAATAAACCGTTAATTTGTAAACTCAAACCTCTGTCTGGACAATTGTTCCTTTGTGATCTAGTCAGGTCATTACATTACATTATTAGGCCAGACATTTTTTTGTGTTATTACGTACAGCCGGAAATAACTTTTGGATATCAGAGTGACGGTAACACACCAGCATTACGACCAGCAATACGACTTTCCGGAATTGGATCCTTTGTTCGTACCCCCCAGGGCAATTGGACTTATTCCAGAGGCTGCTCCAAAACACCGCCGGTGGAGAAGAGGTATTCGGAGTACAGAGACAAAGTGGAGTCGCAATTCAACGGCTCAGACACAAGACATATGTGGCAGGATCTACAGACAATCATGGATTACAAAGGGAAAACCAGCCACGTCACGGACACCGATGTCTTGCTTCCGGACAAGCTAAACACCTTCTTCGCCCGCTTTGAGGATAACACAGTGCCACCGACTTGGCCCGCTACCGAGGACTGTGGGCTCTCCTTCACCGTGGCTGACATGAGTAAGACATTTAAGCGTGTTAACCCTTGCAAGGCTGCCCGCCAAGACGGCATCCCAAGCCGCGTCCTCAGAGCATGTGCAGACCAGCTGGCTGTAGTGTTTACGGACATATTCAATCTCTCCCTATCCCAGTCTGCTGTCCCCACTTGCTTCAAGATGTCCACCATTGTTCCTGTACACAAGAAAGCAAAGGTAACTGAACTAAATGACTCACTTCTGTCATCATGAGTGCTTTGAGAGGCTAGTTAAGAATCATATCACCTCTACCTTACCTGACACCCTAGACCCACTTCAATTTGCTTACCGCCCCAACAGATCCACAGACGATGCCATCACAATCACACTGCACACTGCCCTATCCCATCAAGACAAGATACCTATGTAAGAATACTGTACATTGACTATAGCGCAACCTGCAACACCATAGTACCCTCCAAGCTCATCACTAACCTTGGGGCCATGGGTCTGAACCTCGCCCTGTGCAACTGGGTCCTAGACTTCCTGACGGGCCGCCACCAGGTGGTAAAGGTAGGAAACAACACCTCCACTTTGCAGATCCTCAACACAGGGGCCCCACAAGGGTGCGTGCTCAGCCCCCTCCTGTACTCCCTGTTCACCCATGACTGAGTGGCCACGCACGCCTCCAACTCAATCATCAAGTTTGCAGACAACACAACAGTAATAGGCCTGATTACCAACAATGACGAGACAGCCTACAGGGAGGAGGTGAAGGCCCTGGGAGAGTGGTGCCAGGAAAATAACCTCTCACTCAACGTCAACAAAACAAAGGAGCTGATTGTGGACTTCAGGAAACAGCAGAGGGACGACGCCCCTATCCACATTAACAGGACCGCAGTGGAGAAGGTAGAAAGCATCAAGTTCCTCAGCGTACACATCACTGACGATCTGAAATGGTCCACACACACAGACAGTGTGGTCACAGGAGGCTGAACAAATTTGGCTTGGCCCCTAAAACCCTCACAAACTTTTATAGGATGCACTGTCAACTGTGGAACCTTATATAGACAGGTGTGTTCCTTTCCAAATCATGTCCAATCAAGTTGTAGAAACATCTCAAGGATGATCAATGGAAACAGAATGCACTTGAGCTCAATTTTGAGTCTCATAGCAAAGGGTCTGAATACTTATGTAAATAAGGTAAATCAACTTGATTGGAGTCCACCTGTGGTAAATTCAATTGATTGGACATGATTTGGAAAGGCACACTGTCACGTCCTGACCAGTAAAAGGGGTTATTTGTTATTGTAGTTTGGTCAGGCAGGGGGTGTTTTTGTGTGTGTTTTGGGGTTATATTCTATGTCTTTTTTTCTATGTTTTGTATTTCTTTGTTTTGGCCTGGTATGGCTCTCAATCAGGGACAGCTGTACTTCGTTGTCGCTGATTGGGAGCCATACTTAGGTAGCCTGTTTTCCTTTGGGTTTTTTCTGTTTAGTGTTGTTGCCTGACAGAACTGTTTTGGCTGTCGTTCGTTTCTTGTTTTGTTTAAAGTGTTCCATTAAAATATTATGATGAGCACTAACCACGCTGCGCCTTGGTCTACTCCTTCAGACGGCCGTTACACACACACCTGTCTATATAAGGTTCCACAGTTGACAGTGCATGTCAGAGAAAAAACCAAGCCATGGGGTCGAAGGAATTGTCTGTAGAGCTCCGAGACAAGATTGTATCGAGGCACAGATCTGGGGAAAGGTATCAAAAAATGTCTGCAGCATTGAAGGTCCCCAAGAACACAGTGGCTTCCATCATTCTTAAATGGAAGAAGTTTGAAACCAACAAGACTCTTCCTAGAGCTGGCCGGCTCGGCCTAACTGAGCAATCAGGGAGAAGGGCCTTGGTCAGGGAGGTGACCAAGAACCCGATAGTGACTCTGACAGAGCTCTAGAGTTTCTCTGTGGAGATGGGAGAAACTTCCAGAAGGACAACCATCTCTGCAGCACTTCACCAATCAGGCCTTTATGGTAGAGTAGAAACATCTCAAGGAAGACCAATGGAAACAGGATGCACCTGAGCTAACATTTGAGTCTCATAGCAAAGGGTCTGAATATGTATGTAAATAAGGTATCTCTGTTTTTTAAAACCTGTTTTCCCTTTGTCATTGTAGGGTATTGTGTGTAGATTGATGAGGCAAAAAAATTATTTAATCAATTTCAGAATAAGGCTGTAACGTAACAAAATGTGGAAAAAGGGAAAGCATCTTAATACTTTCCAAATGCACTGTAAGTACGGGTAAAACTGACTAGGCAATCAGGATAGATAATAAACAGAGTAGCAGCAGCATATGTGAATTGTATAAAAGTGTGTGTGTGTGGCGTCAACATGTGTCTGTGTGTGTGTGTGTGTGTGTGTGTGTGTGTGTGTGTGTGTGTGTGTGTGTGTGTGTGTGTGTGTGTGTGTGTTGGAGAGTCAGTGTAAGTATGTGTGAGTGTGTGGGTAGAGTCCAGTGAGTGTGCATAGAGTCAGTGCAAATAGTCCAGGTAGCCATTTGATTAACTGTTCAGCAGTTGTGGATAGAAGCTGTTCAAGAGCATTTTGGACCCAGACTGGTGCTCCGGTACCACTTGCTGTGCGGTAGCATAGTGAACAGTCTGTGGCTGGGGTCTTTGACAATTTTCCTGTCCTTCCTCTGACACCGCCTGATATAGAGGTCCTGGATGGCAGGGAGATCTGTCACAGTGATGTAATGGGCCGTCCGCATCATCGTCTGTAGCATTTTGTGGTCGGATACCAAGCAGTTGCCATACGGTGATGCAGCCAATCAAGATGCTCTCAATGGTGCAGCTTAGAACTTGTTGTGAATCTGAGGGCCCAATTATCCACACACACGTCTTTTTCCTGCCTGCATGCATTTAGAAGTGCTCTCTTTACATCTTCACACACACACACACACACACACACACACACACACACACACACACACACACACACACACACACACACACACACACACACACACACACACACACACACACACACACACACACACACTCGCACGCAGGTTGAAGTTTATTGTCATTAGACTTGTCCTGGATGCAGAACCAGCTGCAAAGTAAAAATGGGCTATTTTGTAAATATTCATGGTCTTAAGGGTTAGCAGTGTGGTTAAGGTTAAGCTTAGGTTTACAACAGATTGTATTACTTTGTGGCTGTGCTAGTGACCACTGCCTCCAGAACAAGATTCATGACGGAAAACGCTAACCTGCCACACACACTGTTTTGAGGTCAAACTGTGAGTAGTAGTAGTGGTAGTGGTAGTGGTGGTAGTGGTGGTGGTAGTGGTGGTATTGGTAGTAGCAGTAGTGGTGGTGGTAGTGGTGGTATTGGTAGTAGTAGTGGTAGTAGTGGTAGTGGTGGTAGTAGTGGCAGTGGTATTGGTAGTAGTGGTAATGGTAGTGGTGGAAGTAGTGGTAGTAGTGGTAGTGGTAGTGGTGGTAGTAGTGGTAGTAGTGGCAGTGGTGGTGGTAGTGGTGATATTGGTAGTAGTAGTGGTAGTGGTAGTGGTGGTAGTAGTGGCAGTGGTAGTGGTAGTAGTGGTAGTGGTGGTGGTAGTGGTGGTATTGGTAGTAGTAGTGGTAGTAGTGGTAGTGGTGGTAGTAGTGGTAATGGTAGTGGCAGTAGTAGTGGTATTGGTAGTAGTGGTGGTAGTGGTAGTAGTGGCAGTGGTAGTGGTAGTAGTGGTATTGGTAGTAGTGGTAGTAGTGGTAGTAGTAGTGGTAGTACTAGTGGTAGTGGTGGTATTGGTAGTAGTGGTGGTAGTAGTGGCAATGGTAGTGGTAGTAGTGGTACAGGTAGTAGTGGTATTGGTAGTAGTGGTATTGGTAGTATTGGTAGTAGTGGTGGTAGTGGTAGTTGTGGTAGTAGTGGTAGTAGTGGTGGTAGTAGTGGCAGTGGTAGTGGTAGTAGTGGTATTGGTAGTAGTGGTATTGGTAGTATTGGTAGTAGTGGTGGTAGTAGTGGTAGTAGTGGCAGCGGTAGTGGTAGTAGTTTTATTGGTAGTAGTGGCAGTGGTAGTGGTAGTGGTGGTAGTAGTAGTGATAGTAGTGGTATTGGTAGTAGTGGTAGTAGTAGTAGTGGTAGTGGTGGTAGTAGTGGTAGTAGTAGTGGTAGTAGTAGTAGTAGTAGTGGTGGTAGTAGTAGTAGTGGTAGTAGTAGTAGTGGTAGTAGTGGTAGTAGTGGTGGTAGTAGTGGTAGTAGTAGTAGTGGTAGTAGTAGTAGTGGTAGTAGTAGTAGTGGTAGTAGTAGTAGTGGTGGTAGTAGTGGTAGTAGTAGTGGTAGTAGTAGTGGTAGTAGTAGTAGTAGTAGTGATGGTAGTAGTAGTAGTGGTAGTAGTAGTAGTGGTAGTGGTAGTAGTAGTAGTGGTAGTGGCGGTAGTAGTAGTAGTAGTAGTGGTAGTAGTAGTAGTAGGCTTCCGTCAGCAGGTTTTCAAACCAGGTCCACTAGATAGAGAACATTCTCCTTACACCTCAATATGGTGCCTGTGGCTGTCTCTCATGCTCACAAACACACTCAAATAGCACATACGGACACAAACACACATGACATGGACACACGTGTGCTGCTTGTGATTCAGGGCAGTAACCCCATCCTGGTTCCTGTCACCCTGTGGGTGGGATATGTCACATTACCATACCTCCGAGAGGCTCAGCTGTTTGTCACTCTAATTCTGGCCGTGGCAGCTGAGCACTGGCTGGGAGACTATCCCAGTCCCAATAAACTTAGCCCCCATCACGGAGAGGGGGTATTTGCGGTAATCTGAAGCAGTGAGTCAAGGATATGTCCCACTATGGCTTGAGCCACAGGCTCTCTACATGAGGTGATTGGAGTCAGCAAGATTTTGTGCACACACATCACACACAAACATATATACACATACACACACATACACACAAACACACTTGTGTCCTTTCTCTCCTCAACTACAGATCATCAATTTGCTGGCCAGAGTGTATGGTGGTAACCCAAGGTTAAATGGCAGAGCTGTCTGGATGATTGTCAACAACACAACCCTCCAGTAGAGAACATGACAGTCCAGCAGCCTGCCTCCCAACTGGGCACACCATGTCATTTAAATGTGGAAATCTGGGTAATATTTGGTTGAGATGTTGATAAATGATATTTCAAACTTGATTCACCCACTCAAAAAGACAGACAGAATTTTGTTGCATTTCCAATGTGTTATAATTTTGCTATCAACCGTGATAAGCACAACCAAATTCCAGTGGAAATATAATGTCCGATTTTTTATTTAGTTGTCATCTAAATGTGTGCACGTGTGCACCTGTGTGTGTCAAAATGAGGGAAAGAAATATAAAGAGCCAGAGTGAAGTGTGTTTGTGTGCTAACCACATGAAAAGACGTCAATCCTTTCCACTAACTTGGATGCTGAATTTCACTGACAGAGAAAGAGAGCAACCAAAACAGAGACAGGAAAGCTTTGGACACAGAACAGGAAAAGTGTTTGCTGAGCTGGGCATTGTCTCTCAGAAACACTGTCAGCGCTCTTATACTTTCTGTCAAACACAAACACACACTCACCAGGGCACATGAGCACACACATGCACGCATACACACAATCGCACGCACGCACGCAAACACACACACACACACACACACACACACACACACACACACACACACACACACACACACACACACACACACACACACACACACACACACACACACACACACACACACACACACACACACACACACACACACACACACACACACACACATCACACACAAACATATATACACATACACACATATACACACAAACACACTTGTGTCCTTTCTCTCCTCAACTACAGATCATCAATTCGCTGGCCAGAGTGTATGGTGGTAATCCAAGGTTAAATGGCAGTAGAGAACATGACAGTCCAGCAGCCTGCCTCTCAACTGCTAATACAGTATATTCATGGGTCAATACAGAATAGTCACGGCACCATTCACCTCCCTGTTTGTCATGCTAAATTCCATTTCAATTCACAAGATGAATTCACATTCCAATGCAATTTTGATTAGTGCCATCTATTAGCATTAAGGGATTTAGGAATTGGCTGAATCAAAATGGAACTGAGACAAATCCTGCTTCCTCTTCCTGTTGATCCTTTGAGGTTCTAAGAGAAAGACCAGTGTTGATGGGGTTTCCTGAGAGAGCCAGATAGATGACAGACCAGATCATAAAAACAAGGTTTGGAGAATGAACAAGAGAAGAATGGAGGTATGTGTCAGATCAGGATAGGATGTTGTTTCCAAATGTTTTTTTCACACGCACACGCACACACAAACACACCCTGGGGCTGGGTGTTTGAGTGGCTCGTTGTTCCCAGGTTAGGTGAACACAATATTCAGAGCCTGGTAATGGAGGTTAGATTAATTGCTGACAATGCTGTATTCAGCAGTTCCCTATCTCTGCCTCTGATGGATTTATGACAGAGATTGATGGAGGGGAGGGCCTGAGAGCTGCCTCTGTTAGAGTGGAGGGGGGTAGGGGGATAGATCATTTGTTTTGGTTTTGCCTTTGCAACAATGGCGGCAATTTCTGAAGGAAAATGAAGAGAATAGTCCGAGGGGTATGCTACGAAGCAGGTTTGAGAAGATAGCGAGGTAACTCTAAGTTCAACTCAGGATAACCGGTCATACGAAAGTGGCTCACCTTTTACCCATGTAAATGTCTATAGCAACAAATGATTCCGAACTAACCGGCTCCAGAGTAGGCTAACTCACAGCTAACTCCACTAACCCTGAATCAAATGACTGAGCAGCGAGTTGAAGACCAATGAAATCAGATTCCCTCCCTCTTCAAATCAAATGTATTTATATAGCCCTTCTTACATCAGCTGATATCACAAAGTGCTGTACAGAAACCCAGCCTAAAACCCCAAACAGCAAGCAATGCAGGTGTAGAAGCACGGTGGCTAGGAAAAACTCCCTAGAAAGGCCAAAACCTAGGAAGAAACCTAGAGAGGAACCAGGCTATGAGGGGTGGCCAGTCCTCTTCTGGCTGTGCCGGGTGGAGATTATAACAGCACATGGCCTAGATGTTCAAATGTTCATAAATGACCAGCATTGTCAAATAATAATAATCATAGTAGTTGTCGAGGGAGCAACAAGTCAGTAACACAAGAGTAAGTGTCAGTTGGCTTTTTCATAACCAATCTTTGAGAGTATCTCTACCGCTCCTGCTCTCTCTAGAGAGTTGAAAACAGCAGGTCTGGGACAGGTAGCACGTCCGGTGAATAGGTCAGGGTTCCAGCAGGTCTGGGACAACAGGTCTGGGACAGGTAGCACGTCCGGTGAACAGGTCAGGGTTCCATAGCTGCAGGCAGAACAGTTGGAACTGGAGCAGCAGCACGGCCAGGTGAACTGGGGACAGCAAGGAGTCATCAAGCCAGGTAGTCCTGAGGCATGGTCCTAGGGCTCAGGTCCTCCGAGAGAGAGAGAGAAAGAAAGAAAGAGAGAATTAGAGAGAGCATATTTAAATTCACACAGGACACCGGAAAAGACAAGAGAAATACTCCAGATGTGACAGACTGACCCTAGCCCCCCGACACATAAACTACTGCAGCATAAATACTGGAGGCTGAGACAGGAGGGGTCAGGAGACACTGTGGCCCCATCCGATGAAACCCCCGGACAGGGCCAAACAGGTAGGATATAACCCCACCCACTTTGCCAAAGCACAGCCTCCACACCACTGGAGGGATATCTCCAACCACCAACATACCATCCCGGGACAAGGCCGAGTATAGCCCACAAAGATTTGCAAAGATTGTCATCATCCCCTTCATTTTGACTGATTACATTTTTTACTTACCCCACGATGAAATCGGTGATGGCACTGTCGATCTGTCTCCGTATGTTAGTCACACACGGTATCCCAGACAGCACTGGCTACATTTTTACAAAACTTGGGTGAATGATGCATCTTGCCATAGAGATCTGGCATTTACAAAATTACACTGATTGGCTCAAGGCAGGAGCTTGTGCATTGATACGCACACCAAAGCACACCGAAGAAGGCATTAACGATAAGTAATACAATAAAGACCGCACTTCTAAAAGCCTATTTCACACCATAGCCTGCTGAATTTGAAATAACTTTTATTTGATTTTGATTTCAGCACAAATGAAAATGTGGCACTGACTCGCCCATGGATTGATTTCAGCATTGTCTCAATGAAGAGTTCTGTGTTTGGCCAGCCATGTGCGCAGTCACCCAGTAAAATACTACTTGAGTAAAAGTCTGAAAGTATTTGGTTTTAAATATACTTAAGTATCAAAAGTAAAGGTAATTGCTAAAATATACTTAAGTATAAAAAGTTAAAGTATGAATAATTTCAAATTCCTTATACTAGGCAAACCAGACGGCACGATTTTCTCATTTAAATTGTATTTTGAACGGAAAGTCAGGGGCACTCCAACACTCAGACATAATTTACAAATTAAATATTTGTGTTTAGTGAGTCCGCCAGATCAGAGGCAGTAGGGATGACCAGGGATGTTCTCTTGATAAGTGTGTGAATTGGACCATTTTCCTGTCCTGCTAAGCATTCAAAATGTAACGAGTACTTTTGGGTGTCAGGGAAAATGTATGGAGTAAAAAGTACATAATTTTCTTTAGGAATGTAGTGAAGTAAAAGTAAAAGTTGTTCAAAATATAAATAGTAAAGTACAGATACCCCAAAAAACAAACCTTGTACTGTAGAGTTCAATCTTTCCATATTGACACAGAAAATGCATGGTGCCTTTATTAATAAAGTTAAACAACACGAATAAGACCAAGAGACAAGGCCATATCATACACATACAGGTATATTACTAACATTATTATATTATTAATATTATACTTTCTCTGTAATAATCAGTGTGCTCCAAGAGGTGGGGGAGCTAGTACGATTCTTGCCATTCTCATTTTAACCTCTCTCATCGACGAGTTTACCCACTGCCACTCTTGGTAAACCCTAGACACTGTTGAACTGGCCCGCCTGGCACAGACAATCATACCACGCTCAAAGTCACTTAGGTCACTCGTGCCAGTCTGCCACGGCCACGTGACTCACTGTCTGTAGGAGCTAACCATTTTCGTGAACTGGCCGCTGAGTGTTCGTACGGCTTCATCATTGATCCCCTCCTCTCTGTTCTACTGTCCATAGCCACACCCTGCCCTGACGCTGACATCACAGGAGAGGGGCTTTGTGATTGGGTAGGACTTAGCACCACCAGCTGTTTGTAATCAGGACCTACTCCTCTTCTCTGACAGATGGATTACCTCCAGATGTCTAAACTCCACACTCAAGGACCTCACCTCAGGAGAGAGAGAGATAGAGATTCCCTCAGTCAATGCAGGACTTATGTCAGGCCTCCTAAACATATTTGGCCCAGTTAAATACTTACAAAATGCATCCTTCCTGCTTACTAAACTCACTGATCATGTATTGTATTTGATTGGGTAGAAATTCCATCTTTTGGCTTTCACCAATGAAGCCATGTCAAAAAGTATTCATTAAAAAAACGAATTGAATAACAGGGCCTTTGACTTTCTATGAGGCATCGCCATCTAGTGGCATAATAAGACTGCCTCTTGAGGATGGGATTATTACTTTAGAGACAGTATTGAATTACACATTTCATAAAAAAAACACTTCAAACCTTACCCTCCTAAAATACCATTTAAATGCAATGACACAAACAAGAAGTATACTTTTAGAGATGTATGGTTTATTTCCCATGTTTCCATAATCAAAAATGACATTACACATATAAAACATTTAGAATCATTTTGCTATGGACTAAGCATTCAATATTTTTCAGACAAGGCATCTTTCTCCCTGAAAATCTCTCTCTCTAAGCCCTCTGTATCGCTCACCCTCTCTTTAATTTCTCTCTCACCCCGCCCCCTCCTCTCATCCCTCTCTTTCTCTTTGACCTTGTCTGTTAAATTAATTGTGGACACAAGGCCAATCTTGTATTTATCAGAAAAACACTGTCTGACACTGTACACTATGACTCATCTACTCACTACATGGAGGGAAGGAGAAGAGGAGGGGAAGAGGAGAGTAGGAAAGGATGGGAGGAAGAGAGGAGCGGACACACTCAATCACATTGGGTAAACACAGCTAATACCAGAAGTGTATGATCTCAGAGAAAAAGTCTGAGACTGGGGGTGAGGGTGAGGACGAGGACACAGTGGCACTGACTGCACTGCACTGGACAACGTCAAAGTCTCAACGCACACACACTCGACAGAACAGCCGGGGCAGCGCATACTGACATACAGTACCTTCAGAAAGTATTCACACAGCCTGAATTTAAAATGGATTACATTGAGATGTTGTGTAACTGGCCTACACACAATACCCCTTAATATCAAACTGTAATTAAATTTTTACAAAATTGTACAAATGAATGGAAAATGAAAAGCTGAAATGCCTTGAGTCATTAAGTAGTCAACCCCTTTGTTATGGTAAGCCTAAATAAGTTCAGGAGTAAAAATGTGCTTAACAAGTCACATAATAAGTTTCATGGACTCACTCAATGTGCAATAATAGTGTTTAACGTGATTTTTGAATGACTACCTCATCTCTGTACTCAACACAAACAATTATCTGTAAGGTCCCTCAGTCAAGCAGTGAATTTCAAACCCAAATTCAACCACAAAAAACAGGGAAGTTTTCTAATGCCTTGCAAAGAAGGGCACCTATTGGTAGATGGGTAAAAAAAAAAATCTATAAAAGCAGACATAGAATATCCCTTTGAGCATGGTGAAGTTATTAATTACACTTACTTTTAATCCATTTTGAACTCAGGCTGTAACACAGCAAAATGTAGAATAAGTCAAGGTGTATGAATACTTTCTGAAGGCACTGTATACATAGAATAACACATTGTTTGAATCGATTTTTTTATTTCTCAATCACATAAAACTAATCATGTCATTTTTAAGATTGCTTTGCTGAATTATTCAAGTCTTTTCTGAGAGCACATCCACTAACAGTATGTGAATGTACAGTAGCTCTGCTTGCTTACAGGTCAAATGCAGCCGTTTTTATCTCAATATCAAATCATTTCTAGGTAACAATTGACCCTTTGCTAAGCCCCCCTTGGTTACTGTTGCAACCTATGACAACATTTTCCCGGGAAGCTCCATTCCCCAGTCAAACGTCTGGAGAAAACCACTCACAACAATCTTAAACTGTGTTTTTAATACACAATAAATTAAACACAAACTATCCTTGCTATTCAGGAGACTATTGGGTATGTTGTGGTGGACTGTCATTACAATTGCTTCACGGGAACCTGGTACAATTACGTTTGTGGAAGATTGGATGGCTCTGAATGCACTGTCATGCAGTCAAAGCTACTACTATAACTACTTTTGGAGCTAACTGGTTATCTCAAGTCGAATCCTGATGTCAACAGCGGATTATAGTTGTATTCATAATATAGATAACTTAGCTAGCTAACATACATTTTGAGAAAACAAGTTATAATAAGTGGCTAGCTAGTGTTAGCAATGTTTGGTGGTCAATGAGACTGAGAGCTAGCTAACCAGCTGAGCTAGCAAACAATGTAACAAAAGTATAATTAGGATAAAAAAAATTCTCCAACAGGCTCTGCATTGCAGGAATCACAGTAGCAAGTAACCCTGGTGCATTGTTATTTAGCCATTGAAACAATTTAGCTACATTTTGATGAAACTCAAGTTTTGCCATCGCTCTCATTGGCTTTCATGCGTTTGACACGCTATCCATTGGAGCACTGTGATTGATTTCCCAACATTCTGGGGTGGGGCTTAGTTAAGGGTCAATTAAGGAACTTGCTGTGATTGTTTTCAATTAAAATTGTGAAAAATAAACAAAAATAGCTACTTAGCAAAGAGCAATTTCTCAAGCAAGAATTTTGCTAGGACTGTCTGGGAGTGGTCTGAGTGGGGAAGGGAAAACTGAAAACTAGCTGTTATTGTCAGAGGTTTAAAACTATCTTTCTTATTGGTCTATTAATGTCACCAGGCAGGCTAAAACTCCATCCCACCAAAATCAGGCTGATATTTCTGGTGGTCTTTTCAAACAGCTCTTACACTAAAAGGTTTATTATCATCATTTTCACAATTTCATAATATTATTCAAACCTAGTAATGTGGAAATATAAACACAGGAAAATCCATTTTTTAACTGCCCCGGGCCTTTTAAATCACATTTTGAGTTTGGTTTCTTTCTCTAAATGTATGTTCTGCTTTCACTGTATGTTTTGTGGTTTGTATATTTCAAGGTTGGCTATTTTAAGTGTTTGACTGTTGCTGTTTTATATTGTTTGAATTCTCATATTTTATTGTGTTTGTGTCACACTGTACTTTTACTTATTCTCAAAGCCATTTCATACTGTTGTCTGGGACAAAGAAACAAAATGATTGGATGATTTAAAAGGAAGTTGAGAGGTATAACGCACAGAGGCAAAACATCACCACACTGTATCAAAAACAATACAGTGTTTTCTAGTTACTCCTCAGTACAATGTTTCTTACATTCCATCCATTAGTATTTCCATCAGGTTTGGAAAAAAGAGGAATGTAATCTATAGGACCCATTGGGTGATCCATGTCAAGATGACTATTGACAAACAATCATGGCTTTATCTGAAGCAAGATGGTGTATCTCTCATGATCTTTGTAAGGGTATTATTACTGCATGTAGACTGTACTTAAAGCCACTTTGGCACTAGTCATGGGGATGTATAGAAATGATAACGATCATGACAATCATCATCACAATTACAATTATCATCATGTTGGACACATTCCTGAAGTTTCTCAGTAGTAGGCAGTTGGATTTAGTGGCGGGAAACATCTTGTAAACATGGGAGGATATATTCTAGTGGAGTCATTCCTATTACGTTAGTATTTAGATGCTTTTTGTGCTGCATTCATTAGGCTTCCTGTTAGCGCATTGTCCCATTTATTACACTATATACAGAAAGTGACCGTTTTTAACATTCATATTCTAAAATAAATTATTGTAATAAATTATTGTCATACATAATCTCTTACTCAGTTTCTTGAAAATAAAACATATATATTATATATACTATATCTATACAATGTGCAACTACAAATGAATTGTATGTTATTGAGGAATACTGTGCCAGTATGTTTTCTCGCCTCCCAACTGGCACTAGTCTAGGAGCAAAGAGCACACATCACAGTAAGGAAGGTGGTCCCAATTTACTGGATTAGGGTGCTGTTCAAATACATCCTTCCTTCATTCATTTATATAATTACAGATCTGAGATCAGTAATCAACAGAAGAGAGTAGAGGAAGGAGGAATGATGCACTTTTGAGAAGAAATGGACAGGTTTATCGATGAAATTAAATGTCCTCAAAACGTGGAGGTCATTGAAACATCTACAGTCAGGTCCAGTAAGTGTGTTTAGTGTAGGTAGATTCAGTGGTAGGTAGATCTTCTGCACAGGGCCATTCGTTTGGGATAATTTATTGCTCATATTCAGCATGTTTGGTTTTGCCGATGAATTATGGATGCCCACATATTAAACTCTCTCAGAAATGCACCCACACAGTCAAAAGGTGTGTATTCTGGCCATTTCTGTGAGTAATTTCTAGGTGTGGTCCTGTACTGCTCTAGGCTCCACTGCTACTCCCCTCTGGCTTCTAACATTTTACAGTGTTACCCATACTTAGGCGCTGTGCGTTGTTCCTGACCATGTGACCTGATCAGGAACAACCCAGATCATGTGATCTGGAAAAACTTAAGGTCCTACCCATACTGCCTGACAAGAGTTCCCAATTCCAAAGAGGTCGACTGAGGTAAAACACATGGACAGAAACAGAAGATCACATACATTCTGTACAGGAGCTTCCAATCTGAACAGTTATATTTAACACAGATATATCCACAAAGGTAACAGATTATTATAGCGCATAATCAAATGATTGATTTCACTGGTTGAACTGAAGTACGGTCTCTTCTAGCAATATTATCATATCGTACGTTGCACAAAAACAGACACAGATTTTATGTCCAAAGTTAAATATCTCTACATTATTGATCCAATAATATACTTTAGAATTTAAAAATAATTTGACAAGACCACCACGTTATAAAAAACACACTTATGGTACAGTAAAGAAAAAGACCAACTCTTTAAAGTAAAGATAACATACTAGTAGAGCCACTGTGATTTAGAAAATAACCTGGTTTGGGTTTGAAGGAGCATCCTCATAGACACAGCAAGGCTGTTCTGAAGGTTTGTTGTTGCTGTGGTTGTGGTTGGTTGAGGGAATGTGTGTGTGTTGGGGGTGTATGGTTGTGGTTGGTTGAGGGAATGTGTGTGTGTTGGGGGTGTATGGTTGTGGTTGGTTGAGGGAATGTGTGTGTGTTGGGGGTGTATGGTTGTGGTTGGTTGAGGGAATGTGTGTGTGTTGGGGGTGTATGGTTGTGGTTGTTTGAGGGAATGTGTGTGTGTTGGGGGTGTATGAGAGCAGCCGTTAGGTGTCAGGGGGGAGGGGGCTGGTGAGAATCTTGGGGTCCCGGTATTGTAGAGGAGGTGTTTGGGTTAAAGATGTGTGTGAGCCAAAACACAAGGGGGCATTAGAAATGCTCTATGACCTATGTGTCTGGCTTATTGAAGTGTAGCTCACAGCCTCTGTAGTCATCTGGTTCCACTCTCTCACTGATCTATATATTCCAGATCTTCAATTTCAATCCTTTAGAGAGAAGTACACACACACACACACACACACACACACACACACACAGAGGGAAGTAAGGAATGAGAAAGGTAGAGAGCAGAGAGACATGGTTAATAATATACCATGGCAAATCCAGTTTGAGGGAGATCCAGTTTCCCACTTGTCTATCATAATATTAAAAACTCAAACAACTGATTCTATAAAATGCAAGCAGGAGAGGAGAGAGTTGAGAAAACAGAGAGACAGTAATCTCAGTGGGCAAAATGGAGACATGCAATGCACCAGACAGGGGCGGCAGGTAGCTTAATGGTTAGAGCGTTGGGCCAGTAACCGAAAGGTTGCTGAATTGAATCCCCGAGCTGACAAGGCAAAAATCTGTCATTCTGCCCCTGAACAAGGCAGTTAACTCACTGTTTCCCAGTAGGCTGTCATTGTAAATAATTTATTTTTTCTTAACTGACTTGCCTAGTTAAATAAAGGTAAAAAATAAAAATGTGACTGTGAGAGAAAGGTAGAAAAAGAAAGAGGCAGAGAGGGATAGGGCCTTGCCTTCTTAGCAGCCCCCATGCGACTGTCCTTTTGGTTGGCGTTGAGGGATTTCCACACGGTGGTTTTAGACATCTCATCAGATATGTTAATGTCAGAGGGGTCACACCTGGGGAGGAAGGGGTTAAAGCAACGGGTCAGAGGTCAGAGGAGGTGGGAAGAAGGGGAGGGTGGAGTCTGAGGGGGTTAGTACTCAACAAGCGGTGCAATGAAGAAACCTCTACTGTACCATCAAAAGACACCACATACAGACAGTGAGCAAAGACATGAATCAAGACTTACCTGTCCACTAGATGTCATAGCCTAGGCAGCCAATAGTGGGTGTTAGATCTGCACTATCAACTAGGATGGATGTGCATTCCCAGTAATACACTCCCCCATGCACTGGCTAGTACATAAAGCATCCTCCATCCAGGCTGCAAAGGCATCATTTCCCTCCTTAACAACCGCGTTGAGCCAAGGGTGTGCAACATCCGAAATTACGAAAATGTTGACGGGACAGTTAAAGATAGTTAAGGAGGGAAATTATGCTTTGCACACACACAAGTGTACTCCCTTTTCACCCACAACTACATGGCTGCGCAGGACTCCAACACCATCATTAAGTTTGCAGATGACACGACGGTGGTAAACCAGATCACCTGCAATGATGAGACAGCCCAGAGGGAGGTTAGAGACCTGGCTGTATGGCGCCAGGACATCAACCTCTCCCTCAACATCAGCAAGACAAAGGAGCTGAACGTGGACTACAGAAAACAGAGGGCTGAGCACGTCCCCATCCACATCAACAGGGCTGTTGTGGAGCAGGTCGAGAGCTTCAAGTTCCTCAGTGTCCACATCATGGTCCACACACATCAACAAAGTCATGAAAAGGGCACGACAACGCCTCTTCCCCCTAAGGAGGCTGAAAAGATTCAGCATGGGCCCTCAAATCCTCAATAGGTTCTACATCTGCACCATCTACAGCTGCACCAAGTTCTACAGCTGCCATCCAGAACCTCTATACCAGGCGGTGTCAGAGGAAGGCCCAAAAAATTGTCAAAGACTCCAGCCCTTCCAAGTCATTGACTGTTCTCTCTGCTACCCCAAGGCAAACGGTACCGATGCACCAAATCTGGAACCAACAGGACCCTGAACTGCTTCTACCCCAAAGCCATAAGACTGCTAAATAGTTAACCAAATACACTCCTATTTCACTTTTTTCTCTCAGCATTGTTGGGAAGTAAGCATTTCACTGTTAGTCTGCACCTGTTGTTTACAAAGCATGTGACAAATAAAATTAGATTTGATTTATTATCGGGAATGCACATCAATCCTAGATGATAGTGCAGATCTAGCACCCAGTAGCGACTGCCTAAATTATCTCGACCATCACGTATGTGTGTGTTCGTAGGTAAGTGTGTGTGTCTTCATAAGGGTGTACGTGTTCATATGTAAGTGTGTGTGTGTGTGTGTGTGTGTGTGTGTGTGTGTGTGTGTGTGTGTGTGCGTAGGTAAGTGTGAGTAGGTAAGTGTGTGTATGTGTCTCTTCATAAGTGTGTGTCTATGTTACCTGGGGTCGTGTGTTTTGGGGAACTGCAGGAGCTTGCTGCTCTCCATGGGGATATGGACTGAGGTCTTATCCTCTACTGCTGTACCCAGAATCTCCTCATCCTGCTGCACACACACACACACACACATACACGCACACACACACACACACACACACGCACACACGCGCACGCACAGAAGAATATAGGGATGATATGTGCATGTCAGGTACAGATGTGGGATCTTAATTAGAGACAGTTTGCTACAGCAGGAAATTAATCCTGCAGCAACAGGAAATGTGAATTATTATGTGAATTATAATTTATGAACATTAATTAGAGGTTGATCCATTTTTCATAAGGGAACATTTTCTAAGTGGAAATTACAAACGTCAGAAGCCATTTTAAACAGCAAATACACTACAAGTAAAACATTTCCTGTATTGCAGGAAAGTTTACCTGCAACAGGGTGATCAAATTAAGATACTACATCTGTAGCAGAAAGAGTGTTACGGTTGGCGGACACTACATGTTTTTAACCCGATCTACGGGCTGCCGAGAAACCGGAGCAAACCTGGAGTAAAACGTACCGCCACAGCCCGTAAAGTGTAAACACATACCTGATTTGTGGTTGAATGCTGTCACAGGCTCCTGGGCACTTGGCATCACGATAATTTCAAATGTTGAATATATTCAGCCTCAAATCGGCCGAGTGTGAACAATGCTCAGAGCAGATGCAAGGCATGTCCCACTGTTAGTCAATCAGCTACTCAGAACTATAAAGGTTCTCTTTACCTATCTCGCAAGTTCATCACACACACACACACACACACACACACACACACACACTAGCTGGGCTATGTTACAAGTCACATTTAAATGTGTTCTTACCCCAAGCTCTTTCTGCAAAATCAACACTCCATATTGTCCTCTTTTCCGTACCCAGTTGCATGTCAAAATTCGCTTCATTCTTGCTTTTGTCTTAGCTTTTTTGGCACATAACAATCAGTGATGTAGTGCTATTTTTTTATTTATTACGTCATCATTTCTCAATTAAATTTGGTTCTGAAATGTAGCCTGTTGTAGAATATCATTTTTGAATATACATTGCCTACAATGCATCATCCAAAATGCCTACACAAAGTGTCTCAGAGAAATGTCTCTAGTTTTAAAATCCTAAAACACCTCATTAAGCCTACCTTATTATACATTTTAGGCCATCATCACTGTCAATCGTGAATGATAATTCTTCACCTTTTACGGGTGAAATGTCCATGCTGCATGCCAACCATTTGATCCCAATCAGTTTCAGGGTAATATGCGTTTCGATCTTCTTCTTCTTCTTGAATGATGTAGGCTTAGCAACCTAACTACTGTTTAATCACATTTTAGAGCAGAGGGAGTTTAAGAAGCTATACTTCCACTTGTATTTTGTTTCAATCAAAGCATATTAAGCCTAGTGACGTGCATTGTTGAGTTCTGGCCGCATGAGAAAATAAATGCGACTATTCAGCACAATCATAATAAAATGTCACAAGTAGCCTAATTACTTGGCAGTAGAGCGTAACGTTATACTATGGTTTGTTATGTAAAACACTAATGAATCATTAAGAGATCTTGTAAGACATATTGATTCAACTTTAGTCTAAACTTTATTAAACAAGCACCATTCTGAGAAGTGGAGGAGCGTTGCTTCACTGCATACTGGCTGCACTACACCCCTGACAGCAATGCAGATAAAAGCACACAGCATCTTCCTCCATGCCTAGTAAATATATGCAAATTCTGGCCCGATTGTCTAATCGGATGCTCCGCGAGGTGTATGTACTATTTCACAATAATTTGACTTGCCTAAATCGTTAAATGGGAGAGGTTCTCCGATGGATAGAGCCCGTACACCCGGCAAAAATTGTGTAGTGTATTTCAGCCTTTAGTCAAATAATACACCATACCCCATACAACACTGCCTCTAGTGGTGACAAAGCAAAGTTGACCTCCATGTTCCAAAACCAGTTGTGTTGAATGCTATAGGATCAAAGCATACTGTAATCATACTGTAAATAGATGGAGTACCTCAATGTCAACATTCTTGGAGGCGTCATGCAGTTGTTTCTTCTTGCTCTCAGGCATTATGTCGTCCAGGTAACTCAGCTCCCTCTTAGTGAAGCAAAGGTCCAACAACTTACGGATGAACACTAGAGCCAGAACCTACACAACACACACACACACACACACACACACACACACACACACACACACACACACACACACATACATACACACATATTGCCAGATGCGATATTTCACAAGTATGACATTCAATACAATGATACAACAAAATACTTTCAGCCATTTACACAGAGATTCCCAAAGCTAATACCATTCTTGCTCAATGGGACCAACCAGGATAAATTGGTTTAGAAGAAGCAATACCACAGTAGTGCTATGCTCTGTGCCATAGTGTAATTGTTACCATCATGGGGAAGACAATGGCAGCCTTGGAGGTTTTAATGATCCAGAGCAGGGCCAGGCAGGTGAGCTGGGTGATGGTGAACAGGTGCACCTTCCTCAGGGGAACGTGTCTCAGGTAGATGAAGTCTGGCTGGTGCTTGGCTGGCATACCAAACAACTTTAGACGGTCAAAAAACTGAGAGAGGAAAGAAGATAACATTGGAATTGTATGAGAGTGACTTATAATGGCAACAAATGTGTGTTTGTGTGTATGTGTTGCTGCTGTAGAAGTGCATGCTTTGTAAAACATTACCTGTATCCCCCTCAAAGACGAGGCTCCCATGTAGAGAAATACTCCATACAGGACAGGCATGGGAATGAACTGCAGAGCCCCAGTCATGAAGACAGAGAGGCCCATCAGTAGGAAGATGACCAGGCCTGTGAGCCTCTGCTCTCTGATGCCCAGGAAGCGGGGCTGTTCCCCGGGGGCCGAGCTCTCTGACTCCAGTTTCAGGCTGTTGACGTGGGAGATGGAGAGCACGGTGGCTGCCACGAACCAGGGCAGGCCCATAATGGAGCACACAGCCAGCATCACCCCCACCATCAGAAGGTCCAGGTGATAGCCACAGCCCTTCTGTAAGGGGAAGGGGGTAAATACATGAAGGGAAAATAACGCATGAAAAATCATACAGATCGACCAACAAAGGCTTAACTCAAATTCTGTCTAGTGCCCTCAGAACAAAGCTGCATTAAGAACAAGTTCCTTCTGACTAACTATTGGGCAATGGCCACAGTGTAGTCTTGCATTGCCATACCTCCAACAGTGTGACGGCATCCCAGTCCTTAGTAAAATAATATTTGGGACCAATAAATACAGACTTGTCTTCCTCTCACCAGTAGTTTATGCTCCTTGCGGTTGATGATGACAGCGGTGATCTGTTGGTCCATGAAGATGAGGATGGTGCAGAGCAGAGCAGGGATAGAGGCAGCCAGGACCGTCCACCACGGGTTTCGACCTATCGGGTTGATCAACCAACCACGGTCATCTCGGGTGGGCTAGTTAGTAGAACACACAGAGACAAAAATAAAATATCTGAGATAGCAGGGTACGGAATGGATCGGCTCGATAGTTTATAAACCACCTATCACATATAAAACAGTGATCTTTTCATCCTACCTTAAAGTTGCTGGGCACCTGCAGCTTCTGCGAGGGGATTCCAATCAGGAAGTCAAGCATGACCATAAATACAATGGTGATAAAGACCGCAAAGTCACTGATCATGGACCGCACCTGAACAAAGCAGGAAGGAATCTTCGATGATGCAACAATACAAAATTGTCTACCAAAACTCAGGGAAAAAAACATAGGTCTAGATGAATCAGCATATAGAACAATTAACACCGTAGCCTCTTCCCTTCCAAACACCAATGCCACAACCATTGCATTGGAATCTATTTCAGATTGAGCTTCATACATTTACACAGTGTTGTAATGTCTTACCCTGGTGGGGAAATAGCGGCTGGTCTTACACTCTTTGAGGAACGCTGACATGAAGACAGTGGCGAAGAAGAGGATGGCCGACCAGAAGAGTACGTCAGGGGTGTAGGGGCCATGGTGTCCACAAGCTGTACCCACAAAGTGGCCCTGCAGACCTATGCACTCCTGAAGATTAACAAACACACAAAACAATATAGAAGAATAGCTCAGACAGCACTGCAACTGTTTTGGGTTCACGTCCCAGACCCACCATTGCTGATTGTAGTCTCCCCTGGACAACTTCTGACATAGCATACACTACTGACACTTTTTCTCTGCTTCTACTGAATCTAAATATGATCTGCACCTGGTGGCAGAAACATCAGAATAGCTAAACAGCAACATCTTCTTTGACATGTATAGTAGTCTCTTACTAAACAATTTTTTTTTTGCCAGGGCTGACTATATTTTAAGTCATCCCGGCGGGGTATTGGGTTAAGTTTTCAACCAGAAATCATCACGCTTCGGATGGACCTCATAGGCTACGATATTTCCTTTGCGAAAGGATACCTAAAGACAGCCGCTCAAAATGTGTGCAGTATCTCACACAGCATCTCCCCAAACGGTATTTGTTGTTTGTTGCATTGTCTAGCAGACAGCCCCCTACTTAACACTTTGGTGTATGCTTGTTTACAAGTATTTCCTCGTAAGGTGGGGTAGTGATACAATGATCAAATAGAGGGCCTCCCAAGTGGCGCAGCGGTCTAAGGCACTGCATCACAGTGCTTGAGGAGTAACTACAGACCCGGGTTCGATACCAAGCTGTGTCGCAGCCGGCTGTTACCGGGAGACCCATGAGGCGGCGCACAATTGCCAGCTGTACGGTGTTCCTCTGACACATTGGTGCAGCTGGCTTCCAGGTTAAGAGAGCAGTGCGGCTTGGCAGGGTCGTGTTTCGGAGGACACGTGGCTCTTGACCTTCGCCTCTCCCGAGTCTGTACGGGAGTTGCAGCGATGGAACATTACTGTAACTACCAATTGGATATCACAAAATTGGGGGTGTGTGTGTGTAGGGCCAGATGAACAAATCATTAGCCCTGGGGCTTTGTAGGCATTTGCTTCCAAACTGTGTGTTTCTCCCGTGATTGTATTTTGAAATCTGCAAAAGGCAAACTGACAGCTGCAACCAACCATAGAAATTGGATCCATAGATGGCAGTTCCCATTTATCCATTGCTAGAATACCCATGAGTTTAACAGTCAAATTGCCAGGGTAAGAGGTTACAAAATCATTCTATGGCCTCAACGCAACAAGCTGTTGCCTATATTTGTCAGGCATGCTGCCCAAACTGCAGCGTTTCTGACTGTAGGCACACCGGTAACTGACAAAATAAAGGAAACACTTGAGTAAACAAAGGATACAAAGTATATGTTACGGTGTGCAGTGCATTTTCCTGGCATGGTTTAGGTCCACTTGTAGAATCTATGCCAAGGAGCATTGTAGCTGTTCTGGCAGATCATGGTGCCCAACACCCTTTGAAGACCTTTATGTTGGGGTTTCCTTCATTTTTGCAGAGACCTGTATTTATGTGATAAAACTTAATCCACAGTTATTTTTTATTAACTGTTGATCCTTTGTGGCTAAATTATGCTGTCTGGTCTATTTTGAACATTGAGCACGGGCTCCTGTGGTTGGATAAAAATGATAAGAATATACCTTTTTTATATATACATTTTGTTTTGCCTGTAGTGCCCCCTACAGGCTTGGTCCCAGCCCCTGAATCTTACAGTTTACCAGTCACATTTATTTATTATGTAGTTCATTTTAATTGTTTTTATTAATCAGTTACCCAATCAACCCCCAGTTACCCACGTGGGCCCCCTACCTCCTCTCCTCCCCCCATCTGATGATTAGCAGAGAGGCAGCAGCTGGCTGATTACAGTCATTGAGTCTTCCTGTGGTTGCAGTGTAAAATTATAAAATATATACTACATATATAATATATACATTATATATTTCCTTAATTATTTTAATCATACTTTTATTTTAAATTTTTTGCTGCCTTTTGGGCCCCCCATGGGCCTGGGCCCAGGGGCTTCAGCCCTGGTAAGCCCCTGCATTAATCCGTCCCTGTGATTGTGTGTGTTTGTGTGGGAGTGTGTCGGCTGAGTTACCTTGACAGTAAGGTTGGCCCAAGGCACAGCAGAAGCAGTGATGTTTTTCTGACTCCATAGCTCCAGGGTTGTATTACTGGGGTTATCAGGCTCTGCACACCGACAGCTACAGAGAGAGATATACTCAATTGAATTAACTTAAGCCACGGAAAACATACTCTTAAGCATACTCTCACACACATAGTAGAAATAATTCAAAGGGACTAAATGACACAAAATGAGAAAATGGAAATAAAGTAAGAAACAGATAAATAAAGACAGAAACAGAAAAAGGTAGAAACAGGAAGGTGTATTGTCCTCACTATGCCAGTGTGAGCTTGTCCAGGTCGCTGTGGGTGTTGATGGGGTAGTGTTCCCCCAGGTGGATGAGCTTCTCCAGAGCCTCGTAAATGAAGATGATGCAGATAAGGGAAGCAAAGGCTTCTTCTGTGAAGCGGGTGATGTAGCAGACCAGGGAGCTGGCATCTGTGGCCACCAGGACGAGACACAGGAAGGCCGTCCACAGGCCGATACAGGTCCTCAGAGACAGGTAGGACAGGTCATAGTCCCTGAGAGAGGGAGGGAGACAGTCAGAGGAAATATTAACAGTCAGGCCCTAATTATAGTACATAATAATACATTAATATAATGAAGAGAATGTACTGACTTGCAGAACTTGAAGAGGATCTTCTCAAAGACGAGGACAGGGCCTGTGCTACCCAGGATGGTGAGAGGCTGACCAGCAAACAGAGAGTAGGCCACTCCTGTCATGGATGCTCCCAGCAGAGACTCAATGGCACTCTGAGATACACACACACATAAACACACAAACACACACATAAACACACACACACACACACACACACACACACACACACACACACACACACACACACACACACGTAAGCAAGACAAAAGGGTGAGAGTGTTGGTGTGTGTATGTGTGTGCGTGCATGCATGCATATGTATTTGATTTTGATTTGATCTGACTGTACATGAGTGTGTGTGTGTGTGTGTGTGATAGTGATGCATGGGTTTAGAGTCATTCAATATTGTGTGGTTGAAGGGCAGCTGAGTGAATATATATCTTCTTGTACAATTTATATAGGAAACATTGAGGCTTTTCTTTCATTATTTTAGGCTATCTGGTATTAGTGCATTTCGGGCCTAACTGTACGATAGTCAAATAGCTACATGCCAATCGCCAAATGCTTTTGGTAACAGGTAGAAAAAGTTAATGTCAATCCACAGAGGCAAAAAGGACAATATCAGACTTTAATTCAATAAGAGAAAAGCTGCGAAATAGAGAGTTGAAAATAAAGAGAAGGGAGTGCCATAAAATAAATGTTTGGGAAAGATTTAGTGAAGTGGTAAAAGAGGATGATAGCAGCGCTGGCGTATGTTTGATGATTGTGAGGCGCTATACAAATTTGACAGTCACATGACGGGGACTTCAAATAGGCCTATGACACGTCAAGGGAACTGTAGCCTACTGTTTAGATGGGTTAAATAGAAACTGAAATCTGGACACTGACTGTAGGTCTATAACCTCTCACATTGCCTTAATAATAACTCCTGTAGAATTAAGCATTTCTTGCTGTGAAATTATACAACAAATGTAGGCTACATTTTTAATCTGGGAACAGGAGTGGAGAAATATGATTTATTTCTTTCAGCATCTTGAGAGAATATGAATGCTCAGTTAGATGCCATCTGTAGAGGTGCTATCTTTATCAGCATCATAAAAGCTGATAGTACTTCAACCACATCAAATATTCATCCAAGCCCAACTGAAATCTCATCAGAAGAAACATGTTGGGTCGTTTTCACAGCTTTCAATTTCCTTGCAACCAGTCAAACTGTCATTTTGAAATTTTGCACAGAAAATCTTTCCCGTTTTTTTGTTTGTTAAGTTATTGTATTTTCTCCCTGGTCCCTGAACATCTTTGCTCTGCGAAAGAAACAGAGATGACAGAGAAAACTTTCATTCTTTCAATTTATGACATTATTCTGGTGAGCAAGGGTTTATTTAGTCTTCGAGGGAAACATCTAATGACAGAAGAGAAGCTGCATATATTTAATTATAGACAAGTTGACTAACAAATAGCCTACCAAAATGTCTGAAATTAAACTGTAATATTTTTTTTCTCTTTTTGTTCTTCACAAATCTACACACAACACCCCATAATGACCAAGTACATTTTTTTAATGGAAATGTTTGCAAGTTTATTGAAAATGAAATATCTAATTTACATAAGTATTCACATCCCTGAGTCAATAGAATCACCATTGATAACAATTACAGCTGTGAGTCTTTCTGGGTAAGTCTCTAAGAGCTTTGCACACCTGGATTGTACAATATTCGCAAATAATTATTTTTAAAACTCAACCTCTGTCAACCTCTGTCTAGTTGGCTGTTGATCATTGCTAGACAGCCACTTTCAAGTCTTGCCATAGATTTTCAAGGCAATTTTAGTCAAAACTGTAACTAGGCCACTCAGGAATATTCAATGGCGTCTTGGTAAGCAACTACAGTATAATGTATATTTGGCCTTATGTTTTAGGTTATTGTCCTGTGGAAAGGTGTATTTGTCTCCCAGTGTCTGTTGGAAAGCAGACAGAACCAGGTTTTCCTCTATGATTTTGCCTGTGCTTAGCTCTATTCCGTTTCTTTTTATCCAAAATAAAACTCTCTAGTCTCTCTACTCTCTAAACTCTCTAGTGACAAGCATTCCCATAACATGATGCAGCCACCACCATGATTGAAAATATGAACAGTGGTACTCAGTGATGTGTTGTGTTGGATTTGCACAAAACATAACACTTTGTATTCAGGACATAAAGTTAATTTCTTTGATACATTTTTTGCAGTTTTACTTTAGTGCCTTGTTGCAAACAGGATGCATGTTTTGGAATATTTGCATTCTATACAGACTTCACACTTTTCATTCTGTAATTTAGGTTAGTATTGAGGAGTAACTATGTTGTTGATCCATTCTCATTTTTCTCCAATCACAGCCATTTAACTCTGTAACTGTTTTAAAATCACCATTGGCCTCATGGTGAAATCCCTGAGCGGTTTCCTTCCTCTCTGGCAAGTGAGTTAGGAAGGACATCTGTATCTTTGTATTGACTGGTGTATTGATACACCATCCAAAGTGTAATTAATAACTTCACCGTGCTCAAAGGGATATTCAACGTCTGCTTTTTCATTTGTAAATATCTACCAATAGGTTCCCTTCTTTGCGAGGAATTGGAAAAACTCCCTGGGCTTTGTGGTTGAATCTGTGTTTGAAATTCACTGCTCGACTTAGGGACCTTACAGATATTTATACGTGTGTGGTACAGAGATTATAGTCATAACAAAATCACGGAAAACACTATTATTGCACAAAGAGTAAGTCCATGCAACTTACAGTGCATTCAGAATGTATTCAAACCCCTTGACTTTATCCACATTTTGTTACGTTACATCCTTATTCTAAAATGGATAAAATTATTATTTTTCCTCATCAATCTACACACAATACCTCATAATGACAAAGTGAAAACAGGATTTTAGAATTTTATAAATGATTACAAATAAAAAACCAAAATACCTTATTTAAATAAGTATTTAGACCCTTTGCTATGAGACTTGAAATTGAGCGCAGGTGAATCCTGTTTCCATTGATCATCCTTGAGATATTTCTACAACTTGATTGGAGTCTACCTGTGGTGGAGAAGGGCCTTGGTGAGGGAGGTGACCAAGAATCCGATGGTCACTCTGACAGAGCTCCAGAGTTCCTCTGTGGAGATGGGAGAACCTTCCAGAAGGATAACCATCTCTGCAACACTCCACCAATCAGGCCTTTGGTGTAGAGTGGCCAGACGGAAGCCACTCCTCAGTAAAAGGCACATGACAGCCTGCTTCGAGTTTGGCAAACGGCACCTAAAGGACTCTCAGACCATGAGAAACAAGATTCTCTGATCTGATAAAATTGAGATTGAACTCTTTAGTCTGAATGCCAAGCATCACGTCTGGAGGAAACATGGCACCATCCCTACAAGGAAGCATGGTGGTGGCAGCATCGTGCTATGGGGATGTTTTTCAGCGGCAGGGACTGGGAGACTAGTAAGCATTGAGGGAAAGATGAATGGAGCAAAGGACAGAGAGATCCTTGATGAAAACCTGCTCCAGAGCACCCAGGACCTCAGACTGGGGTGAAGACAACGACCCTAAATACACAACCAAGACAACGCAGGAGTGGCTTCGGGACAAGTCTCTGAATGTCCTTGAGTGGCCCAGCCAGAGACCGAACTTGAACTCGATCGAACATCTCTGGAGAGACCTGAAAATAGCTGTGCAGCTCCCATCCAACCTGACAGAGCTTGAGAGGATCTGCAGAGAAGAATGGGAGAAACTCTCAAATACAGGTGTGCCAAGCTTGTAGCGTCATACCCAAGAAGACGAGGCATTAATCGCTGCCAAAGGTGCTTCAACAAAGTACTGACTAAAAGGGTCTGAATACTTATGTAAATGTTATATTTCAGTGTATTTACTTTAATAAATTTGCAAACATTTCTAAAAACCTGTTTTTGCTTTGTCATTATGGGATATTGTGTGTAGATTGATGAGGGAAAAAAATATTTTAGAATAAGGCTGTAATGTAAAAAAAAAAAAAGAAAAACGACTGTATCTAAATAATAACAACAACAAACGTCCCTCCAATTCTGACTGTAGCCTACAGTACATTTTCTATATTAGCGGGTGTGAGCCTCAGATTTTCACTTTATCACATATAGTTGCACATTTGCGGATGGGTTATTAGCAATTGTGGGCAGGTGCGGGCGAACAAACAGCTGACCCGTGCACCACTAGTGCAGGAGTCTGTGAGTGTGTGTGAACATATTTGTGACCCGCTTCAGGAAGCTAGGCGTATGTAGCATGTCACTACTTCACAGGATAGGCATTTGAACATCACTTTTTTGTAACAAATTTGTATACCATCTGTAAATACGAATACAATTGTTAAATTACGAGCCTAGTTGGTTTAACCACGGAAAAAGACAGGACCCTTCCTGCTAGCCATGATTGGCTGAGATAATGGATGGGCTGGACATGCCGAGAGATGAGTTTGGATTGGTCATGTAGCATGCTTCTGTCTATAACATGAGCTCCTCAGTATGTGTATATAATCCTTGCTACCACAGCTCTTTTTTAAAGATATAACGTTAGCCATGGATAACTGCAAAAGTGTTGCTACTGCTCTCAATAACATTGCTGCCCTAAATATAGCAGGCGTTATCGACAAAGATCAGTGGGAAAAAGTTGTGATGAACTACTTTTTGCAAATGGTCAGTATGAAACGGAGTGACTTGACACAATGGGCCAAACAAGCTGTAGCCACAAACAAAACTGAAATGACACAGGAGGACAACTTACCTAGTTAAAGTGGTTCCAGTCTGTCGTGAAGAGTTCCTCCATGTATACGGGTTTGAGTCTAGCTACATTTTCAGATATTATACGTTTCTAATTTTGTCAGAAAGTCACTTTTTTATTGCAAGTTAAAACATCCTGTTAGCTAGCTACCTTTAGCTTGCTGGTTACATGTATGATCTGTGTAGTAATATTATTTGTATCTCAGAAAGCCTTTTGCATTGCTAGTTAGAGCCTATGGCCTAGTTATAACATTGAACCTAGTTGGTTAGCTTTAGCTACCTGCAGATTCATACTACAGAATTTCATGCATGGTGGCTAGCTATGACAAACCATTTGTACTGTGTTGGTTGGGATTATGGTTCATTGTTTAGCTAGCTAGCTACATGTCTAAACAAAAGACTCCACTTGGCCAGATGATTACATGACCCATCATGTTAGCCAGGTGTGCCTGGGGGTGGTTACGGATTACATTTCTTTCACATGAGCCATCATTTTAGACAAGTGTGTCGGGGTAAGCATCATATAATAATTATAAAATATTTTTATCTAGACACTTTCTATTTTTGATATTGCTACTATGCAAATATGCAAGTAACCATTTCACTGTACCGTTTACACTTTCTGTGTCCTGTGCATGTGACAAATAACCTTAGATTTATAGTGTGTGTTTACCAGAGACGGTAATGTGAAAAACAACATGACCTGCACCAAGGTCAGATTAGGATATAGGCAAAGGACTAGATAAAGTATATTTGTACCTGGCGTTTTTCCTTATTGTAGGCTACTATTTTCAAATTTTTTGGTCTTGAAATCTCTGTTTGTTTACTACATTACCTTACTCACTCTGTTTAGCACATGGCCTCACATGTGAATCCTTAAAGAGATGGGTGGGGCTAAGGCTTACGAGGGTGTGGACGATGCTGAATATGTGTAGATAAAGAAGAGCTCTACAGTAGGTTTACCAAAACATTCAAGGGCCATTTTCTCAAAAGTGGGGTTACAAGTTTATCAATTTTCAAGGCAGAATTACTTTCCCATTGTTCCTCAACTGCAGTGTATGATATACCATTTTGTAGCTGAGAGTCTCTACTTTTATCCAATGTAAAAAACACAATTTCAAATTTTGCAACACAAGACCAAATCGAGGTGGTCGGTCACATTTGTATGTGTGTGTTCTTACAATGCGTCCTTCCGTAGCCTCCCCCAGCAGGCCTCCGAAGGTGATGACTGGGGACATACAGGCGCAATAGAGGAAGAGGAAGGAGGCAACACACTGAAGACTCAACCCATCTTTGTAGTCACTCAGATAGAACGGAGCCTTCCGCTTAATGTCCAGGATCAGACCCCCAAACAATCTACACAGGAGAGGGGGAGGAGGAGTGGGAGGAGAGCAGTACCAATATCAATACATCACCTTATGGAGTTCAAAGCTCAATTAGGCAAAATAAAAAGTTAAATACAAAAGTAACTCAGTCAAAGTCACAAGAACACAAATATTGCTTGTTTGTCTCCATTTAGACAATAAATTCACTTTTATTTAGAAATAGCAATACTGTGGGCAAGATCCTTGTTCTTATGCATTGATTGAGCTCCCCAGCAGCAGAAACCTAAGCCTAACTCCTAACCCTTTTGTTGTTCAGAGTAACATACCTTCCTGTTCTCTGGAGCTCAGGACCATGATGTTCTGCGTGAAACTCCTCTTCCACAGGGCAGGTCGTACCGTTGGGCATCCCCGGAATTTTCCGCTTCTCCTGCACACACAACCAATCAAACAACTCCCAATGAGCAACAGCAGCCAATCAGAAAAAACAGCACAATTTGAACCCCAATCACAAAAAGCCTTGCCACAAACCATTACAAATGAAGCATACTGGTGCTCATGTCTGCTCCACATTGTTTAATGGATCACTTAAACCATACAGTAAGATATAGCCAAAGGGACAGTCACATTACCACAGCCACATTACCACAGTCACATTACCACAGTAACATTACCATAGTCACATTACCTGAGAGGGGACACTCTTGGGGGGCTCGATGCGGATGGAAGGGTCCCACTCCCCGGGGGGCAGAACGGTTACCTGATCCAGGAACTCATCTATACCAGCCAGCAGGTCACTGCGGTCCTTAGCTTTGTATGCCACATCATGGAAAATCTGACAGAGAGAGAGAGATAGAGATCTGATAAAGATAGGAGGTAATGAATTGTCTGTGCCAACTGAGATCTGACACAGAACAAGGACAAAGATCTGGCACACAAACTGGCACATTCTGTAACTCTATCTAGGGTTGCCAAGAGTTGCCATTTACCCCCTGAATGTTTAGTGTTAAAGAGGAAGAATGTAGACTTTTGTTGAACTTTACCTCGTCAGTCATGATGGTTGCCATGGAGCGGCCAATCTCGTGGTACTGCTGAGCCTTTCCGTCTGGGCCCAGGAGGATGAACATGAACCTGCAACAGTGACTGGGTTAACAATACTGGATACCACTGGATACTGCTATGCTATCATACGCAACGCTACTATGCTATGAAAGCATCGGGTGGCTGTCCTATCTGACCAGAATATCATCTGTCATTTTCTGTTCATTTACTGAAGATTCTACACACCTCAGTCACCAACTGCTTTTAGCCAATCATCATTCTGGGGTGTGTCCCCTCTTACTAACATTATCATATGAATGCATTAGAATCATAGAATAGGACCAACACTACCTGGTGGGTATGGGGACCTCAGTGAGGCCAGTGAGCAGGACACACACACACACACACACACACACACACACACACACACACACCTGGTGGGTATGGGGACCTCAGTGAGGCCAGTGAGCAGGACACACACACACACACACACACACACACACACACACACACACACACCTGGTGGGTATGGGGACCTCAGTGAGGCCAGTGAGCAGGACAGACAGACACACACACACACACCTGGTGGGTATGGGGACCTCAGTGAGGCCAGTGAGCAGTACGGCAGGGGAGAGGCGTACGAAGGCCACCACAGGTCTCTCCAGGAAGTCCAGCTCTCCCACCAGGACGTTAGAGGCCTCGGCTCCTGTAGGAATCTTCTTCATGAAGTGCATGTCCACCTGGGAGAGGAGAGGAAGGAGGTTTTTGAATGCTTCAACTAAATCCCTGACCTATAGACAAAAAAACATTAATATAGTAATAAGTACTGCCACAGTAGGCTACATTGCTGCAGTATCAAACTTGTCTATTTATCTATACTATGCTTGTGTTTCTATTTACAGTATTACTATATGAGTTCAGGCCTTGGGTTTCTTGGGTTTCTAGTCCTTAGTCTAAAGTGACTTCTTCTCCTCGTCTTCATCTGTACTGATCTGAGAACACATAGTGGATACAGAATGAGGAATATGCTTTCACCAGTCTGATGTTGCGTATCAGAGCAGGTGAAGGAAAGGAGACAAGGAGATTAAACCACTATAGAGTATTGAGATGCATCCTTAAATCTGAATAATGTTATATATGATAAAGGCTGCCTGGGACAGGATGTGGCTCAGAAATAGTAAGACAATGTGTAGTACCCCTGCTCCTCCCTGGAGGGCGCTGTGTGGCCCAGATATCCCCTGACTGACACCAGTGACTGATTCCAGCAAGATGGTGCATAGCAGCCACACAGTATCTATCACCCAGTCAGCAAGTCAGGGGATGTCTGTGTGCTGAGGTCTGTGTAATACTGTACATTGATTATCTCTCTCTCTCTCTCTCTCTCTGTGTCTGGTATGATCTTCACAGCTCTCTGATCCAGACAGCAATGAGTCACTTCACCGCGGTACCAAACACACACGTACCTTGCTAAGGTCCACTTGGCTGTTGTCGTGGTTGGCTCCATTTTTTACCTCTATGTTGGTGGGGAGAGGCTGGGGGGAGACAGTTGGACCTGAGGGATCAGAGGGGTGTGGAGGAGTGTGTGTGAGGTGCTGTTGGTACATTTTCCTCTGTACTTCTGGTCAACTGCCAAGAGAGTGAAACTAATCGTTGTTCAGCTAATATATCAGACATTTTCTCTTTGGGAACAATTTGATTGATTCCTGGCAGACGACTAACGGAAGGCTGTCTGATTAGTTACTACATCCCACTCTCTTCTCTCCCCACTCTCTTTCTATCTGTCACCCACCTGTTGACTCCCTCCCTCACTTCCTCTCTCACTTTTCCCTCCCCCTCACGTTTTCCCTCCTTCCCCCCCTTTCCATCAGCAGGTTGGCATTTATTGGAATGACTCATGTAATGGAAGTAGCTCTGCAGAGTGGTCACTGACTGGCACAGACAATTAATACAATCAGATGTTTTACATGACCCTAACCGTAACCACACTGCTAGCCCTAATGTCTAACCCTAACCTTAAATTAGGACAAAAAAGCACATTTGTATTTTCATGAATTTTTACCATATAGCCAATTTTGACTTAGCAGCTGGCCCATTTAACGGAAATCAGCTCTGCCCCTAGGGCAAGATTCATGACAATAAATGTCAACCTGCTTTCTATCCTCCCCTTCCCTTCTCTCTGCCCTTCCTCCCACACTTCTCTCTGTCCTTCCACACACCCTTCTCTCCTGGTACCCACCGCTCTTGTCCATGTGGGGTTCAGAGTGCTTGCGTCCGGCATCGGCAAATGAGCGCACCATGTCAGGGATGAGCTGGTGATGGCCTGACCTCTTCTTCTCGTTCTGGTGGTGGTGTCTCTTCAGCAGGGCCTCCCTTACCTTCAGCCTCACACTGTCGTCCAGCTCATGGGACGCCTCTTGCTGGTCCAACACCATATCTGCACCAGGACACACCACAAAAACAATCCTAGATTCTGTAACTACCAGTGGTGGTCGGTGCCATTTAAGATGAGGGAGGACTTTTTTTAATGAGCAGGAAAATGAAACTGAAAACCGTGATTATTTTGTCATAATCGAACCGAAACTGAACCGACCTCAAAAAGCACTAATCGTGTGCTTATGTACTGACTGGTGTTATTGCAGAGAATATCAGCAGTCCCCCATATAGTCTGTCTCTCTCTTTCTGAGCACACCAATATGGCTGCATATTCATTGTTATGTCTAGACTAGGACCCCACCTCTCTCTCAGCACACTCTGTAATGTCATGCATGATCAGACTAGAGGACAGTCTCTGTATGCTGTTAGACACAATGCTCTTACATCATCTAGACAGACAGGTGACAGGTGCAGCTGACAGGTGTCACATGGAGAAGAGCGAGGGAGCCACCTGTTCAGCCTGTCTGTGTACCTGTCACCCTGGTGAAATGTCAGGCCAGTGTGAGATAGACACAGTTCACTGCTCTAGCATCACAGTGCATGCAAGTTCTCATCATCATCTCTCATTTGACTGTAATGTCTTTATATATTTAAGGGGGGGGGGGGGGCACTAGTCTAGCAATATGGTGACAATTGCCTTGTCAATGTGAAGCTAATACTGTACATATGTCATATTTTCTTTGGGGAATTTGTAATTGGTCTGTTAGTAGCAGCTGTTGAGGTGGTGTTTTGTGTGTGAAACTGCAGGAATGTGAAATTACCTATTCTTGAACTGGACTTTTGATTCCTGTTCAAAATATTGATTGATTGAAGATATTTGTAGATATGGGGATTGAACCCGTCTCTGGTGGGGAGTCATACATGTGTCTGGAGCCAGGAGCATTACCACTGGACCACAGGCTCTTCCCTGTCTGTGTGTTGGTCTGACTAACCTGCGATCTCCTCGATGGTGTTGGCCTGCATGTCCAGCAGCACACTGCCGTTGATGAGGCAGCTACGCAGCTCAAACAGGCTGTGGAGGGACAGCGTAGCCACATAGGGCTTACTCCACCTCTCTCCTCCATCCTCCACGTCCTCCTCAAACTTCAACCACCTACAGGGATGAGAGAGATGTTTAGCCGTTAAAGCAATGTAGGGATTCTCACAAGCCTCACTCATTCACACACTCCTATGTCCCTCCCTGACCTGGCAGTTTCTTTCCACTCTGCGTCCTTGCCCTCTTTGACACAGATCTCGTCCAGCTCAGTGAAGAGCTCGTGGGCCACATGTTCAGAATCCTCCTCTGTCCCCAGAATGAACTGGACACGCTGGGACGGAGTGTCTACATGGAGTGAGAGAGATGAAGAGGAGAGAGAGAAGGATGGATAGAGAGAGATGATGAGGGGAGAGATATTAAGAGGGACATGAGAGGGATACAGGGCAGGGAAGGTGAAGAGAGATGAACAGAGGAGCGATGAAGAGGAGAGAAAAGGAAGGACAGAGATTTGGGTAGAAGAGAGATGGAAAAGGGAGAATGATGGAAGGATAGAGAGAGAGGAAATAATGGAGGGAGCAGAGGTAGTAGGATAGGATGTGTGGGTTGGGAAGAGAAGAGAAGCAGAGTAAATAATGATAGGAGATGGACTGTTTAGATATTTACAATTGTTTCCTGCCTGTGTTGATGGAGGGATTATTGACTGAAATCTTGTTGACCTCAAAGATATTACAGTATTTCAGACCATATTGCAGATGGACCCCCCCCCCCCCACACACACACACACTGACACAATAGTGTGTGTGTGTGTTTGTGTGTTTTATGTATGCCAGTTCCTGCTCTGGGCTGCCTAATCAGCATGCTTATCAATATTAGCCTGGGGTGCTGAGGCAGGTTGCATTAGCAGTGTGTCCACAGCCCTGTGAAGGTGACATGGATTAACACCACTGGCCTAGCTGCCTGGCCTGGCCTGTGCTGCAGTATTGACTTGATTTGTTTACCATCCTCTCTCTAACAGAGAGGAAATATAGACACGTAGGTTAGCCTACACATGTCAATGGCTTCCAATAAAACAACCTCAGGGATAGAACTGCAGAGAAATCTCCCCCATATGGACCAGCAGCCAGCAACCTTGGACATGATGTACAGTTAGTGTCCATGTTCATTCATGGACACAGAAACATTTATATAGGATTTCATTGAAATTCCACATGACGCTGTTTGGATTGAACATAGTCAAATTGCTGCACATGTACAGTGTTGTCACGACTTCTGCCGAAGTCGGTCCCTCTCCTTGTTCGGGCGGCGTTCGGCGGTCGACGTCACCGGCCTTCTAGCCATCGCCAATCCACTTTTCATTTTCCATTTGTTTTGTCTTTGTCTTACACACCTGGTTTCAATTCCCCAATTACCTGTTCATTATTTAACCCTCTGTTCCCCCATGTTTGGTTGTGAGTAATTGTATGTAATACGGCCCGTTATTGTGGGCTCGCATTATTGCGTTGTATTTGTTTGTATTTTGAGCAAATACATTTTTTACTCATATCTGCTGTCCTGCGCCTGACTCCTCCACACCAGCTACACACAGACTTTATTACAAGTGTACATTGCGTGTGTGGTCTTGTTCTTCTATCCTTGTGGGGACCTAAAATCCCCCAAAGTCTCCTCAAGGATAATAAAAAAAGGAAAATTCTCCCTCGTGGGGACATTTTCCACGTCCCCATGAGAACAAATGTTATTTTAAGCTTAGGGGTTAGGTTTAGGGTTAGGGTTACAATTAGGGTTAGCGGTTAGGTTTAGGATTTGGGTTATGGTTATGGGTTAAGGGTTATGAATAAGATTAGGGAAAATGAGATTTTGATTGCAAATCAATTTTAGGTCTCCTCGAGGATAGAAAACAAGTTTGTGTGTGTATGTCACCATGAGAGGCTGAGGCCCCCTCTGCCTCCTCGTCCTGCTGCGTAGCGTTCCCTGCCCTCCTGTCCTTCTTGCGGTGGCGTGAGCCGTGGGGGCGGTGGTGGCGGTGGCTCTGTCTACCCATGGGCATACTCACCCCCAAAAACAGAGTCCTGTGGCCTGGAGAGAGAGGGAGGTGGTACAGAGAGGAGAAGAGGTGGAGCAGAGAGAGGGAGAGAGACAGATTTAATAGCCCTCACATCAGCACTATAAAAACTCAGAGAAAGAGAGAGAGTGAACAAATGTTTTGTGATTTAGCTTGGTGCAATGGTGCATATTCAACATTGGTCTTACATCGTTTTCTATAAATACTTTAGGTAAGCTTGATTTAGCTTATCCAGCACAATGGGACAGGTAAAAAAGCTAAGGGCAGGATGAAGTAACTAAGAGTTAACGTTCTAAAGGCTCACAGCAGTCAGGAATCAAGCAGCTGTTGAATTTGTTGAATCTGCCCAATCTCATCTGTTAGGGAATCATGAATAATGCATGACACAACAGCCTTTTGGCAGCCACATCTTGAAGGCTGTGTGTATGTGTGTGTGCCTGTGTTTGTGCATGCGTGTGTGTGTGTGTGTATGTGTGTGTGCCTGTGTTTGTGCATGCGTGTGTGTGTATGTGTGTGTGACTGTGTTTGTGCATGCGTGTGTGTGTATGTGTGTGTGCCTGTGTTTGTGCATGCGTGTGTGTGTATGTGTGTGTGCATGCGTGTGTGTGTATGTGTGTGTGCCTGTGTTTGTGCATGTGTGTGTGTGTATGTGTGTGTGCCTGTGTTTGTGCATGCGTGTGTGTGTATGTGTGTGTGTGCCTGTGTTTGTGCATGCGTGTGTGTGTATGTGTGTGTGTGCCTGTGTTTGTGCATGCGTGTGTGTGTATGTGTGTGTGCCTGTGTTTGTGCATGCGTGTGTGTGTGTGTGTATGTGTGTGTGTGTGCCTGTGTTTGTGCATGCGTGTGTGTGTATGTGTGTTTGTGCATGTGTGTGTGTGTACGTGTGTGTGCCTGTGTTTGTGCATGCGTGTGTGTGTATGTGTATGTGTGTGCGCGCGTGTCAGCTACCTTGATAAACATTCAGTGCAAATGTACTTGATGTGAGTCGACCGCTACCCGTTAATAATATAAGAAAGTTGTCAGAATAATGTGTTTGTTATAGGAGAGTTAGAAGAGTCAAATCATCAGGGTGTGTTCAGTTCTCTATCCAGCTTTCTCTTCATTACAGAGGAAAGTGAGTCAACACATACACACACACACCAATGACAGAGTAGACCCCCTCAACCTGCTCAGGCCTACCTGGCGGATCCATTATTAATGTAGATCTCTATCCATCTGCACCAGAACACGGCCATGGATGGACAAACACATACACACTTACACACACTAGAAAGAAAGACACACTTCGCATTCTCTCATGAACAAACCTGTGTGGTACACAATATTGTGCTAACACATACAAATATGCTCATACAAACACATTCACAAACACACACACACACACACACACAAATATATATACACACTTGCACATGAACAGTGGTTTCCCGACTCCTGTACTGAAAAATGTATGAGCTCAATAGCTAAGCACACATACACACAGATAAAGGTTAATGAGGTGGTCAGGTGTCTCACCCTCTAGCTCCTCCTTCTCATAGTGGATGTTGAGGACTGAGCTGGTTCCTCCTTGGTCCACTACCACTTCCTCATCTGCCCTCTGGAAGATACAAACACAGAAAATACACTCTTAGAAAAAAGGTATTATCTAGAACCTAAAATGGAGAAACCTTTGAATAAGCTTTTTTGGTTCTAAGTAAAACCATTTTAGGTTCCACGGAGAATCCTTTCCACAGAAGGTTCTACATGGAACCCAAAAGAGTTCTACTTGAAACCAAAAAGGGTTCTACCTGGAACCAAAAAGGTTATCCTATGGGGACAGCCAAATAACCCTTTTGCCTCACACACGCACACACACACACACAGGTTTACACACATACGTATGCGCTCATTCACACATACACACAGACGGACACGCACACACAGTCACATGTACAAACAGAAGCTGTGAGGAGCTAGATCAACATCATAATAATAATAATACATTTAACTTTTATAGCGCTATTCATTACATAATGAATCTCAAAGCGCTTTAAAGCAACACAAAAAATACAAGCAATTTAGAAAACAACAACATCATTCATGAGATGGAAGGTCACGTGGAGGGGCGTGAAAGTGCATGGCCTGAGTGGTCATCGGAGGGAGGTGGTCAAATGGGGAGAGAAAGCAAAGATGGTCTCTGGAGCAAGTCCAGAGGAAGGCAGGCAGCAAGGTGTCTCAGAGTCCTTGTCATCTGTGTCATTTATTTTTATTTATTTATTTCACCTTTATTTAACCAGGTAGGCAAGTTGAGAACAAGTTCTCATTTACAACTGCGACCTGGCCAAGATAAAGCAAAGCAGTTTGACACATACAACAACGCAGAGTTACACATGGAGTAAAACAAATATACAGTCAATAATATAGTAGAAAAATAAGTCTATATACAAAGTGAGCAAATGAGGTGAGATAAGGGAGGTAAAGGCAAAAAAGGCCATGGTGGCGAAGTAAATACAATATGGCAAGTAAAACACTGGAATGGTAGATTTGCAGTGGAAGAAAGTGCAAAGTAGAAATAGAAATAATGGGGTGCAAAGGAGCAAAATAAATAAATAAATAAATACAGTAGGGGAAGAGGTTGTTGTTTGGGCTAAATTATAGACGGGCTATGTACAGGTGCAGTAATCTGTGAGCTGCTCTGACAGCTGGTGCTTAAAGCTAGTGAGGGAGATAAGTGTTTCCAGTTTTAGAGATTTTTGTAGTTCGTTCCAGTCATTGGCAGCAGAGAACTGGAAGGAGAGGCGGCCGAAGGAGGAATTGGCTTTGGGGGTGACCAGAGAGATATACCTGCTGGAGCGCGTGCTACAGGTTGGTGCTGCTATGTTGACCAGCAAGCTGAGATAAGGGGGAACTTTACCTAGCAGGGTCTTGTAGATGACCTGGAGCCAGTGGGTTTGGCGACGAGTATGAAGCGAGGGCCAGCCAACGAGAGCGTACAGGTCATAAGGTCAATTGGAGCACCCAACCCCATTCTCAGTTCCAAAGAGCCACTAACTGGCCCTAACTGATGATCTCCTATCAAAAACCAGCATCAAAGCACAGACACTTGCTAACTCAGAGAGAACTCAAACTTCAGTCAGAACAGCCTCAGAGGCTATTTCACATTAGGAGCCTCAGAGGACGACACTAATGCATAAAAAGTGGATTATAGGTCAGATGGTTGTTTCTTTCACACACGCTTGCGCACGCACCGAGACATGCTACCTGTCCCAGACCTGCTGTTTTCAACTCTCTAGAGACAGCAGGAGCGGTAGAGATACTCTGAATGATCGTCTATGAAAAGCCAACTGACATTTACTCCTGAGGTGCTGACCTGTTGCACCTTCTACAACCACTGTCATCATTATTATCTGACCCTGCTGGTCATCTAAGAACATTTGAACATCTTGGCCATGTTCTGTTATAATCTCCACCCGGCACAGCCAGAAGAGGACTGGCCACCCGTCATAGCCTGGTTCCTCTCTAGGTTTCTTCCTAGGTTCTGGCCTTTCTAGGGAGTTTTTCCTAGCCACCGTGCTTCTACATCTGCATTGCTTGCTGTTTGGGGTTTTAGGCTGGGTTTCTGTACAGCACTTTGTGACATCAGCTGATGTAAGAAGGGCTTTATAAATACATTTGATTGAAATTTGACATACACACATACACATACATGTGCACACAGACACACACCCACACAGACACACACACAATCACACCCGTACACACACAATTAGGCCTGGGCTTGAAGAAGACAAGAGACGTGAAGGGCAGGCAGGCCAGTGAAACCTCCAATCTGTGCCATCCAGGGAGAGTTGAATCAATAAATAAACAAAGTGACACATCTATCAGACTGACTGATGCTGCTAGTTGGTTGCGGTGATGTTGTACCGTATCTTCAGAGAGATCAAGGTTTCTACATGAACTTGTTTCACCACATTTATGATAAACATTGTTGGTGTTCTCACATTCTTTTTGCTTACACTGCAGTGTGAGTTTGTGTGCGTGTGTGTGTGTGTGTGCGAGGGAGGAGCGGGGGAGTGATGTAGTATTGGTTGATGTGGGTGGTGTGCTCGTGGGAAAGTGATCTGTTTGGACCTAATGCTCAGAGCTCAGCATGTTTACCAGGAGTACTCCATCTGTAAACTGCAGCATCTTCAACAGAGCTGTTTAACTGAACACACATGCAGAAGTAACGTGTTGCTGCCATGCTATGTTGTTGTCTTAGGTCTCTCTTAATGTATTGTTGTGGTGTCTCTCTTGCTGTGATCTGTGTTTTGGCCTATATTTTTATATTTTTGGTCTTTTTAATCCCAGCCCCCGTCCCCGCAGGAGGCCTTTTACATGTTGGTAGGCCGTCATTGTAAATAAGAATTTGTTTTTAACTGACTTGCCTAGTTAAATAAATGTTAACTAAAATAAAAAATAAGTAAAAAGCAGGCCTTATGTACTTGGTGTTAAGTCTACAGTGTGGGTGGGGGTCATTTCTGATTCATTCCCACTCTGACCATTACTCTTCTGTAGTAATGCAACCTTTACCAACCTTTGACCAAGCAGTAGGGATTAACAGTAGGAATTAAATAAAGCTCTCCTCATGCATATGGATATCAGTGTGTGAATGCGTGTTCCTGTGTGCGTGAATGTGTGCGTGCGTGTACACTTTAGTGTTGCACGGTATACCGGTATCATGGTAATATCACAGTACCAAAACGTTATGATACTTATGATACCAAGATGTATGAATGCCATAGTACTGTTTCATATGATACTACTGAATTTTTCGTCCTACCGATCAAAAGAACCACGAAACAGCAATGAGAGTTTCATGTATTATTGTTCTGCTTACTGCCACAATGACATGTCAATCATTATGTTAGGTTTAATCAATGAGGGGCTATGAGTTCTCTGGAAAATAATGCAGGCATGATGCGGAAGTTGTGTGCCACGATGCACAGCGGAGACACATTTTCCCTGTGGTCTCTCGATACCACCTGGTATAGTATCGTTAATAAAATGTTGGCATCGTGACAACCCTAGTACACTGAAATACCTTATTTACATAAGTATTCAGACCCTTTGCTATGAGACTCAAAATTGAGCTCAGGTGCATCCTGTTTCCATTGATCATCCTTGAGATGTTTGTACTTGATTGGAGATCACCTGGGGTAAATTCAATTGATTGGACATGATTTTGGAAAGGGACACACCTGTATATGTAAAGATTCCACAGTTGACAGTGCATGTCAGAGCAAAAACCAAGCCATGAGGTCGAAGGAATTGTCCGTAGAGCTCCGAGACAGGATTGTGTCGAGGAACAGATCTGGGGAAGGGTACCAAAACATTTCTGCAGCATTGAAGGTCCCGGGGAACACAGTGGCCTCCATCATTCTTCAATGGAAGAAGTTTGGAAGCACCAAGACTCTTCCTAGAGCTGGCCACCCGGCCAAACTGAGCAATCGGGGGTGAAGGGCCTTGCTCAGGAAGGTGACCAAGAACCCGATGGTCACTCTGACAGAGCTCTAGAATTCTTCTGCGGAGATGGGAGAAGCTTTCAAAAGGACAACCATCTCTGCAGCACTACACCAATCAGGTCTTTATGGTAGAGTGGCCAGACAGAAGCCACTCCTCAGTAAAAGGCACATGACAGCCTGCTTGGAGGGCACCCAAAGACTCTCAGACCATGAGAAACAAGATTCTCTGGTCTGATGAAACCAAGATTGAACTCTTGGGCCTGAATGTCAAGTGTCACGTCTGGAGGAAACCTGGCACCATCCCGACGGTGAAGCATGGTGGTGGCAGCATAATGCTGTGGGGAAGTTTTTCAGCGACAGGGACTGGCAGACTAGTCAGGATCGAGGCAAAGGTGAACGGAGAAAAGTACAGAGCGATCCTTGATGAAAACCTGCTCCAGAGCACTCAGGACCTCAGACTGGGGTGAAAGTTCACCTTCCAACAGGACAACAACCCTAAGCACACAGCCAAGACAACGCAGGAGTGGCTTTGGGACAAGTCTCTGAATGTCCTTGAGTGGCCCAGCCAGAGCCCAGACTTGAACCCAATCGAACATCTCTGGAGAGACCTGAAAATAGCTTTGCAGCTACGCTCCCCATCCAACCTGACAGAGCTTGAGAGGATCTGCAGAGATGAATAGGAGAAACTCCCCAAATATAGGTGTGCAAAGCTTGTAGCATCATACCCAAGAAGACTCAAGGCTGTAATCGCTGCCAAAGGTGCTTCAAAAAGTACTGAGTAAAGGGTCTGAAAACTTATGTATATGTGATATTTCAGTTGTTTATTTTTTTAAATAAATTAGCAAACATTTCTAAAAACAAGTTTTTGCTTTGTCATTATGGGCTATTGTGTGTAGATTGATGAGGGGAAAAAACAATTTTAATACATTTTAGAATAAGGCTGCAACGTAACAAAATGTGGAAAAAGTCAAGCGGTCTGAATACTTTCCAAATGCACTGTATATAAAAAAATATATATAAAAAAAATGTTTTACCTAAATAATCTACCAGTGGTGCTGTAACAGAGACAATAAATGTACTGAAAACCCTATTGAATGAAAAATCTGTTGGCCATCAAGTGGGAGGGTTTTCAGCGGTTTAATTAAATGTTTTTAGTGCCTGGAAGGGGACCGTGCCTGCAAAGCCTGTTACGCACCTGCATAAGGTAAGTCTGAATACCAACTACTGAGAAGTGCATAGGAAAGGCATGCGTAGAAAAAGCATACATTTTAAGTCCAAATCTGGCCCTAAGGCCTGTGCATGTCATTGACCCTATAGGTCGTCATCAATAAAACGTCACAATAATGTGCAGAGCTTTTGATTTGCCTGCTGGGGGGAAAGAAGACTCCCAGCTCCACTAAAACCATTGACAACTGCGTGCAGTTTTCAAAGGACTGTTATATAAATGTTAACTATTTGGTTGTAATAGCATCACCTCTTGAAGAGTGTAGTCAGAATGACAAATTTCCGATTATTCCATGCAAAACAATTGCGCAGATTTTGCTCTATCATCAGAGTTATAGAGCAAGTAACCGCATGCTTTTCACCATCAGTAAACATCAATTGATCATGTCATTTCAGATACATGAGGGTAGCCTCATGATATTACAGACTATCGGCCACCATTAATTGGATATTTGAGTGATATAAAATAAAAAAGTTACCTATACCTGACAAGTATGAGTGGTTTAGGTTCATTTCCCTTCCTTTGTGGGCTCTGTCTGTCAAGCAGTAGAAGGGTGCATTTACCCATGTACTGTTAGCTGATAATGTTTACTTTGCAACCTACTAGTAGAAACGTTGTACAGTTGGCTACACATATAAGTAAACCTAATGTACTATTTTCTTCAACCTATGTAGGCCTACCTAGTGAAGTTACCTAACATCCCCTTTTCCACATTGTTTTTAAGAGTCTTTAATCACGATTGCTGCTGACAGACATGATAGGCTACATTGATGGACTACGTCAAATTAGCTAGCTAAACAGATCAAGTCAATATGGCTAGCTACATAACAAGCAAACTTTCAGGGGATAAATGGCTATATATCCAAATATTGTTTGATTTTCTTGCCATCTATAGTGGTGATGACAATAGTCCAACTGACAACTTTACCAGGACGAGGACTTGCCGATGTCAAGCTCTTTCCAAAAGCCAAATCTCTGATGAAGCAAGCCAATGCCATGTTGTTTGCCTAGCTAGCTAGCCAGCTACAGTAGCTACACTCTTAGAAAAAAGGGTTCCAAAAGGGTTATTCGGCTGTCCCCATAAGAGCACCTTTTTTGGTTCCAGGTCGAGCCCGTTTGAGTTCCATGTAGAACCCGATAGGGAAAGAGTTCTACACGGAACCCAAAAATGTTCTACCTGGAACCAAAAAGGTTCTAACTGGAACCAAAAAGGGTTCTTCAAAGGGTTCTAGATAGCACCTTTTTCTCTAAGAGTGTAGCTACATGCCAAATGGATGAGCTACCCTCACATATCTGAAATTACAGGTGGGGGTCTCCTTGCGCCCCAGTAGGCAAATCGAACGCTATGCACCGTATTGTGACTTTTTATTGACAACGCCCTATACTGTACTGGATCTGAGGGTTTAAATCTGGTTTCAGATCAAGGAAATGCTGCTCTTATATTTCAATATCATTGTTACAAAGTTGCAGCAACCTTTCAGAAGTGTTATTAGATGGCTCAGAGGACATAAAATAAAAATCAATGTATAATACAGTTATAGAAGTGTGTGTGTGTGGTATGTGTACCTTTTCTATGTCATTATTGGCGAATCCCAGTCAATATTGTTGACCTTAGCCGGAGACAGACCGTCAAACCGACACACACATGCACGCACGGACACACACGCAAACCCATCAAAGAGCAAGACAAACGAAAATCCCCCACTCAACCAGAGGAGCTAGGTCAGGATGTTCTACTAACACATTTCCACACAGAGCTCCATTCAGCAGTACAATCACAAACTGAGTCTGTTCTAACAAACAAGCCATTAACCTTGTGACGTATTCTGTCACAATGTCTCAAAGTTTAACTGTTCAATCAACTGAACAGAAAAAGAAGGATTCAAAAACAAGGGTGTGGTTCCACTGGTCCAAGACAGCTAATGGTTCTGCATCTACGGCCAGGGCTGCACTGGAATTGTAATTTTGTGTGTATGTGCTGGTATGCGTGTGTGTGTGGGGTCTGCAGCAACACTGCAGACCCTAAATCATAGGCATAAACTAATCATGGTTTGGCTGTTCTGACACACCCTTGATGGATCATTACAAACCTGGACCAGGGCCAGTCTGTCATCATCTGGCACAGTGTGTGTGTGTGTGTGTGTGTGTGTGTGTGTGTGCATGCGGGCGTGTGCATGACCGGGACACTGGAGCCAAAGGACCGGTATAAACATGAAAATGTCCTGCTGTTTTATCACTTTCAAAGCGGAATTCAAACTGCTAAATAAAAGGCCTAGCTCAAATCAGAGTATATATCACTGTTCAAGCACTTAATAACTCAACAGAGCTCAAAACTGTAACTGAAATATCTCTTACCACCATTCGACTGTCAGTCTATCAAAAACATTTCATCAAAAGGTCCATAGTCTTTCAGATAGTCACTGGGCTGGAGACCCACCGAACGCAATACAGCTCAGAGGCTGTGTTTATACAGGCAGCCCAATTCTGATCTTTAGACCAATGAATTGCTTTGCCAAAAGACCAATTAGTGGTAAAAAAATAATAACATTATTGGTCTGCCTGTGTAAACGCAGCCTGACTGCAGCAAGGTGTGCTGCTTAAACAGGGCATGGCCCTAATTGGAGTGGCTGCAGCTGGTACCTTCTAGGGATTAACATGGATAACTGGGATCCCGGGACTGCCCTGGAAACACTGTTCACATTTCCTGAAAAAACGTAATGACAAGACCCGGGAAATTACAACATTTTCCCCCAATGTCGCACTAATGCAGTTCCAAAGCAGCAGATTATCAACTAATACAATAGCACATAATCAAACAGGTTGTCGCATCGAAGCCTTTAGCCTAGCGTATTTACTTCACACAAAGTCGCCATAAATCCAAAGCACACACATAATTGACACTGGACAGCACACCCGACCCGAATGTAGTTAATAAACCCTACAGGAAACCCCTACAGTATAGCCTAGAAAAAAACACGTGCCTCTTCAGATATCACAAATTTGGTAGGCCGATGGACAATTCACTACATAGTCATCTCTGTCACAGACATGAAGTATGTTAACAATTCAGAGACATGAGGGAAAACGATATCTTCTCCTGTCCTAGAGCCTAGGTTAGTTTCCTGTCCGGCCCCAATCTTACTGAAACCCCAAATCCTGACTCCTGTCTCGCATGAAAATTCCTAACTTTATTCTGTAATCCATAAATTGCATTATGAAAGCACGTCTCTCGCCTAAGTATGTCAAAATACCGCTGTAACATTTTCCTTGCTTCTCTGCTCTGTCTCGTATTGCTGCCCATATGAGAGCTTCGGTAGAGAATGTGTGATCAACAAACGGTATGAGAGAAGATATGGATATTTTGGTCTGGGTTAAGATACCTTGATATTGCAACTACTTCCACTCTTCATCTCCCTGTTATTCATGAGTTGATCTGCTATCTGCATAATCGTCAACTCGATTTTGCCAAATATAGGAGATATTCTGTCATTCGTTGAAGGAGGTTATCTAGCAAGCTTAGCAACTTTAGTAATTTAACTTTTGATTGACTGCCATTACAAAGTTTGTATGATTCGACAACGCTATACTCAGGGTGCACTATGTGCGTCCTGAACGCTCTCTGTGTCCAGATAGCCTACTGCTGAAAAGCACTGAATGAGTTGAGGAACATGAACTGCCTGTTTCGCAATTCACAACAATGTCATTAGCGATCAGAGATAGTTACTCTATCACCATTAAATATCAGTTTCACTTTCTCTGAAATCTTTACATAGTGATGCAACCAAGCCTACAAGGTGGTGCAAAGCCCCTCTGATTGGCCTGGCATAGTGACAATATCTTGGTTTTAAACGCTTTAAACGGGTACTTCTGATTTTTGCAGTATTTCCCGGGACTCTCTGGATAAATTGGAATTATTCCCGGTATTGAAACTTGGTAGATTTTCGGGAAAATATGAATCGCTATTAGTGCCTTCCTCTGCTGCAGCCAGGATCCCTTTATGTGAACTGCATGCATCAATACTTTCCTTGAATGAGATGATTCAACCTTCCTTTCAGCACATCACTGCCTGTCTCCAGCCTTCCTCTCTCTCTGTGTGTGTGTGTGTGTGTGTGTGTGTGTGTGTGTGTGTGTGTGTGTCATTAGCCGCAATGCGTATCAAAGTAGCATGGCATCAGAGTAAATACATAGAACACTGATTTACTTTTTCTGGTTCTCCTGTGCTCTGTCCGATTGAACACAGGGGCAATATATCGACCCATTTAGAAAAGGCACTTTAGAATCATTCTTGTTCCGCCAGCTAGCTTTAGAGTTGTGAGCTGTGATAAATGAGAGTGGGGGGTTGAGGAGGGAGACAGTCCCTGTCCCTGTAAGCTCCACCTCTTTAGCAGACCTGTTCTATCAGTTTCCTCCCCCTGGCCAAACCCTTTGATGGTGGCATAATTCATGGCAACAGAAACCCCACCATAAACAGGACAGAGGACAGCTGGGCCCACTCCACCTCACCTCAAGGAGAAGGCTGTTTCACTTATCCTTCAGAGGTCTGGCAGGTTCACCTTCACTGGAGTTCCCTCACTTTCAGTTCAACATTTATCAAACAAACAGGTCTTAATAGTTGGCCACTGGCATTTGTAGCTGTAGTTTGACGAGTTAAAAAAGTTGCAGTATTGAAAGTAAAGTATCATTTTTCATTATCCTACATATTTCATCTAAAGTTGTATTTTCAAGCTTCCAATCACAGTTTTATGTAACTAGTCTCCAGATTAAGATATGACACAGACTATGTTTTTCAAGGGAAAACCAAGACTCAGAGACCATTCTTACCTTGTGAAGTCAAATCTTACAACAAAAAAAGCAGATCTGTACCTGCGCTGTAAGGTATAGCACCTTTCCCTCAGCTTAGAGTCAACACAATGCACATACACAGGGCATGCAGGCACACCTGTTCTGTCAGTACCCCCTACACCTCCCTGGTGAGAGTTCATTGAAATGGTTGACTTGGTGCTGATGCTTAGCCATCCTTGGTTTTTCCACTCCACCTCACCCTCTCCCTGTCAATGTTGAGCCACAGGGAGTTATTTCCATGACTAGGCAGTTCCATCTCCCTAGACACCTCTTCCTCTCACTGTTAGACAAACACACTGAGTATTACATGGAACTATTAGAAAATACAGAAAGACTGGGAGAGTGAAGGAATTGTTGCAATGCTGAATGAATGTGTGGCTCAGTTGGTAAGAGAGTTGTGCTAGCAACGCCAGGACTGTGCTTTCAATTCCTGCTGGAATCACTAAAATGTATGAACTCCCTGTACTGTAAATTGCATTAGATAAAAGCTGAATGGCATATATAGAATTCCTTCATTATTGATGGATGGACCTTGAGTTGGAAAAAACATGAAGAGTGCCAAGTGCACAGAAAAATAGAATAGGTAGAAAGAATGTATTTAGGGCTCAATAAACCTGGTGATTAAGAGGAAAGATTTGATAAAGAGTCTCAGTGATCTCTTTCACAATGGCTCTATAGTCAGACTTCATTTACCACTGGTATATTAAAATGGTGTTGATTAATCTCACACTGTCTCTGTCCTCTCTCATTCTCCTCTCTCCTTCCATCTACTGTATAGACACAAACACATGCACACATCCTTCCTCTAATTCTCTCTCCTTTACCCTTCTACACACACACACACACACACACACACACACACACACTCCCCTATTCTGTTCAATGTGGTGGCGGTGCTGTGTTATCAGGCAGTGCAGCTGTGGCTGGTGAATTAGGGCTGTCTGTGGGACTCAGCTCAGGCTGCAGGCTCTATAATCAGCTCTATTAGGAGGACTGGAACTGCAGCTAGGATACAGCTCTCTCTCTTTCTCTCTCACTCTCTGTTTCATTCTGTTGAGTGCAAATGAAGAATGGTGGAGGGGTGACCTGTTTCCTGCTTTTAGCTTGTAACCCTTGATTCAGTCCAATACAGGAAGTGATTGGTGGGTACACAGAAAGCTGTGACATAACATACATTTAGAGAATGCATGGATATACAATGACTTTAATTGTTTTATAGGGCCCTAAAGTTTCCCTGACCATGTGACCTGAAAGGGACAAACTGTGATCACATGGTGAGGAAAAACTCCTGGCCCCATACATAGGATCACTAGCTAGTGAACTGAGTTAGCCTTTCCCTCCTGCAGTATTTATCCTATTCAGGGTGAACGTGATGTATCCTTCACACAGTTCATTTGTACTGGTGGTAAAATAGAATTCTCACCTTAACCACAGAGCAATGCAGGTATTGGTGTTGTTTTAACAGGTTAATGGCTCAAACCAATCACCACTCAACTCTAGTTTACCGTTAGGTTCTATTTTAATTCAAAATACACACAGCCCACTTAAGGTGCTACTCATTCTGCTATCACCTAGGTACTGACTCTCTCTCTCTGTGTGTGTGTGTGTGTGTGTGTGTGTGTGTGTGTGTGTGTGTGTGTGTGTGTGTGTGTGTGTGTGTGTGTGTGTGGTGTGTGTGTGGCAAATAACCTGTGTCTTGCGGCCTCTCTCCCCTAGCAACCACTCTCTCTCCCTCCCTCTCTCTCCTTCTTTCTCTCTCAATTCAATTCGATGTCAATTTCAATTTAAGGGCTTTATTGGCATGGGAAACATATGTTAACATTGCCAAAGCAAGTGAAGTAGATAATTAACAAAAGTGAAATAAACAATCAAAATAACAGTAAACATTACACTCACAGCAGTTCCAAAAAAATTAAGACATTTCGAATGTCATATTATGTCTATATACAGTGTTGTAATGATGTGCAAATTGTTAAAGTACAAAAGGGAAAATAAATAAACATAAATATGGGTTGTATTTACAATAGTGTTTGTTCTTCACTGGTTGCCCTTTTTTTGTGGCAACAGATCACACATTTTGCTGCTGTGATGGCACACTGTGGTATTTCACCCAGTAGATATGGGAGTTTATTAAAATTGGTTTTGCTATCGAATTCTTTGTGGATCTGTGTAATCTGAAGGAAATATGTGTCTCTAATATGGTCATACATTGGGCAGGAGGTTAGGAAGTGCAGCTCAGTTTCCACCTCATTTTGCGGGCAGTGTGCACATAGCCTGTCTTCTCTTGAGACCCAGGTCTGCCTACGGCGGCCTTTCTCAATAGCAAGGCTATGCTCACTGAGTCTGTACATAGTACATATGTACAGACATAGTCAAAGCTTTGCCAAATAGCATTCTAGTTTTCTCTGTTTTTTGTTAATTCTTTCCAATGTGTCAAGTAATTATCTTTTTGTTTTTTCATGATTTGGTTGGGTCTAATTGTGTTGCTGTCCTGGGGCTCTGTGGGACCAACTTGCTTAGGGGACTCTTCTCCAGGTTCATCTCTCTGTAGGTGATGGCTTTGTTATGGAAGGTTGGGAATCGCTTCCTTTTAGGTGACTAGATTTTAACGGCTCTTTTCTGGATTTTGATAATTAGTGTGTATCGGCCAAAATCTGGTCTGCATGCATTATTTGGTGCATGTAAATAATGCATGTCACTCGCCCACCACACCCCAGTCACGCCCACGACACCCCAGTCACACCCACCACACCCCAGTCACACCCACCACACCCCAGTCACACCCACCACACCCCAGTCATGCCCACAATGCTCAAGAGGGCTTGACGTCACACAGTCATTTTTCACACAGCTTACCACCATCAACCCCCAATCTCAGCAACGCGCTCCCCCCCCCCCCCCCCCCCCCCCCCCCACCACACACACACACACACACACACACACACACACACACACACACACACACACACACACACACACACACACACACACACACACACACACACACACACACCACACACACACACACACACACGAAATAGCTCTTTACTTGAGTTTGTGTCCTTCACAGGCTCATCAGTGCTACAGTAACTACATGTACATTTACATGTAAGTCACTTAGCAGACCACTCACAGTAGTGAGTGCATACATTTTCTTACTTTTTTTTTACTGAGAGACTGACAGAGTGTGAGGGGAGGACACCACCACCACCTCAAATCACTATAGCACTGGAGTAGCCTGGGGACAACACAGCTTGAGCTTCTAAACACACACACATACACACCCCAGAGACAGAGACAGAGAGCGAGAGATAGCCTACCTGACAGAACAATAAAAACAGACGTGAATTTATGTTCTCCAATTAGCAGAATGTCAGAAAGTAGCAGATGGTGTTGTGTGTATTCAACAATATTTGTCACAGCTGCCAGCCACACAGGGAGTGAAGCCAGTGTTGCTCCAGGTCTAGGAATCATCATAGTCTGCATCTCACACTGAGAAGACCTCTGTTGACCTTTCTGTTACCTAGTAACAGTACATCAAAACACAACCACATACTTGTACAGACACACACAGCTGTATCACCCAAAGCATCTGTCTAATTTAGCTCTGAGCTCAAGGCTGGGAGGTATTTCTCCTCCAGGAGGATGAATACATGTGAAATATGTCTTGTGAATAAAATCCTACAGTGAGTTACTATGTGTCTCTGTGTCTCTTTTTCATTCTTGATGATTTGGAGGTTTGATATGGAAATAGAAAATGTTTTCATTGGATGTAACAAGCTTACAATCTGGTGGAATATCCCAAAGAGATGAGTTGGCTATCAACATTAGTTGGATTTCATCCACAAAAGCATACATTTGGTGGAAGCAGTGTAATCCAGGCCAGTAGTAGGATGCTGTTCAGTTTTTGTATAAAAGTTGTAGCATTTTAAACATTTTAGAAGGCCTATTGTCTAGCATCCTTTTTTTACCTTTCTGTTCCTAAATAAATATCCTTCATTTTGGAAGACTCTGTCAGTCCATTTTGAGTGCACACAGCCAGGCCAGCATTGTCACAAGTAAGATATATACATACAGATGTAGAATCTTAATTTGATCCCCCCTGTTGCAGGAGGATTTTCCTGCAATGCAGGACATTTAAAACTTGTAGTGTATTTGAGGTTTAAAAAGTCTTCTGAAGTTTGTAATTTCCAATTTGATACATTTACGAAAAAGGTATCAAGCCCTACAAAAATTTCCATTAATTATAATACAAATAATAATTCACATTTAATAATAATTATTTTCCTGCTATAGCAAACTGGCTCAAATTAAGATCCTACATCTGTACAAGACACAGTTTACAATCCAACACATTTAATCTCCCATTGTCCTGGCTGTACAGAGTGATCAGTGAACAAACAGCACCATACCCAACAGTCAGTCAGCTCCATGGAGAGAGTTACTGTTACTGTAACTGTCCTGGGAGCCCCGCCTAAAGGGATGTTGTGGGCAGAATATGTTTTGTGACTAGAGGGAGTACAGCTATGACCGGAAGTGACTTTCCGTACCAGGGTAGTAGTGTATTATAGGTAACCCTAACCATTTTCCAAACCGTAACCTAAGTCTCCTAACCTGCCACATTAATTATCCTAACCTGCTGCGTAAATTCTTCTAACCTGCTTTGGAAAAGTAACTTTCGGTCATAGCTGTAGTCCCTCTAGTCAGAACCCAGAATGTGTCCCTTAGCTCTGTGCTATGAGGCTGTCTTTAAAGGGATGGTGCTCTATGGTGGACCTAATGAGGCCTGAGAAGCAGGGGAATAACTACCACAGCACATCACACTCACTTACTTCACCACACAGACTCATCTCCTAATTGCTATCACACTGCCAACGAGTTATCAATGGGAGAAAGTATTTCAATACAGTTCTATTGTATTGTGGAAAGAAAGTGTACCCAAAAGCTTAATGAGAGATGGGAGCGTATTTTGAAAGCCTGTTTGTATGTCCCGAAAATAAATTCTCAGATCAATGCAGACACAGACTTCGCCTTTATATTTTTCTGGATAGTCACTCATTGGAGGGACGATGGACGGGGCCATGTACCGTCAAATCTTGGGTGAGAACCTCCTGCCCTTGCCAGGGCATTGAAAATGGGTCGTGGATGGGTATTCCAGCATGACAATGACCCAAAACACATGGCCAAGGCAACAAAGGAGTGGCTCAAGAAGAAGCACATTAAGGTCCTGGAGTGGCCTAGCCAGTCTCCAGACCTAAATCCCATAGAAAATCTGTGGAGGGAGCTGAAGGTTCGAGTTGTCAAACGTCAGCCTCGAAACCTTAATGACTTGGAGAAGATCTGCAAAGAGGAGTGGGACAAAATCCCTCCTGAGATGTGTGCAAACCTGGTGGCCAACTACAACAAACGTCTGACCTCTGTGATTGCCAACAAGGGTTTTGCCACCAAGTACTAAGTCATGTTTTGCAGAGGGGTCAAATACTTATTTCCCTCATTAAAATGCAAATAATTTTATAACATTTTTGACATGCGTTTTTGTGGATTGTTTTGTTTTATTCTGTCTTGCACTGTTCAAATAAACCTACCATTAAAATTATAGACTGATAATTTCTTTGTCAGTGGGCAAACGTACAAAATCAGCAGGGGATCAAATACTTTTTTCCCTCACTGTATGTGAGAATGCTGTTCATTGACTACAGCTCAGCTCAGCGTTCAACACCATTGTCCTCTCCAAGCTTGTCAATAAACTTAGGACCCTGGGACTGAACACCTTGCTCTGAAACTGCGTCCTAGACTTCCTGACGGGCTGACCCCAGGTGGTGAGGGTAGGCAACATCACCTCCGCCACCCTGACCGTCAACACGGGTGCCCCACAGGGGAGTGTGCTTAGTCCCCTCCTGTACTCCCTGTTTACCCAGGACTGCGTGGTGATGCACAACTCCAACACCATCATCAAGTTTGCTGACGAAACAACGGTGGTAGGCCTGACGATTAGACAGCCTACAGGGAGGAGGTCAATGACCTGGCAGTGTGGTGCCGGGACAACAACCTCTCCCTCTACGTCAGTAAGACCAAGGAGATGACCGTGGACTACCGAAAATGGGGGTGGGGGGGGAGCATGCCCCCATCCACATTGACAGGGCTGCAGTAGAGCGGGTCGAGAGCTTCAAATTCCTCAGTGTCCAAATCACTAAGGACTTAAAATCTTCCACTCACATGCGCACAGTCGTGAAGAAGGCGTGACAGCGCCTCATACCCCTCAGGAAGTTGAAAAGATTTGGCATGGGCCCTCAAATCCTCAAAAGGTTAAACTGCTGCACCATTGAGAGTATCTTGACTGGCTGCATCACCTCCTGGTATGGCAACAGCACCACCCTCGATCGCATGGTGCTACAGACGGTGGTGCGGACAGCCCAGTACATCACTGGGGCTGAGCTCCCAGCCACCCAAGCCATAGGCTGTTCTCTCTGCTTACGCATGGCAAGCGCTATCGGTGCATCAAGTGAGACACCAACACACTTCTGAACAGCTTCTATCCCAAGCCATAATACAGCTAAATAGCTAACAGAATGACTACAAGGACCATCTGAGTTGACCCTTGTATTTATTTTTTTGCACGGTCTCTATGCACACTCACAGAACTCTACACACTCAAGCACACTGACACTCCAACACACACATAACATCCACACACACATACAATAATCATTTACACTGCTGCTACTCTTGTTTATCATATATCCTGATGCTTAGTCACTTTACCTCTGCTCTATACATATCTACCTCTATCACTCCAGTATCCCTCCCTGCACATTGTAAAAATGGTATTGGAACTGACCTTGTATAAAGCTTCTGACTTTCTTGTGTTCTTAATATTTCTTATTTTTATTTCTCATGTGTTTTTGTTCTACCTTAAGTTATTTTTAGTGCTACACTGATATTGATTACTGCATTGTTGGGTTTGAAGCTTGCAAGAAAGGCATTTCACTGTACTTGTGCACGTGATATTAACACTTGAAACTTGAAGTGCTCTATCTCAGAGCAATAATGAATGACCACAGCAGACCCACTGTGCAAAGACGTCTAGTTTTGATTTACATTTGATTTAGTTGTCAACTAACGTGACTCAGCTGACCAAGGCAATAACCATTAACACTAACCAGGGACCAATGACTCAGCTGACCAAGGCAATAACCATTAACACTAACCAGGGACCAATGACTCAGCTGACCAAGGCAATAACCATTAACACTAACCAGGGACCAATGACTCAGCTGACCAAGGCAATAACCATTAACACTAACCAGGGACCAACGACTCAGCTGACCAAGGCAATAACCATTAACACTAACCAGGGACCAACGACTCAGCTGACCAAGGCAATAACCATTAACACTAACCAGGGACCAACGACTCAGCTGACCAAGGCAATAACCATTAACATTAACCAGGGACCAATGACTCAGCTGATCCACAGACATGCAAACAGTAGACACTGGCCATGTTTGAATACCCATACTTGCGTCCTAATTAGTAGGCCGTTTGCGTATGGAGAAAAAAATGTAGTTTAATAGTAAGCGACATTTAGAAAAAAATCAAGAGTACTTTAAATGCCAGATGTCATACTAATTTCAGCTTTGACAACAGCTGATCAATTAGATATGGAGATGCGCTACCGAAATCAACGAATAGCGGGAAACAACGCAATCACGCATGACGCACTCTCAGTATGGGAGAAAAAAATAATTATAGTATGGGAATTTTCAAAAATCGAGTATAGTTTAAATGCCAGGATGTTATACTCACTTCGGCTCTTCATCTAGTAGAATACGATACACACGTTCCACAATGCATTGGAAGAGGTGGGCTGCAAGTAATAGGCCCCATGTTCTCTTCAAACCTAACAACAAAACTAGGCTAGTTAATTGTGAAGATGCCAAATAGAGAACTTTCTGTGGTGGTGTTCAAATGTAGGCTAAGTAGTTTTTGTTCTCCTCGATATGATCACGAGTATTGCATCATAGGCTACTGATGTCATGTTAATCAGGCCTTTTGATTTGAACACATGGATTGTTTTAGTTTTGTAGGCTAGGCTACCTAATTTAATTATTTCATTCATGGATCAAGCCTTAGCAGTCATTCTGATCTCGTTTCCAATGATCAGTGCTGTAGTTTATTGTGTTGCTCTCCATCAGTTCTGAATTTGCGATACAGCCGCAAGTCCATGTTTTTCTGTGCAATAGCCTTTTGATTTGATTAATATGTTACAGCGCTTTGGTTTCACTAATAATGGAAATGGAACCAATGATCTGTTTCTGTCTTCAGTCCTTTTTAACAGGATAGATGGGCTATATGGTCTACTACAGTACAGGTCAAATGTGATAGTCTGCCTATAACCAGCCTGAGTAGGCCTATAACTCCATTCCTATTCTATTCAGAGTTTAGAGAAATTAAACAAATTGGAAATGAACTATTATCAGGCTGGTTGAAGTGATACATGTTGAATTCGGAAAAATCCATCCGCACTCGGCCCGCCCCGCCTACTTAGCCAGTCACGAGCTGCTACTGTGTTGCGGTCGTGGCATACTGCATACTTTTAACTAAACGCGCCTCTGTTTCATGCTGCATGCAAATAAAGGTTGCTTCACTACCACACCAACAACAGAAGCACAATCATGGCCTCGGATTCGCGGGTGGTCGCGTTAGAACAGACCCAGGATCTGTTTCTGTTGCGGCAGAAACGCTAAGGCTCATGTTTAGTGTAGTTTTTGGTGCTCTTTAAAACCAGCAAATTATGGTAAAAACACGACTTCTCAACACAAAGGCTGAATCATTCATTCCCGATGGGCACTACACGAACATGCAAATTGTTTTGCCATCCTTGGAGAAACTGGAAGGTCTACGTTGCACAGTAATCTCATGGTTTATTTTAGGGATGAGGAGACTCTTTATGATTCCTTAGTAAAAGGGAGTTATGAAATGTGAAGACACGTTACATTGGTTATCACATTAAACCAATCATATTCACTGTTTTAAACATGAACTTCCGCGCTGCACAGTTATGTGAATCATCTGTCTTTTTAGTGTAATAAACTTTGGGGTTTCTTTAACACAAGAGGTTGCTGTTATGCCTGAATTCGACCCAAAGCCAACAAGGCTACAGTGTTGCGAGCGGTTGTATGAAACCAATCGGTAAGTCAAGAAAAGCTCTCAACTGTGCCGGCCCACTCTTCATTTCTATTCAGTTCGACTCGCCATAAGTTTGGCGTCTGAACTGTGTGTAAGTCATGGTCAGGGTTATAGGCCTAATAACCTCTCCTCCTACAGGCTACTTCTCTTTAAGTAGTCCACCACTCTCTCTCTCTCTTCCTTCCTCACTTTCCTAGAGTCCCCCTCTCCCTTTTCTACTTTCTCCACACTCTCTTCTTCCTCCTTTCAACTCAATTTCCACACTTCCTTCTCCCTCTCTTTACTTAAGCCCCCCTCTCCCTCTTCTCCTTTTTTCCACACTCTCTCTCCTCCTTTCTCACTCCCCCTCCCTCTCATTCTCCTCTCCTCTTCTCCATTCTCCCTCCAGCAGCACACTGACCTGACAGCAGTGCTACAGATCCTGACTCTGACAACTGGGCCTGTCACTTCCAGACGCGGCTCAGTGTGTGAGGGGGCGGGGCCAGCAGGCCACAGAGGCTGCTGTTCCTCCTCCACATGGCTCATAGTGTAACTGTAACCACTCAGCCCCAGGCCTGGCCCCAGACACCTGCACTGCTACTACACTACAGTCTAACACACTGCTGTACACTACAACTGACCTGACTCTGGAAGAATAGAGAAGGAGTTAGTTCCATAGGACACTAGGGATGGGAGAGGCTGATATCTAAGCCGTGAAAGAGAAGATGAGAGAGGGATTGGACAGATGGGGATAGAGAAAGGGGGATGACTGAGGTGAAGGAGTGGGGGGGTAAAGATGAGAGAGGGATTGGACAGATGGGGATAGAGAAAGGGGGATGACTGAGGTGAAGGAGTGGGGGGGTAAAGATGAGAGAGGGATTGGACAGATGGGGATAGAGAAAGGGGGATGACTGAGGTGAAGGAGTGGGGGGGTAAAGATGAGAGAGGGATTGGACAGATGGGGATAGAGAAAGGGGGATGACTGAGGTGAAGGGGTGGGGGGTAAAGATGAGAGAGGGATTGGACAGATGGGGATAGAGAAAGGGGGATGACTGAGGTGAAGGGGATAGAGAAAGGGGGATGACTGAGGTGAAGGGGTGGGGGGGTAAAGATGAGAGAGGGATTGGACAGATGGGGATAGAGAAGGGGGTGACTGAGGTGAAGGGGTGGGGGGGTAAAGATGACAGAAAGTGGTCTTAGTCAGGTAAAAAAAGAGAGAGAGCAGAGAAAGGGGAGAGGAGAGGATGCATTCACTGGCATTGTTCAATGCCACTCAATTACTTGTGTCTCTCTCTATTTCTCTTTCTCTCTTTACCTTCCTCTTCCCTCCATCAGAACACTGTGGCCTTGGTGGGTTGTGTAGGTGAGAGAACACAACAATGCAAATAGAGCTCATACAGGGAGGGAAGGGTGTTGTATAATTACATGTGCATCATTCAGCTTCTTCTGTAACTTCCTTTGATTGAGGAGGCACTATATTATAAGCTGTGTGTGAGTGTGTGCGTGCGTGCGAGTTACCAGTGAGAAGGGATATCACCCATATCATTTATGTGTTTGTGTTTCACCACAACTTATTTTTTTTCACAGCCTCTGTCACTAAAAGGACAATGCTGCCAGTGCTAACAAACAGATCATAACATAAACATTATAGTGGCTAGTTTTTCCCTCTCAAAGCAATTACTTACAGGTACATATGGTCTGTCCAAACACAGAGATAAGATCAGAGCCTAATTAAAACTGTGAGATAAGCTGGACAGAACAACATTAAAGAGAGTTTGTCATCACGAAGGGGAGTTAAGGGATTAAGGGTTATCACCATGGAAACGTTCTAACTGAACCATAACTGAGTTATTATCTGCAACAAGGTAGAGTTTGTGAATGTACCCTTGTGGCTTGTCAGTGCCAGGTGTCCCTTATTGGCACTTAAAGGCATTACCTAGAGTATAAAAGGTTGGCCTTCCTGTTCGGTCAGGGGATCCCTTACTATGGTAAAGATGGGCATGCCTTGGTAGGACGGGAGTGGTGACAATGGCGTAACCAAATTGAAGATGTGTAATTGTAAGAATGTGTCTACCGCAAGTGTGCTGGTCTCCATTGGTCCACAGTCCTTCTCTCATGGCATGCCTTAGGTTTGTGATTATTTTGTTTGCCAGAATCTAGAATCCATGTTGTATGCTACACTACTTAGTGAAAATGACTGCTCTAAACTGGAACTCTAAACACTGTGCTGTCAGCAGATATTGTGTGAAGCACAAAGACGTTAAAGATGTTCTTCCAGTCCAAGCATCTATTGAGAATTTCTTGTGGCAAACAAATATTATGTCTTTGTATATTCTAATAGTTATTCTCTTGTTCTGTCCTTGATTTTAAGAAACATTTGAGCTGTAGCCCTGAGGATTTCACCTCACAATACAACAATGTGGTGTACTGTACTATGGCTACATTAATAAGGCCTATCCATGTTACATACTTTTATTGATACTCAAGACTTGTGTTGAAATGGGCCAATGCCATTATAGAAATTCAGTAAGATTTTAGAAAAACGTGGCAGTGAAATCGCTGTCCTTTAACAACATTGTCATATATTTAGGGCTGGTCTGTTTTTGGCATTATCAGTCCTAGATTCCCTACTGTATGACACAGTACATGTGGTGACTAATCAGAACAAACCAAACTATTGGGGCATTATAGCTCCTTCACACATGGCGATATCATAGCCTGATATTGCCTAGTTCTGTGCTAACTGGATTAGAGCTAATAGATTAGTGAAATAAAGCATTAACCTTATCACAAGATGATATACAGAGAGTGGTAATGGGTTCACTGGGAGGCTAGAGATCTGTAATGTCTGGGTCCAGATGTCTCTGTCTGTCTCCCTCCCTTTCCGGTGCTGTGCAGTAAAGCCATCAAATTATATTACCATTGTCTTCCCTTGACACCAGTCATTAGGTCTGCCCATGCTCAGTCCAGTCTAGATCCTCCCCAATCACTTTAACCTCAATACTTAGGCTACAATCGGGCTTAATCTAATGAGACTTTTGGCTGTCTATCAGATCTGTGTATCATAGCATATGTATTTGAAGGACACTTACTGTCCAAATAATGCCCATTTGAACAACTACAAGCACCATCAGACTACAGTCTAGTCCAGTTGATAATCTTTGATTAGTTGTTCTGGCACTGGAATGGAATTTCAGAATTTTCTCCTATAATAAATAAAAAACACTTGAGTCTCCATACATCCTCCCAGCAGTAAGCCAACCAATGACGACATAGGAGACTGTCATCCAGGTGCTTTGCATAAATATTCATTACGTTATCCTATCTTAAACCCTGGTAAGGTACTATGTACACTTATATCATTCATCACCCAGAGATGCTTCAGTGTACATTCACGAGCAGTCGCTGTATTTTGAACTGCCTGTATTGTCGGTTGACTATGGGTCAGATCAATCAGGTATTGAAAGCTGCCGCTAATTATATTTTCTCTTTATCTTCTTAGAAACTAGATCTATGGTCCCACCCTAATTAACACAATGATGAAACTAAAGCTTAATTCGGAGCTCGGTTTCCTTCCACCGCCACGGATTACACATAGGATGGCGTCAAGGTCATTTGAGGGTAATTGAGAATGTATTCGGGGAATGAGTAGAATATTATGAACACTTTAGCTACACTGAGCATAGTAGATGTGTGTTGTAGGCTATCATTGAGGGTGAATGGTTGATGTTGTCTGAAAGGATAAGTAGACCGAATGCTTCAATTGTTTTGGACAACCCATAGCCTAGGCTGCTGTAGGCTTCATCATCGAGATTGATCAAACTCAATATTAAAACAGTTTTAATAAGTGTCCGTTTTATATAGCCAACCAATGATCAAACATAGATATACACTAAGCCTCTATCCTTGTTTACACTTGCCTGCCTTGCCATGCCTGCCTCGCGAGTGATTGCATGCATCTCCAACATTTTCCTTATTTCTGGCGATGCCAGACACATTTTAACATGCTTGAGGTTAAAGAAATGTAACTCGTGAAAGATGGGTCCACACTAGACGGTGTATTGCAATGTGATATGTCCATTGGGAATTGTGCCATTGCACGTGCCAGCAGTTTCCGAATAATAAAAACACTTCGTGCGCACTAACTCTGCTCCATCCTCACAGGATTGTAGCCTTCTACAATAATGCCTACCTGTTTTCACATGAAGAGTGGCAAATTCATCTAAAGCTCAATCCGTTCACATTGAGATGTAATTAATAATTATGTTAATCTTAGTAACAAACTGGATGAAGCTGCCCTATAGGCAAACATGGCTATTGATCTTCCCGCGTCCAGATGCGTTCCATTTTTCCTCTCCAGATAAAACCGTTATAACGGCATCGGTAACGTTCAATTACATTGTTATTTTTATTTTAGGCTGATGTACAGATCTCTACTTTTATTCACTTGACTGTGTCATATTTTGATATGACATTTTTCAATAAATAAGGGAGTGCACAAAGAAAGATGACAATACCTGGTAGCTCAAAATGCTCTCAGGGTCGTTGACTTCTGCAGGCATGGTAGTAGGGTCCGTGTATCGTCCTTTCAGTTGACGGGAGAGCTACTATACACGGAGTCGGAAGCTGAAGCTGATAGCCAAGGCGGCTACAAGAAGAGACTCGCGGTGTTATCAGTCAATTCTTTGACAGATATTCATTGGTGACATTCTTTGCCAGTTCTGACAGACATGGTGTGGGAAAACATGTTCCCAGTTGAGAGAGAATCGTAGAAACGCTGCAAATTCCACCTGTTCTGTTATTAGCGTTTTGACGTCCTGATGCGCGCGCCTCAACCGTTCCTCCCTTTGGTCCTGGACAAGGTTAGCGGTGGATGTAGCATCACTGCTTGTTCAGCCAATTATGAGAAGGCAGCAGAAAGACTGCGACGCATTGCTGTTTCCACCGAACTGATGACAAGATAAAGTCCCGTTTCAAGTTGCACATTCAGGGGGTAACAAAGTAGCCTATGTATCCATAATACTGGAGTAGATTGTTACAAAGTATACGGATTCATTGTCAGATGTTTTACATTATCATTTGAACTTGCAATGTATAGGCCTATGACGACAGCAATCATGGCATAGACCAGGGATGGGCAACTGGCGGCTGCGGGCATGCGACTGCGGCTCCCCTTTTTAAATAAAACCCTCTGAGTTCTTTCAATAGATTGCTCAACAACAATTTGGTTGTTCATCATCCGAAATGTTTTCTCTTATGTCAGTCACTGATTAGTCAGTCAATTAGGCACCCATTGGATTTTATTAGTCAGTCTCACACAGATATCATATTAAAAACTGCAAACATTTCTTTCCACCCTATGGCAAAATGTGTAGAATTGCAGGAAATTGGCTGTAAAACAGCACATTTTCAACTCCGCCCCATGCCAAAATGAGTAGCATTGCACGAAATTTGTAATAAAATTGCAACATTTTCACTACAACCAATGGCACAATTTGTTGAATTGCACAATTTATTTTAAAACTTCCTCTCCATTGTCAAGATGGTGACCACTAAAATGTTTTGCTCACAGTGTGGGGAGTTGGGTACTGCAGACCTGGAGAGCAACTGCGGCCCCTCATGATGAGTTCAGATTTTTTGTGACCCCCGCCCCATCAAAACTGCCCATCCCTGACTATAGCCTATATGATATTGCTATATACAGTACCAGTCAACATTTTGGACACACCTACTCATTCCAGGGTTTTTCTTTATTTTGACTATTTCCTAAATTGTAGAATAATAGTGAAGACATAAAAATGATTAAATAACACATATTTAAACAAAGGAGATTATCGTGGACTTCGGGAAACAGCAGAGGGAGCACCCCCCTATCCACATCGACGGGACAGTAGTGGAGAAGGTGAAAAGTTTTAAGTTCCTCGGCGTACACATCACGGACAAACTGAAATGGTCCACCCACACAGACAACGTGGTGAAGGCTGCTGCCAACATACTGACTCAAATGTCTAGCCACTTAATTAAAAATTGGATGTAATAAATGTATCACTAGTCACTTTAAACAATGCCACTTTATATAATGTTTACATACCCTACATTACTCATCTCATATGTATATATTGTACTCTATACCATCTACTGCATCTTGCCTATGCCGTTCGGCCATCGCTCATCCATATATTTATATGTACATATTCTTATTCATTCCTTTACACTTGTGTGTATAAGGTAGTTGTTTGTGAAACTGTTAGATTACTTGTTAGATATTACTGCATGGTTGGCAATAGAAGCACAAGTATTTCGCTGCACTCACATTAACATCTGCTAACCATGTGTATGTGACCAATAAAATTAGATTACATTTGATTTGATTATGGAATCACATAGTAACCAAAAAAGTGTTGACTTCTCTAGGGCCAGTGGGATGATTTCGTCCCACCTACGTAACAGCCAGTGGAATCCCGTGGCGCGTTATTCAAATACCTTAGAAATGCTATTACTTCAATTTCTCAAACATATGACTATTTTACACCATTTTAAAGACAAGACTCTCGTTAATCTAACCACACTGTCCGATTTCAAAAAGGCTTTACAACGAAAGCAAAACATTAGATTATGTCAGCAGAGTACCCAGCCAGAAATAATCAGACACCCATTTTTCAAGCTAGCATAGAATGTCACATAAACCCAAATCACAGCTAAATGCAGCACTAACCTTTGATGATCTTCATCAGATGACAATCTTAGGACATTATGTTATACAATACATGCATGTTTTGTTCAATCAAGTTCATATTTATATCAAAAACCAGCTTTTTACATTAGCATGTGATGTTCAGAACTAGCATACCCCCCGCAAACTTCCGGTGAATTTACTAAATTACTCACGATAAACGTTCACAAAAAAACATAACAATTATTTTAAGAATTATAGATACAGAACTCCTCTATGCACTCGCTATGTCCGATTTTAAAATAGCTTTTCGGTGAAAGCACATTTTGCAATATTCTAAGTAGATAGCCCGGCATCACAGGGCTAGCTATTTAGACACCCAGCAAGTTTAGCCCTCACCAAAGTCAGATTTACTATACGAAAAATGTTATTACCTTTGCTGTTCTTCATCAGAATGCACTCCCAGGACTTCTACTTCAATAACAAATGTTGGTTTGGTTCAAAATAATCCATAGTTATATCCAAATAGCGGCGTTTTGTTCATGCGTTCAAGACACTATCCGAAAGGGTAAAGAAGGGTGACGCGCCCGACGCGTTTCGTGACAAAACATTTCTAAATATTCCATTACCGTACTTCGAAGCATGTCAACCGCTGTTTAAAATCCATTTTTATGCCATTTTTCTCGTAAAAAAGCGATAATATTCCGACCGGGAAATCGTGTTTTAGTACAAAGAGAGAGAAAATAAAAACATGGTGTCGCCCTGTGCACGCGCCTCAGTCTGATAGTCCTCTGATAGACCACTTACCAAAGGCGCTAATGTGTTTCAGCCAGCGGCTGGAATTACATCATTCAGCTTTTTCCCGGGTTCTGAGAGCCTATGGGAGCCGTAGGAAGTGTCACGTTACAGCAAAGATCCTAACTTTTCAATAAACAGAGCCAAGAAGCCCAAGGAATGGTCAGAGAGGGCACTTCCTGTACAGAATCTTCTCAGGTTTTTGCCTGCCATATGAGTTCTGTTATACTCACAGACACCATTCAAACAGTTTTAGAAACTTTAGGGTGTTTTCTATCCAAAGCCAATAATTATATGCATATTCTAGTTTCTGGGCAGTAGTAATAACCAGATTAAATCGGGTACGTTTTTTATCCGGCCGTGTAAATACTGCCCCCTAGCCCTAACAGGTTAAACAAACCAAAATATATTTTATATTTCAGATTCTTCAAAGTGGCCACCCTTTGCCTTGATGATATATTTGCACACTCTTGTCATTCTCTCAACCAGCTCCATAAGGTAGTCACCTGGAATACATTTCAATTGACAGGTGTGCCTTGTTAAAAGTTAATTTGTGGAATTTCTTTCCTTCAGAATGCGTTTGAGTGAATCAGTTGTGTTGTGACAAGGTAGGGGTGGTATAAAGAAGATAGCCATATTTGGTAAAAGGCCAAGTCCATATTATGGCAAGAACAGCTCAAATAAGCAAAGAGAAACAACAGTCCATCATTACTTTTAGACATGAAGGTCAGTCAATCCGGAAGAACTTTGAAAATGTCTTCAAGTGCAGTCGCAAAAACCATCAAGCGCTATGATGAAACTGGCTCTCATGACTACCGCCACAGGAAAGGAAGACCCAGAGTTACCTCTGCTGCAAAGGATATGTTCATTAGAGTTACTAGCCTCAGAAATTACAGCCCAAATAAATGCTTCACAGAGTTCAAGTAACAGACACATCTCAACATCAACTGTTCAGAGAAGACTGCGCGATTCAGGCCTTCATTGTCAAATTGCTGCAAAGAAACCACTACTAAAGGATACCAATAAGAAGAAGAGACTGGCTTGGGCCAAGAAACACGAGCAATGGACATTAGACTGGTGGAAATCTGTCCTTTGGTCTGATGAGTCCAAATCAGAGATTTTTGGTTCCAACCACTGTGTCTTTGTGAGATGCAGAGTAGGAGAACGGATGATCTCCGCATGTGTGGTTCTCACCATGAAGCATGTGTGATGGTGTGTGATGGTGATGGTGTGTGATGGTGCATTGCTGGTGACACTGTCAGTGATGTATTTAGAATTCAAGACGCACTTAACCAGCATGGCTACCACAGCATTCTGCAGTGAGATGCCATCCCATCTGGTTTGCGCAAAGTGGGACTATCATTTGTTTTTCAACATGACAATGACCCAACACACCTCCAGGCTGTGTAAGGGCTATTTGACCAAGAAGGAGAGTGATGGCGTGCTGCGTCAGATGACCTGGCCTCCACAATCACCTGACCTCAACCCAAATGAGAGGATGAGGGATGAGTTGGACCATAGAGTGAAGGAAAAGCAGTCAACAAGTGCTCAGCATATGTGGGAACTCCTTCAAGACTGTTGGAAAAGCATTCCAGTTGAAGCTGATTGAGAGAATGCCAAGAGTGTGCAAAGCTGTCATCAAAGCAAAGGGTGGCTATTTGAAGAATCTCAAATATAAAATATATTTTGATTTGTTTAACACTTTTTTGTTTACTACATGAGTCCATATGTGTTATTTCTTAGTTTTGATGTCTTCACTATTATTCTACAATGTAGAAAATAGTAAAAAATTAACGTTTTACCAGTAGTGTATTTCAAATTCATGTAACAGAAATAGTGTCATTCTACCTGTGATAGTACACTGTATTATTGACTATATGTTTTGTTTATTCCATGTGTAACTCTGTGTTGTTGTATGTGTCGAATTGCTATGCTTTATCTTGGCCAGGTCGCAGTTGCAAATGAGAACTTGTTCTCAACTAGCCTACCCGGTTAAATAAAGGTGAAATATTTTTTTTTTTAAATAGCTCAATGTAATAGTTTCCATTAAACAACAAATTTAGGATCAGATGAACTTAACTCCAACCTTAACGTTTACCATTATAGGTATGTAAAAGTATCTGATCCTGTATCAGTGGTTAGCAGGAACTTCCACCCAATTCTCCCTATAGGCACTTATCCTTCTGCAAGCACCTCTCCATCCCCAATACACAGTCAACGATACTGTATAGTACACGTTCATTAAGAATGTCTAAGTCCGAAAGATGATAGTTTGCATTATTCCTTCTCTCCCTCGCTCTCCACATTTTTAGAAGACTTCAGGAGGACAGCATGCACGAGACTGCTCCAGTACATAGTGGAAAGGAGTGGCGGAGAGGGAAGAACGGGAGGAGAGGGAAGAGCGGGAGGAGAGGGAAGAGCAGAGGAAGAAAAGGTGGAAAAGAACTCATCACAATTCAACAGTATCAGAGTGATATACTGAACACACACACACTTAATAAGCTGCAATAAATTGTGCCAATCATTCCTTCCCCCAGTCCCTAAGAAACGCAGAGCAACTCGATTAGTCGCTCCAGGAATGATTGACAAGGCTTTGCACATATGCCATGAGTTCCTCAACAGCTTGGACCATGGTGACATTGATGTCACCATGGAAACGCCACCCTCCCTCACTGAACAGCAGTTGGCCAAGTTCATGCATGACTACTACCTGGTCGTTCAGTGAGTGTGTTGTGTGTCATCAATGGTCATTAGTTAGTCATTCATAGCTTCATTGTTCTTGCTCAGCTTACCTATAGAAAATGTATAGCACTGGACTAAGGTCTTTGGTTCATGTCAATATACAATATGTTAATATGAACGCTCCCCACCCCCTATGTGTGTGTGTGTGTGCGTGCGTGAATGCGTGTGTGTGTGTGTGTGTGTGTAGTGAAGTTGTGGGGATCGAGGGAAGTGGTGTGTATGTGGAGCGTTGCCAGGTCATACTGACCAGACTACAGGTTGTGTGTCCACAGCTTGACACTGACGGACTCCACAACATCTGGATCATCAAACCAGGGGCCAAGTCACAAGGTTGGGGTGAGGCTGGCTATGTGTGTGTGTGCGTGCCTGTCTGAGGGACAATTTGATATGATGTGGGTGTCACAGTGTTTTTTGTGAATGTGTTTTTGTAGCTCTCTATTCTTTCTTTCATATCTTATTTATGTCTTCCCCTACACCCTCATTCCCTCTCGTTATCCCTCTTTCCTACCTTATCTCTCTCTCCCTCCTCTCTCCGAGTGCTACATGTGCTTCTCCACCCAAATCTACTCCACACTGACCCTGGACAGGTAGGAGAGAAGAGGGGAGGGGGAATGGGGGAGGGGGAGGAGTGTGAGAGGTGAAGAATAGAGAGAATAAAGGAGGGAGACTTGAGAAAGAGAGAGAACTTGCTTATTCACTTGTTTCACATCAGTCTTCCTTAGCAAATCTACAGGCAGTTTAGAGAAGAACTGCGCAAAAATATGAATAGTTAATTCTGTCCTCTCTCTTTCTCGCCCTGCCTCCCTCCTTCCATCAGTTTGGTCCACCTGTGCAACAACTCCATCCAGAAGCAGCCTTCCCTGTAGCTCAGTTGGTAGAGCATGGTGTGTGCAACGCCAGGGTTCTGGGTTCGATTCCAACGGGGGGCCAGCACAAAAAAAAAAAAGAAGAAATGTATGCATTCACTACTGTAAGTCGCTCTGGATAAGAGCGTCTGCTAAATGACTAAAATGTAAAAATGAAGCACTTCCAGCCGTCTCAATGGCGCCACCCGGAGATGCCCGAGGACAACATGCGGTCATGCTCCCAGTTCCTGGTCTTCCTAAGTGCCCAGGGCCGGGGTTCAGCATGGGGGGGTGCTGGTGGTGCCCGGGATGCAGCGGGCGGTGGTCCAGGACCTGGTGGAGGGGCGCAGGGGGCTTTCAGCTCATCTACAAGCAGGTAAGGACAGGGATATACACTGAGTATACAAAACATTAAGGACACTTGCTCTTTCCATGACATAGACTGACCAGGTGAATCCAAGTGAAAACTATGATCCCTTATTGATTTAAATCCACTTCAATCAGTGTAGATGAAGGGGAGCAGACAGGTTAAAGAATGATTTTTAAGCCTTGAGACATGGGTTGTGTATGTGTGCCATTCAGAGGGTGAATGGGCAAGACAAAGTATTTAAGTGCCTTTGAACGGAGTATGGTAGTAGGTGCCAGGCGCACCGATTTGTGTCATGTCCTGACCAGTATAGGGGTTATTTGTTATTGTAGTTTGGTCAGGACGTGGCAGGGGTGTGTTTGTTTAGACTGTTTCGGGGTTTGTTGGGCTATGTTCTTATTTAAGAGGGGTGTTTGTTTAGAGTGTTTCGGGGTTTGTTGGGTTATGTTCTTGTTAGTCTATTTCTATGTTAGTTCTAGTATGTCTATTTCTATGTGGTGTTTGTTGGGTTGCCCTTCAATTGGAAGCAGCTGCTCTTAGTTGCTTCTAATTGAAGGTCCTATTTAAGAGGGGTGTTTTTTCTATGGGATTTTGTGGGTAGTTGTTTCGTGTATAGCTGTATGCCTTACAGGACTGTTTGTCGTCGTTATTTTTGTATACTTTTGTTTTGGTTTTCCTTCTTTCTGCCAAATAAAAAGAAGATGAGTATACAGACTCCCGCTGCATTTTGGTCCAATCTTTACAATGCCCGTGACAATTTGTGTCAAGAACTGCAACGCTGCTGGGTTTTTCACACAACAATGTCCCATGTGTATTGGGGGAGGGTGCGCAACTCAATATTAAAAAGGTGTTCTTAATGTTTGTACACTCAGTGAATGTATGCATAGACAGACATACATGCAGATCCTTGTGCATTTTGCAATCATGCAGACACACAATTGATGGATTGATGATCACATATTATTAGTTTATGCAAAGCATTACCAGGTACTATATAGCAAGAATAATGCCCAGTCAGGAGTGTGTGAATGCATCTCTCTTCCTTCTTCTCCCAGGCTGCAGTTGAAGTCCCTCAGTACTTGGGGGTAAACCTGCTGTCGGAGGGAGCCCCTTTAAGACGACTCCGACCGCCCACTCACAGAATCCCTGTCATCCCAGAACCCCCTCTCACCACACACACTCACACCAACCATTCAGGCCCAGAGGCAGAGGACAAACCCTCCAAACCCTCCAAACCCTCCATTCATAGACCATCCCCATGCCACCGGCCCTTGGGCAAAGAGAACCAATAGAGATGGGTTCCCCAATAGAGATGAGGGTGGAGCTCTGGGGAGCCAGCACACCTCCCCTGCTATGAGATCGTCTCGAAGGATGGCACCAGAGCTCGCTTTGGCAAATGCTTGCCCGGGCGAGGCTGAGTCTGAGCAGCGGTGAGCCTCTCCGCCTGGTTCCCAGGACTCTGTCCCACTCCCTCAGCACCTCCTGTGGCACATGAGGGGGGACTTCCACCCCTCTCACCCGAAACCCCTTCCCGCCACAGGACTTAATATCGCCTGGCCCTTCCTCCCAGAGTCCATGCTGGGACCCCAACGCAGGGTTCTACACCGGGGCTTGCCCACCCTCTATGGCCCAATCCCAGCCCTGGAGGTCCTTGACCTGTGCCCCACCCCACTGACAGGACCCCGCCCAATGCTGGCCTCCCACCCTGGCCTCCGCATACACCAGCTCCTCCTACTTCCACAGGCAGGCCATGGCCACCAATAAAAGGGGCTGCGCTGGCAAAGGACCCAAATCCTCTTGACGTAAATCCTGATCTGAAACATAAGAGGGGAAAACACAAAACTGACTCTGGATTAGCATCTATGGGCAATGTCAACTTTTTATTTTCTCTCTGATGGAAGTCTTGAAAGTAGAATGAAATAGAACATGAAGTAAAGACTTTCCATCTGTGAGGTTAATGTATTTTATTTAGTGTTAGATTTAACAGTACTTCACTTCACATACAGGACCGCCTGCAGATATCACTATCAGTGATGGTTCAGGGGACATTCTAAGGATGTGTTTTTGATAACTAGGTTTTTCCTGTATTGGTACTGTTCTTTCCAGTAAATGGTTAAATTGACTTTACACTTGCACACAACATGCCAGCGTCTCACCTCATTGGCAGCATCTCACTGGTATGGTCACTATGTGTCGGGATTTCCACTCACCCATGCAAACATACAAACAACCCCCCCCCCCCCCTTCCTCTCCCAGGCGGATGTGGTCCAAAGAAGATTCTTTGGATGCAACAGTCTTCAAAAGTAACATCGAACCGCAGGGGGTAAACGAGAATTCTGTAAAAATCTGCCAGAAGTTAGACAATAGATACCGCTACACTACCCTGTACTCCTTCAAGCACAGGGTGCCTATCTACAGCGGGTACACCTATGACAAGTGTCTTATTCAAGACCACCTAAAGCCAGACCGATTCAAGACCAAGACAGGATCAAATCGAGTCAAGACCAAGACCGGGGAAGGGGGGGGGGGGGGGACTGAGTTAAGACCCGAGACCGGGAGGGGGACAAGAGGTTCGAGACCGAGTCAAGACCGAGACCAGAAACATGGGAGTCCAATTCAAGACCATGACTGTAATTTTGTCAAATTGTCACCATAATACGAGTTCAAATGTCCAGTATTTCTGTCTTCATATTTCAGAAGAACATTTGGATTCTTTAGACATTCAGAATGGTGAATGCTGAGGGCAAATAGAGCCACAAACCTAAACACAGTGGGGAACAATGAGGGCCTTCTACGCTTTCATGGAAAGACTAAGGATTTATAAAATATTAAAAATAATAATAATTATATTATTATTTTCAATGATGTTCTACCTTCAGTGTTTGTTAGAAAGGAAAAGGTTAACACTGAAGAGAAAATAAAGATCCAATCAGGATCATTCAACTGTATTAGCATTTAACTGTATTAGGGCAACATTTGGGAGTGACAGTGGAATCAACCAATTACATTCACTTGTAATGGCCAACAAGTCAAAGGCCAACAGGTCACTGTGCAATAGCGAGCAGTAGTTTTCCCACAGTCAAGTCAGCTAGCTTTTGTTGTAGGCTAGTTTACAGCGGCTGCAGCAGGTGTTATCTAAAAGGATGTTGTTGCTAATTTGTTAGCTTCTCCCTTTTCAAGAATAACTTTCAACAAAAAGTTAAGTTTCAAATGATCATCATCTGGTGAGTGGAACTGTGTTTTTTATTGCAGCTCGCATGCTGTTGTTAGCTATCTCTTTGAAAGTAATTTATGTGTGTGAAAAATGGTTGCATTCAAACTTTAGATAACCGGTTACCTTGTGTGCTAAACGTGAAAGGTTTTTTGCAATGGGAAGTAATAGATGTACATTTCGATTGGGAAATCCTTAGGCTAATGGTTGTGTTTTTGTATTCTTATGATTGGGACCTACTGGCTTATTATGTCCGAGTGAATGGACTGCTTTCTTTCCATCGGCCCTATGCAGTGGTGTGGTGGTGCCTGGAGAGGTGGGTCCTGTGTGAAGGAAAGGCGCCTTGTGTGAAAAATCCTAGATTTTCCTATAGATTTTCCAGATTTTCACTCTCAAAATCACACTTTTTTAAATAAAATAAAATGTTCTAATTCCACATCAATGCTCAAACCACATCAGGAGACCATTGTTGAGGTCTGGGAAAAATAAAAATATATATTTGTGATAGAATTAGGTATTATATCGTTCTGCAGTAAACATTTATTTGGGAAGTTTTTTTGGGAAAGCCTTAAGAAATGTTCATAGAAACAGCACATGATGATTAGATTGGACATCATAAAAATCCTATAACCAAGACTAAGGACCAAACTTTTCAATACCCATTGTTGCCTTAGTTAGCATTTACTGGTAGATATCATAAATTGAAACGTCTTTCCTACCGGTATACCAGCTACCAATGTTATTCTTCTGTGAGCTGCTCCATGTTGAGAGCAGCGCGCTCTTGCTGCCTGTAGATGATATTCTTCTAAAACTAGGCTATGTGTGCTGCGTCCATGTGAATATATTACACGTGCTTTTCGATTGTGTAGGCTACTTTGTGCATGATTTCTCTATTCTACTACTTAATTAATAAGTCGTATACCTCCACTACACTCATGCACTCTCCTGCATGAGTGCACTGGTATTATGAGCCTGTCACACACTGAAGGCCTAGGTCCAATATAATTATTTGTTATTCTAATCTCTTACTTTTTTTAGGTATTTTCTTAAAACTGCATTGTTGGTTAGGGGCTTGTAAGTAAGCATTTCACTGTAAGGTCTACACCTGTTGTATTCGGCGCATGTGACAAATACAATTTTATTTGTTGTTGTTATTATTAGTGGCTTGGGTCTTTTTTAATATTGAGGAATATTTCACTTTCTCTGTTCATAGGAGTAACGACATGAATTTGTGCATGAGGCAGAAATAATGCGATGCGACTCGTGTTTCACCATCAGCTGGTGTCCGTTTTTGGTCAGTGTCAGTGGAGGAAAGGGAGAGCCGAGGGATGTTGAGAGGTGGACCCTCAGTCTGCTGCTCTCTCCCTCCACTGAGACTGACCAGATGCAGGCACCATCAGCCCAGTCAAATTGCTCACTCAGCTGTGCCTCAAAAGTAATACAACAAAGGCTCTATTACCGGTGTGATCATATAGCCGAACATCAATGCATTGGCAGGGCAATTCAAGCAAAGCCAATATGCGGTGATAATGTATTGGGCCTATACTGTAGCTCACTGCACAAACCTCATTGCTACAGTACTGTTTTTAATTGGTTAATGTTGCATAGACTTACGTTTTTTTAAGTCATTGAGCGGTAGATGTCGGCTGCATTTTGACTCAGAAAGTGATCTTGACTCAGAAAAGGTTGGTGACCACTGATCTGGAATTTTCCGTGTTAACACTATCAACATTTCCCTTTACTGTGGCAATTATGATCTAATCCAATACAATATTAGCCACTTTCAATGCAACATACCGAAACTATCAGGTTTTAGGGAAGACCCAGATGCAGACAGTGTTGAAGTAACAAAAGTTTATTACTAGAACAGGGACAGGCAAAACAACAGGTCAAGGGCAGGCAGAGGTCAGTAATCCAGATCAGAGTCCCTCCTGGGCCATATACGGCCCTCCGGGCCATATACAGCGTTCCTCTCAAACTTTGTAGTCATGGCAGATAATATTTACATTTTTGGTGACTTTAATATTCACATGGAAAAGTCCACAGACCCACTCCAAAAGGCTTTCGGAGCCATCATCGACTCAGTGGGTTTTGTCCAACATGTCTCCAGACCTACTCACTGCCACAGTCATACTCTGGACCTAGTTTTGTCTCATGGAATAAATGTTGTGGATCTTAATGTTTTTCCTCATAATCCTGGACTATCGGACCACCATTTTATTACGTTTGCAATCGCAACAAATAATCTGCTCAGACCCAAACCAACCATCTGTTATAAGAAACTAGCTCCCTGGTATACAGAAAATACCCGAGCTCTGAAGCAAGCTTCCAGAAAATTGTACCACACCAAACTGTAAGTCTTCCAACTAGCTTGGATAGACAGTACCACGCAGTATCTTTTTTATTTGACCTTTATTTAACTAGGCAAGTCAGTTAAGAACAAATTCTTATTTTCAATGATAGCCTAGGAACAGTGGGTTAACTGCCTTGTTCAGGGGAAGAATGACAGATTTGTACCTTGTCAGCTGGGGGATTCAAACTTGCAATCATTCAGTTACTAGCCCAATGCTCTAACCACTAGGCTACCCTGCCACCCTCACTGCTGCTCGATCATCCAATTTTTCCAACTTAATTGAGGAAAATAAGAACAATCCAAAATGTATTTTTGATACTGTCGCAAAGCTAACTAAAAAGCAGTATTCCCCAAGAGAGGATGGCTTTTACTTCAGCAGTAATAAATTCATGAACTTCTTTGAGGAAAAGATCATGATCATTAGAAAGCAAATTATGGACTCCTCTTTAAATCTGCGTATTCCTCCAAAGCACATTTGTCCTGAGTCTGCACAACTCTGCCAGGACCTAGGATCAAGGGAGACACTCAAGTGTTTTAGTACTATATCTCTTGACACGATGAAAATAATCATGGCCTCTAAACCTTCAAGCTGCATACTGGACCCTATTCCAACTAAACCACTGAAAGAGCTGCTTCCTGTACTTGGCCCTCCTATGTTGAACATAATAAATGGCTCTCTATCCACCGGATGTGTACCAAACTCACTAAAAGTGGCAGTAATAAAGCCTCTCTTGAAAAAGCCAAACCTTTACCCAGAAAATATGAATAACTATCGGCCTATATCGAATCTCCCATGCCTCTCAAAAATCTTTGAAAAAGCTGTTGCGCAGCAACTCACTGCCTTCCTGAAAACAAACAATGTATACGAAACGCTTCAGTCTGGTTTTAGACCCCATCATGACACTAAGACTGCACTTGTGAAGGTGGTAAATTACCTTTTAATGGCGTCAGACCGAGGCTCTGCATCTGTCCTCGTGCTCCTAGACCTTAGTGCTGCTTTTGATACCATCGATCACCACATTCTTTTGGAGAGATTGGAAACCCAAATTGGTCTACACGGACAAGTTCTGGCCTGGTTCAGATCTTATCTGTTGGAAAGATATCAGTTTGTCTCTGGCTGGTTTGTCCTCTGACAAATCAATTGTACATTTCGGTGTTCCTCAAGGTTCCGTTTTAGGACCACTATTGTTTTCACTATATATTTTACCTCTTGGTGATGTCATTCGGAAACATAATGTTAACTTTCACTGCTATGCGGATGTCACACAGCTGTACATTTCAATTAAACATGGTGAAGCCCCAAAATTGCCCTCGCTGGAAGCCTGTGTTTCAGACATAAGGAAGTGGATGGCTGCAAATGTTCTACTTTTAAACTCGGACAAAACAGAGATGCTTGTTCTAGGTCCCAAAAAACAAAGAGATCTTCTGTTGAATCTGACAATTAATCTTGATGGTTGTACAGTTGTCTCAAATAAAACTGTGAAGGACCTCGGCTTTACTCTGGACCCTGATCTCTCTTTTGACGAACATATTGTAATGTCGTGTGTGTAGGTGGCAGGGAAGTCAGGCGCAGGAGAATCGAACTTGGTATAAATGGAGTAGTTTAATAGCATTTAACAAAACTCCAAAACCAAAGTACATAATAAATAAAAGTGGGTACCAGAAACCATCGCGCAACAATCCATAATACACGAGCATACAAACAAAACAATCTCTGACAAGGACATGAGGGGAAACACAGGGTTAAATACACAACATGTAATGAATGGGATTGGAACCAGCTGTGTAGGAAGACAAGACAAAAAAAATGGAAAATGAAAAATGGATCAATGATGGCTAGAAGACCGGCGACGTCGACCGCCAAGCACCGCCCGAACAAGGAGAGGCATCGACTTCGGCAGAAGTTGTGACAGGGCCCCCCCCCCCCCCCCCGATAAGCGACTCCAGCAGTTGGTCGACTCCGGGCTCTGGTACGACCCGGAGGACGAGGCGCAGGGCGATCCGGATGGAGACGGTGGAACTCTTGCAGCAGGGAAGGATCTAATACGTCCTCCACCGGAACCCAGAATCTCTCCTCCGGACCGTACCCCTCCCAGTCCACGAGGTACTGAAGGCCCCTCGCCCGACATCTCGAATCCAGGATGGATCGAACAGAGTATGCCGGGGCCCCTTCGATGTCCAGAGGGGGCGGAGGAACCTCCCGCACCTCAGCCTCCTGGAGCGGGCCAGCCACCACCGGCCTGGGGAGAGATACATGGAACGAGGGGTTAACCTGTTTAGGATAGGGGGCCGTATTTTCACGGCCGGAACGTACCCGATTTAATCTGGTTATTACTCCTGCCCAGAAACTAGAATATGCATATAATTATTTTTATTTGGATAGAAAACACCCTAAAGGTTCTAAAACTGTTTGAATGGTGTCTGTGAGTATAACAGAACTCATATGGCAGGCCAAAACCTGAGAAGATTCCATACAGGAAGTGCCCTGTCTGACCATTTCTTGGCCTTCTATAGCCTCTTTATGGAAAATAGAGGATCTCTGCTGTAACGTGACATTTTCTAAGGCTCTCAGAAGGCGCCAGAACGGGGAATGATGACTCTGCAGTCCCTGGGCGAAAAACAGTAGGGGATTTGGAAAGTGGTCGATCTGAGAACAATGACACGGGTGCGCGCGTGCATGTGACGACTCCATTTTACTTCTTTAAGTCTTTGAACGGATACAACATCTCCCGGTCGGAATATTATCGCTATTTTATGAGAAAAATCGCATATAAATTGATTTTAAACAGCGTTTGACATGCTTCGAAGTACGGTAATGGAATATTTTGAATTTTTTTGTCACGATACGCGCCGGCGCGTCACCCTTTGGATAGTGTCTTGAACGCAAGAACAGAACGCAGCTATTTGGATATAACTGGATTATTTGGAACCAAAACAACATTGGATGTTGAAGTAGAAGTACTGGGAGTGCATTCTGACGAAGAACAGCAAAGGTAATCCAATTTTTCTTATAGTAAATCTGAGTTTGGTGAGTCCCAAACTTGGTGGGTGTCAAAATAGCTAGCCATGATGGTCGGGCTATCTACTCAGAATATTGCAAAATGTGCTTTCACCGAAAAGCTATTTTAAAATCGGACACCGCGATTGCATAAAGGAGTTCTGTATCTATAATTCTTTAAATAATTGTTATGTTTTTTGTGAACGTTTATCATGAGTCATTTAGTAAATTCACCGGAAGTGTTCGGTGGGAATGCTAGTTCTGAACGTCACATGCTAATGTAAAAAGCTGTTTTTTGATATAAATATGAACTTGATTTAACAAAACATGCATGTATTGTATAACATAATGTCCTAGGAGTGTCATCTGATGAAGATCATCAAAGGTTAGTGCTGCATTTAGCTGTGGTTTTGTTTTTTGTGACATTATATGCTAGCTTGAAAAATGGGTGTGTGATTATTTCTGGCTGGGTACTCTCCTGACATAATCTAATGTTTTGCTTTCGTTGTAAAGCCTTTTTGAAATCGAACAATGTGGTTAGATAAAGGAGAGTCCTGTCTTTAAAATGGTGTAAAATAGTCATATGTTTGAAAAATGGACGTTTTTGGATTTTTGAGGAGTTTGTAATTCGCGCCACGCTCTATCATTGGATATTGGCGAGGCGTTCCGCTAGCGGAACATCTAGATGTAAGAGGTTTTAATTAATGCGGTAATCGGGGGAAGCTGTAACCTATAACATACCTCGTTCACTCTCCTCAGGACTTTAAACAGCCCCACAAACCGCGGACCCAGCTTCCGGCAGGGCAGGCGGAGGGGCAGGTTTCGGGTCGAGAGCCAAACCCTGTCCTCACTGCGGTGATGGTACGGTGCGCTGAAGGTGGGCGTGAGCAGCATCCCATGTTTCCTCCGCGCGCCGGAACCAGTCGTCCACCGCAGGAGCCTCGGTCTGACTCTGATGCCAAGGAGCCAGAACCGGCGCACACTGAGCAGGAGGAAACATAAACCCTCACGTCCTTAGCTAAAGTGGGCCACCAGTACTTCCCACTAAGACAGTGCACCGTCCGACCGATCCCAGGATGACCAGAGGAGGGTGACGTGTAGACCCAATAGATCAGCCAGTCGCGGACAGCAAATGGAACGTACAGACGCGCAGCTGGACACTGAGGGGGAGCGGGCTCTGCACGTGATGCCCGCTCAATGTCCGCGTCCAGCTCCCACACTACCGGCGCCACCAAACAAGAGGCTGGGAGTATGGGAGTGGGATCCATGGGCCGCTCCTCTGTGCCATACAGCCGGGACAGTGCGTCTGCCTTAACGTTCTGGGAGCCTGGTTTGTAAGAGAGGGTAAACACAAAACGGGTGAAAACATGGCCCACCTTGCCTGGCGAGGATTCAGTCTACTCGCCGCCCGGATGTACTCCAGATTGAGGTGGTCAGTCCAGATGAGAAAGGGGTGTTTAGCACCCTCAAGCCAATGTCTCCACGCCTTCAAAAGCTTTGACGACAGCCAACAGCTCCCGGTCCCCCACATCATAGTTTCGCTCTGCCGGGCTGAGCTTCTTAGAGAAGAAGGCACAGGGGCGGAGCTTCGGTGACGTACCCGAGCGCTGAGAGAGCACAGCTCCTATCCCAGCCCCGGACGCGTCCACCTCCACTATGAACGCCAAAGAGGGATCCGGATGGGCCAACACAGGAGCCGAGGTAAACAGAGCCCTCAGGTGCCCAAAAGCCCTGTCCGCCTCAGCTGACCACTGCAAGCGCACCAGGCCCCCCTTCAGCAGTGAGGTAATGGGAGCAGCTACCTGACCAAAACCCCGGATAAACCTCCGGTAGTAGTTGGCAAACCCTAAGAATCGCTGCACCTCCTTCACCGTGGTGGGAGTTGGCCAATTACGAATGGCTGCAATGCGGTCACTCTCCATCTCCACTCCTGACATGGAAATGCGATGCCCTAGGAAGGAGATGGACTGTTGGAAGAACAGGCATTTCTCGGGCCTTGACGTACATGTCATGCCCCAACAGGCGACCAAGCACTTTGCGCACCAGGGACACATGCTCGGCGCGTGCAGCGGAGTATATCAGAATGTCATCGATATACACCACTACACCCTGCCCGTGCAGGTCCCTGAAAATCTTGTCTACAAAGGATTGGAAGACTGATGGAGCATTCATCAACCTGTACGGCATAACGAGGTACTCATAATGCCCTGAGGTGGTACTAAATGCCGTCTTCCACTCGTCTCCCTCCCGGATACGCACCAGGTTATACGCACTCCTGAGATCCAGTTTAGTGAAGAAGCACGCCCCGTGCATTGACTCAATCGCCGTGGCGATAAGAGGTAGCGGGTAATTGTACCTCACCGTGATTTGATTGAGACCTCGATAATCAATGCACGGGCGCAGACCTCCATCCTTCTTCACAAAAAAGAAACTCGAGGAGATGAGTGAAGTGGAGGACCGAATGTACCCCTGACGCCGGGATTCGGAGACATGTCTCCATAGCCACCGTCTCCGCTTGCGACAGGGGATACATGTGACTCCTGGGAAGTGCAGCGTCTACCAGGAGATTTATCTCACAATCCCCCCTTTTGATGGGGTGGTAATTGAGTCGCCTTCTTTTTACAGAAGGTGAGAACCAAATCGGCAAATTCTGGGGGAATGCACACAGTGGAGACCTGGTCTGGACTCTCCTCCTTAGCAGCACCAACGGAAACCCCTAAACACCTACCTGAGCACTCTCACGACCACCCCGTGAGAGCCCTCTGTGGCCAAGAAACAGTGGGGTTATGACAAGCTAACCAGTGTAGGCCCAGCACCACGGGAAACGCAGGAGTCAATAAGGAAAATACACAATTTTTCCCTGTGACCCCCCTGTGTCACCATGCCCAAAGGAGCGGTGGCCTCCCTGATAAACCCTGACCCTAATGGTCAACTATCTAAGGCGTGAATGGGGAATGGCACATCCACGGGAACAATGGGGGTCCCTAAACTATGAGCTAACGCTCTATCAATGAAATTCCCAGCCGCACCTGAATCTACGAGCGCCTTATGCTGGGAACGCGGGGAAAATTCAGGAAAAGTGACAGACACAAACATATGTGCAACAGAGGGCTCTGGGTGAGAATGGTGCTGGCTCACCTGGGGTGACGCCAGAGCGCCCTGCCTGCTGCCTCGATTCCCAGAGGAACCAACCCAGCACCAACCAGCAGTGTGACCTCTGCGGCCAGAGATGGTGCACGAGCGGGAACCCCCTCCGGTCTCCCTGCGCACCGCCCCTCCCAGCTCCATGGGTATCGGAGAGGGGGTGCGGGAGAATGGAACCACCAGACCCCGATCTGGACGTCCACGAGTAGCCAGCAGGTTGTCCAGCCGGATGGACATGTCCACCAGCTTGTCGAAAGTGAGGGTGGTGTCTCTGCAGGCCAGCTCCCGACGGACGTCCTCGCGCAGACTGCAGTGGTAATGGTCGATCAGGGCCCTGTTGTTCCATCCCGCGCCGGCAGCCAGGGTCCTAAACTCCAGGGCAAACTCCTGGGCGCTCCTCGTCTCCTGCCTCAGATGGTAGAGGCGCTCACCCGCAGCTCTGCCCTCGGGTGGGTGGTCGAAGACTGCCCGAAAACGGCAGGTGAACTCCTCAAAATGGTCCAATGCCGCATCTCCACCTCTCCACCTCTCCACCTCTTCACCTCACCACGCCGTTGTCCCACTAGAGGTTCCATGGTGGCGCCCAGATGGTCAAGCATTTCCGTATGCTTCTGGACGCGCTCCTCCACCTCCATGGCCGGGGCACCTTCTCCTGCTGACTCCATATACTGGTCAGAGATTCTGTAATGTCGTGTGTGTAGGTGGCAGGGAAGTCAGGCGCAGGAGAATCGAACTTGGTATAAATGGAGTAGTTTAATAGCGTTTAACAAAACTCCAAAACCAAAGTACATAAATAAAAGTGCACCAATCCATAATACACGAGCATACAAACAAAACAATCTCTGACAAGGACATGAGGGGAAACAGAGGGTTAAATACACAACATGTAATGAATGGGATTGGAACCAGCTATGTAGGAAGACAAGACAAAACCAATGGAAAATTAAACATGGATCAATGATGGCTAGAAGACCGGCGACATCAACCGCCGAGCACCGCCCGAACAAGGAGAGGCATCGACTTCGGCAGAAGTCGTGACACATATCAAGACTGTTTCAAGGACAGCTTTTTTCCATCTACGTAACATTGCAAAAATCTGAAACTTTCTGTCCAAAAATGATGCAGAAAAATGTATCCATGCTTTTGTCACTTCTCGGTTAGACTACTGCAATGCTCTACTTTCCGGCTACCCGGATAAAGCACTAAATAAACTTCAGTTAGTGCTAAACACGGCTGCTAGAATCTTGACTAGAACCAAAAAATTTGATCATATTAGTCCAGCAAGGGCTGATTTCAAGGTTTTACTGCTAACCTACAAAGCATTACATGGGCTTGCTCCGACCTATCTTTCCGATTTGGTCCTGCCGAACATACCTATTACTGTCCCTAGGCCTCCTTACTGTCCCTAGGGCTTTCTCCTATAGAGCTCAATTTTTATGGAATGATCTGCCTACCCATGTGAGCGACGCAGACTCGGTCTCAACCTTTCTCTTTATTGAAGACTCATCTCTTCAGTAGGTCCTATGATTGAGTGTAGTCTGGCCCAGGAGTGTGAAGGTGAACGGAAAGGCACTGGACCAACGAACCGCCCTTGCTGTCTCTGCCTGGCCGGTTGCCCTCGCTCCACTGGGATTCTCTGCCTCTAACCCGGTTACTGGGGCTGAGTCACTGGCTTACTGGTGCTCTTCCATGCCGTCCCTGGGAGGGTTGCATCACTTGAGTGGGTTGAGTCATTGACGTGATCTTCCTGTCTGGGTTGGCGCCCCCCCTTGGGTTGTGCCGTGGCGGAGATCTTTGTGGACTATACTCGGCCTTGTCTCAGGATGGTAAGTTGGTGGTTGAAGTTATCACTCTAGTGGTGTGGGGTCTGTGCTTTGGCAAAGTGGGTGTGGTTATATCCTGCCTGTTTGGCCCTGTCCGGTATCGTCGGATGGGGCCACAGTGTCTCCCGACCACTCCTGTTTCAGCCTCTAGTATTTATGCTGCAGTAGTTTATGTGTCGTGGGGCTAGGGCCAGTCTGTTATATCTGGAGTATTTCTCCTGTCTTATCCGGTGTCCTGTGTGAATTTAAGTATGCTCTCTCTAACTCTTTCTTTCTCTCTCTCTCGGAGGACCTGAGCCCTAGGACCATGCCTCAGGACTATCTGGCCTGATGACTCCTTGCTGTCCCCAGTCCACCTGGCCGTGCTGTTGCTCCAGTTTGAACTGTTCTGCCTGCGGCTATGGAATCCTGACCTGTTCACTGCACGTGCTACCTGTCCCAGACCTGCTGTTTTCAACTCTCTAGAGACAGCAGGAGCGGTAGAGATACTCTCAATGATCGGCTATGAAAAGCTAACTGACATTTACTCCTGAGGTGCTGACCTGTTGCACCCTCGACATCCACTGTGATTATTATTATTTGACCCTGCTGGTCACCTATGAACATTTGAACATCTTGGCCATGTTCTGTTATAAACTCCACCCGGCACAGCCAGAAGAGGACTGGCCACCCCTCATAGCCTGGTTCCTCTCTAGATTTCTTCCTAGGTTCTGGTCTTTCTAGGGAGTTTTTCCTAGCCACCGTGCTACTACACCTGCATTGCTTGCTGTTTGGGGTTTTAGGCTGGGTTTCTGTACAGCACTTTGAGATATCAGCTGATGTAAGAAGGGCTTTATAAATACATTTGATTTGATTTTGATTTGATTTAATCAGGAATAGCTATGGACCAAAAGAGAAAAGCAAACTTTTTGGAAGACGAGATCACGACGATGGTAGAGGAGATTGAAGACAGGCAACATGTATTATTCGGTGGACTAAATATTGGGTTGACAAACAAAGCCAAACAGGTAGCTTGGGAGTGTGACGCCGCTGCAGTGAACCAGGTGGGGCAGCAAGACAGAACTGTGTCTGATGTGAAAAATAAATGGTCTGACCTTAAACTGCAAGGGAAAAAAGAATATCCATACATAACCAGCAGGAAAATCAAGTCTAGACTTTGCATAGAGATAAGATAATTTCAACGTCAAAGTAAGGTTTTATAAATAACTACTTATACGTGGTTTTCTGCATAAGTCATACTTAAGATCAAAATTGATCGTAAGTCCATTTTATAAATGAGGCCCCTGGAGGGGGTGGAGACAAGCACAAAGACAAGTGAAACAGATCAGGGTGTGACAGAAACAAAACTATGCAATATATTTTGTTGTAGTTAGAACGCAATGGAGTAGGATTCTGTTGCATTGACAAGCAGGACTCAACCCATACTCCACAGACCGGTGTGGCATAAACAGTAGGCATATATGCAAATAGACCATTGCCATATACTGTATGGATCTGTGCCATTTACTTTGATTTAGACTGTGTTTACAGCATGAGTTGCATGTAGTCATGTGTGCAGATTTTATTAATATCCTTTGCTAGTTATTAGCCCAGTTATAGATTATTTGTAGTCAGCAATAGGGGAGTGATTGCTTTCTACAAGAGCACAAAACGTGTACATTTTTAGCCATCTTTGAAAGGCGAGTCAGGTAAAGAGCTTTTTTTTGTCTTAAAGGGGAAGTGTTGTATTTTGAGACAGGCTAAAATAAGCTAAGTAGTCAATAGGCAGAGGGTAGCATAATTGGTCTGATTGTAATAATGGTATGGGAATATCAAATCAAAGTTTATTTGTCACGTGCGCCGAATACAACAGGTGTAGACCTTACAGTGAAATGCTTACTTACAGGCTCTAACCAATAGTGCAAAAAAGGTATTAGGTGAACAATAGGTAGGTAAAGAAATAAAACAACAGTAAAAAGACAGGCTTTATACAGTAGCGAGGCTATAAAAGTAGCGAGGCTACATACAGACACCGGTTAGTCAGGCTGATTGAGGTAGTATGTACATGTAGATAATAATGCATTTTATTTTGTAAAGTGGTTTCTTGCGTCAAACAAGAACATTTTCAGTCACTTCTTTGTCTGAAGGACAAGTGGATAAACAGGTTAATGTCAAGCCCTGCATGTTTTGTTTAAAAGTGTCATGGATTGTAGACCTACATTGAACACCACACATTGGCTGATACTGTAGGCTGAATGATAGAACAGCTATTTCCATGGTAAAATGTTATGGGATGCATTTTCTTCTGTGTTGATGGTAGGCCACTCTAGTAGGTGTATATTATGATCAAATAGCCACAGTAGTCTACTTGGTCACTGTTAAAACTGGAACTTAAAGCGGGTACAGCCTCAGCTTTCACAGTAAACGCTCGCCGGAAGCTACACAGAATTTTCACAACATTCAAGTTAATGCTCAGCAGACCTGAAATTTGCTCATTGACAAACAAAATGAGGGAACATTGCCTAGGAGAAGAAAATAAAAGCGTGTAATGTATGACAGAGTGATAGACCTTTTAGTCATCATGAAAGAGAGGACTGCTTTGCCGTTTCTATACAAGTAGGGTGAGTCAACATGTTTTTTTATACTTCAGAAACATGGACAGCCACAAAATATTTTGCTTATGTTAATTGGACTAAATTGTTTTTGGTATCTTTTAGTTGTCACTGTATTAGACTAAGCATAGGTGAGTTGATGACGTTGAAATGTTGAAGTTGAAATGGTGCTGGAATAGTGGAGGCAGCTCCTGTTTTCTATGCAGTACCTCTCCGTGGTTGTAAATCAATAGATGTTTAGTGGTCCGAAAATGCAACATAAACTTGCTTGACCATGCTGTAAGTCATGTAACTGTTTGTTACATGCAATATGCTTTGTGGACTTTCATCACAACTCTCAGGTTGTGATGAAACAAAGGCGTAGTTGAATTTTATTCTGCCACTGTGTCTTCTTATTGTCTCGGGCTTTAGGTCTATATATCACTGTCACAAGGTATATGAACAGGTTATACAGCAAAAAACGCAATTACCACAACAGTGGTTTTACCCATGCGCTACCATGCAACCTCGCATCACAACCACGCTACCATGCACCTCTACCACGCTACCACGCACCGCTACCACACTACCACGCACCACTACCGCGCACTGCTACCACACACCGCTACCATGCACCGCAACCACGCACCCCTACCACGCAACCATTCACCGCTACCACACACCGCAACCACGCACTGTAACTTTACAACATTTTCCCCCACTCTTCCCTACCAGCAAGTCAAGGAAATTCAGACAAAGTTTGAGGATATTTTTCAATGAAAGTGAAGGACAGTAATTTTACGAGTGAAGTAGAATCCTGGGTTTCAATAGGCATTAAGATATTATTTCAAGAAAGAAATGAATATATTTGGCCTGGCGAAGCGCTTTTATGCACTGCAATTATCACAAGACAGGCTATAATATGGCCTTTTTTCTGGCTTCCCCAGTGATTTTACCCATATGTTACCATGCTACCACGCACCGCAACCACGCTTCCATGCACCGCTACCATGCACCGCTACCACGCTACCGCACCCCGCTACCACGCTACCATGCACCACTACAAGCACTGCTACCACGCAACCTTTCACCGCTACCACGCACCTCTACCACACACCGCAACCACACACAGAAAGAAGTGAATATATTTGGCCTGGCGAAGCGCTTTTATGCACTGACTGAATGGAAGCTGATAAGTTTTTTACTCCGCAGGTCTCTGAAGGAAATTACGAGTCCTCACTGGCTGGTCTCGGAAAGAAATTACGTGTACTCACTGTCCTAGACCGAGTAAAATGTATCCAACACCGAGACAAGACCTAGACACTCAATATGTGAACTCGAGACTGGACTTGAGACCTCTCTCCAGTACTACAACACTGCCTGTAACCCTGACTGCAAGCATGAACACTGGTTTATTGAGCCACAGGGAAAAAGGAGACCTCTCGGCTTCACTGGTTGACTAACAAAAATTGACTGACCTCACTCTGTCTTAGCTCATCAGTCAGGCGACATGACGGAGGGACCATGTTCCAGTCAACGTGAGGATCATTCAGGCTATGAACAGTGATTTCAGCTACGAGAGGAGGCAGCTGAACCCCAACAGCTACCAGTGTGTGATGGCAGCTGTGTGACCTTCACTCTGAGCTCTGTCCCCTCTCATCTCTGGACTAGGGTTGAATGACCGGAAACCGGTTACCGAGATTTACCGAGATACGGCTCAAAACCATTCTCTTTTCCCGGGATAAATAACTGCAAGGAACAGGTAAATTATAATAAATAGTTAATATGAACAGCATGGCGTGAAATGGAACTGTTAAATTATATGCAATGTCTAAATCTGGCTTCTCTTCGGCCTCTGCATGGTGAATCAACGCTCAGGGTGGGGACAGACAGCCCATCTCACTATGGAGCGCAGTTCACAATGCATTGTATTTTTGTTTTATTTTTAAAATTTAAACTGCATTGTTGGTTAGGGGCTCATAAGTAAGCATTTCACTGTATTTCACTGTTGTATTCGGCGCATGTGACTAATAAAATTTGACTTGATTTGCAGACCTATCATCTCATCATGGTAACTTTTTTTCTTGTGACAGATAGACTATGCTGCAGCAAATGTAGGCCTATGCTACAATAATACAGTATAAAGACAAAATGGGTGTATAATTTACCCCTCTCCATCTGGCTTTCTGGGGTCACCTTAGTTTTAATTGTAAATTAAAACATTTTTATTGCAACTGTAGTTTTAAAACAGCCTATCACTCGAATATCATTGAATTAAATCAGTGCACTTACAAGCACTCTCTCGCAGTGTTTCACTCTCTCCTTCAACTCCATTGGAATTGCATCCAAAATAGATAACCCTGTTCTAAATTGATATATAGCTCTATATATACACTGCTCAAAAAAATTAAGGGAACACTTAAACAACACAATGTAACTCCAAGTCAATCACACTTCTGTGAAATCAAACTGTCCACTTTGGAAGCAACACTGATTGACAATACATTTCACATGCTGTTGTGCAAATGGAATAGACAACAGATGGAAATGATAGGCAATTAGCAAGACACCCCCAATAAAGGACTGGTTCTACAGGTGGGGACCACAGACCACTTCTCAGTTCCTATACTTCCTGGCTGATGTTTTGGTCACTTTTGAATGCTGGCGGTGCTTTCACTCTAGTGGTAGAATGAGACGGAGTCTACAACCCACACAAGTGGCTCAGGTAGTGCAGCTCATCCAGGATGGCACATCAATGCGAGCTGTGTCAAGAAGGTTTGCTGTGTCTGTCAGCGTAGTGTCCAGAGCATGGAGGCGCTACCAGGAGACAGGCCAGTACATCAGGAGACGTGGAGGAGGCCGTAGAAGGGGAACAACCCAGCAGCAGGACCGCTACCTCCGCCTTTGTGCAAGGAGGAGCAGGAGAAGCACTGCCAGAGCCCTGCAAAATGACCTCCAGCAGGCCACAAATGTGCATGTGTCTGCTCAAACGGTCAGAAACAGACTCCATGAGGGTGGTATGAGGGCCCGACGTCCACAGGTGGGGGTTGTGCTTACAGCCCAACACCGTGCAGGACGTTTGACATTTGCCAGAGAACACCAAGATTGGCAAATTCGCCACTGGCGCCCTATGCTCTTCACAGATGAAAGCAGGTTCACACTGAGCACGTGACAGACGTGACAGAGTCTGGAGACGCCGTGGAGAACGTTCTGCTGCCTGCAACATCCTCCAGCATGACCGGTTTGGTGGTGGGTCAGTCATGGTGTGGGGTGGCATTTCTTTGGGGGGCCGCACAGCCCTCCATGTGCTCGCCAGAGGTAGCCTGACTGCCATTAGGTACCGAGATGAGATCCTCAGACCCCTTGTGAGACCATATGCTGGTGCGGTTGGCCCTGGGTTCCTCCTAATGCAAGACAATGCTAGACCTCATGTGGCTGGAGTGTGTCAGCAGTTCCTGCAAGAGGAAGGCATTGATGCTATGGACTGACCCGCCCGTTCCCCAGACCTGAATCCAATTGAGCACATCTGGGACATCATGTCTCGCTCCATCCACCAACGCCACATTGCACCACAGACTGTCCAGGAGTTGGCGGATGCTTTAGTCCAGGTCTGGAAGGAGATCCCTCAGGAGACCATCCGCCACCTCATCAGGAGCATGCCCAGGCGTTGTAGGGAGGTCATACAGGCACGTGGAGGCCACACACACTACTGAGCCTCATTTTTTACTTGTTTTAAGGACATTACATCAAAGTTGGATCAGCCTGTAGTGTGGTTTTCCACTTTAATTTTGAGTGTGACTCCAAATCCAGACCTCCATGGGTTGATAAATTGGATTTCCATTGATTATTTTTGTGTGATTTTGTTGGCAGCACATTCAACTATGTAAAGAAAAAAGTATTTAATAAGATTACTTCTTTCATTCAGATCTAGGATGTGTTGTTTAAGTGTTCCCTTTATTTTTTTGAGCAGTATATTTCAAAATTTTAATACATTTCGCTAGCCTACATTGTAGGCTGCATGTGCTCCTGTAACAGATGTATATCGTACTCTCCTTGCGTTGTGTTTTCTCGTAATAAATCACATCAGCCAGTGGTCCCAGTTGAGCATCATTTATTTCTGTTGTTAAATGGGAAACAGCACGTTAGTTGTGCAGGGCTTAACGATATTGATGGCTGTCGATGGCAAAATCCCTTGCATCACATTTTCATACTGGGCGAACAAAATACAATACAAAATATAACATGTGTAAATACCTGTTGTTAAATGGGAAACAGCACGTTAGTTAACGATATTGATGGCTGTCGATGGCAAAATCTGTAGCATGAAGACAACTGTGTTAGCAGTGGGCTTATGTGACCATTACATCGGTGTATGCTAGCTAACACTTATTTACAGCAATCATATGCCAAAGCACATCCCAGAAAACCCCTCAATCCCTAACAGGTACCATATACCCACACATGTATAAATCAGTAACGTACAGCAAACTTGTACACATTGTAAAATATAAAACAGTATTCAGAACGTGACCTACCCCTTACATCACATTTTCATACTGGGAAGACCTGACGTTCGCGATCTCCCCCTAGCTGCAAGCGGGGCCAATCACAACACGCCTTATTGTCATCAGAGTTGAACCAACCAATAAGCATGCTTAAACATTAAATACACATTTCTTTAGAGGCAACTGGAAACATAACCAACCCTGTTACACTCCACCAGAATCAAATGCTCTCTCCCTTCTTTATCATGTTTGAACAATGTGCTTAATTCCAGTCTATATAATACAGTATAATACAATACAGTACAGTAATACAGTTCTCACTCAAAAATATTAGCCTACTGGAGCTAGTTTCATGTATTTACCCAACAGAGCATATAGCTCACTACATCTATATACATTTATGTTTTTCTATCATGCATAATGAGCAGTAACCAGAGTTCCCGAACTGGCAGCCTGCGGGCTAAATTTGGCACACAGGTGGTTTTATTCGGCCCCCCAAGTTTTCAAAATAATATACAGTGAGGGGAAAAAAGTATTTGATCCCCTGCTGATTTTGTACGTTTGCCCACTGACAAAGAAATGATCAGTCTATAATTTTAATGGTAGGTTTATTTGAACAGTGAGAGACAGAATAACAACATAAAATTCCAGAAAAACGCATGTCAAAAATGTTATAAATTGATTTGCATTTTAATGAGGGAAATAAGTATTTGACCCCCTCTCAATCAGAAAGATTTCTGGCTCCCAGGTGTCTTTTATACAGGTAACGAGCTGAGATTAGGAGCACACTCTTAAAAGGAGTGCTCCTAATGTCAGTTTGTTACCTGTATAAAAGACACCTGTCCACAGAAGCAATCAATCAATCAGATTCCAAACTCTCCACCATGGCCAAGACCAAAGAGCTCTCCAAGGATGTCAGGGAAAAGATTGTAGACCTACACAAGGCTGGAATGGGCTACAAGACCATCGCCAAGCAGCTTGGTGAGAAGGTGACAACAGTTGGTGCGATTATTCGCAAATGGAAGAAACACAAAAGAACTGTCAATCTCCCTCGGCCTGGGGCTCCATGCAAGATCTCACCTCGTGGAGTTGCAATGATCATGAGAACGGTGAGGAATCAGCCCAGAACTACACGGGAGGATCTTGTCAATGATCTCAAGGCAGCTGGGACCATAGTCACCAAGAAAACAATTGGTAACACACTACGCCGTGAAGGACTGAAATCCTGTAGCGCCCTCAAGGTCCCCCTGCTCAAGAAAGCACATATACATGCCCGTCTGAAGTTTGCCAATGAACATCTGAATGATTCAGAGGACAACTGGGTGAAAGTGTTGTGGTCAGATGAGACCAAAATGGAGCTCTTTGGCATCAACTCAACTCGCCGTGTTTGGAGGAGGAGGAATGCTGCCTATGACCCCAAGAAAACCATCCCCACCGTCAAACATGGAGGTGGAAACATTATGCTTTGAGGGTGTTTTTCTGCTAAGGGGACAGGACAACTTCACCGCATCAAAGGGACGATGGACGGGGCCATGTACCGTGAAATCTTGGGTGAGAACCTCCTTCCCTCAGCCACGGCATTGAAAATGGGTCGTGGATGGGTATTCCAGCATGACAATGACCCAAAACACACGGCCAAGGCAACAAAGGAGTGGCTCAAGAAGAAGCACATTAAGGTCCTGGAGTGGCCTAGCCAGTCTCCAGACCTAAATCCCATAGAAAATCTGTGGAGGGAGCTGAAGGTTCGAGTTGCCAAACGTCAGCCTCAAAACTTTAATGACTTGGAGAAGATCTGCAAAGAGGAGTGGGACAAAATCCCTCCTGAGATGTGTGCAAACCTGGTGGTCAACTACAAGAAACGTCTGACCTCTGTGATTGCCAACAAGGGTTTTGCCACCAAGTACTAAGTCATGTTTTGCAGAGGGGTCAAATACTTATTTCCCTCATTAAAATGCAAATCATTTTATAACATTTTTGACATGCGTTTTTCTTGGATTTTTATGTTGTTATTCTGTCTCTCACTGTTCAAATAAACTTACCATTACAATTATAGACTGATCATTTCTTTGTCAGTGGGCAAACGTACAAAATCAGCAGGGGATCAAATACTTTTTTCCCTCACTGTATATACAGTACCAGTCAAACGTTTGGGCACACCATCTCATTCCAGGGTTTTTCTATATTTTGACTATTTTCTACATTGTAGATTAATAGTGAAGACATCAAAACTATGAAATAACACATGTAGTAAACAAACATTTTTATATTTCAGATTCTTCAAAGTAGCTACCCTTTGCCTTGATGACAGCTTTGCAGACTCTTGGCACTCTCTCAACCAGCTTCATGAGGAATGCTTTTTCAACAGTCTTGAAGGAGTTCCCACATATGCTGAGCACTTGTTAGCTACTTTTCCTTCACCCTGCGATCCAACTAGTCCCAAACCATTTCAATTGGGTTGAGGCCAGGTGATTATGGAGGCCAGGTAATCTGATGCAGCACTCCATCACTCCCCTTCTTGGTCAAATAGGAGGTGTGTTTTGGGTCATTGTCCTGTTGAACAAAAAATGATAGTCCCACTAAGTGCAAACCAGATGGGATGGCGTATGGCGGCAGAATGCTGTGGTAGCCATGCTAGTTAAGTGTGCCTTGAATTCTAAATAAATCACTGACAGTGTCAGCAGCAAAGCACTCCCACACCATCACACCTCCTCCTCCATGCTTCACGGTGGGAACCATACATGTGGAGATCATCCATTCACCTACTCTGCATCTCACAAAGATACAGAGGTTGGAACCAAAAATCTCAAATTTGGACTCATCAAGCCAAAGGACAGATTTCCACCGGTCTAATGTCCATTGCTCGTGTTTCTTGGCCAAAGTAAGTCTCTTCTTCTTTTTATTATAATTTTTTTCTCCCCAATTTTGTGGTATCCAATTGGTAGTTACAGTCTTGTCTCATCGCTGCAACTCCGTACAGACTCGGGAGAGGCAAAGGCCGAGAGCCGTGCGTCCTCCGAAACACAACCCAGCCAAGCCACACTGCTTCTAGACACAATGCCCACTTAACCCAGAAGCCAACCGCACCAATGTGTCAGAGGAAACACCATACACCTGGCGACTGTGTCAGCGTGCACTGCTCCCAGCCCGCCACAGGAGTCGCTAGTGCACTATGGGACAAGGACATCCCTGCCGGCCAAACCATCACCTAACCCGGACGACGCTGGGCCAATTGTGCGCCGCCCAATGGGTCTCCCGGTCGCGGCCGGCTGGGACAGAGTCTGGACTCTAACACAGAATATCTAGTGGCACAGCTAGCACTGCGAAGCAGTGCCTTAGACCACTGTGCCACTCGGGAGGCCCACATCTCTTCTTATTATTGGTGTCCTTTAGTAGTGGTTTCTTTGCAGCAATTTGACCATGGAGGCCTGATTCCCGCAGTCTCCTCTGTACAGTTGATGTGGAGATGTGTGTGTTACTTTATTTGGGCTGCAATCTGAGGCTGGTAACACTAATGAACTTTTCCTCTGGCAGCTTCATTAAATAGTACCTGCAAAACACAAGTCTCAACGTCAACTCCAGGATGCTGGCCTTCTAGGCAGAGTTGCAAAGAAAAAGCCATATCTTAGACTGGCCAATAAAAATAAAAGATCAAGATGGGCAAAAGAACACAAACACTGGACAGAGGAACTCTGCCTAGAAGTCCAGCTTCCCGGAGTCACCTCTTCACTGTGTTTTGCGGGTACTATTTAATAAAACTGCCATTTGAGGACTTGTGAGGCACTCTAATGTACTTGTCCTCTTGCACAGTTGTGCACCGGGCCATCCCACTCCTCTTTCTATTCTGGTTAGAACCAGTTTGCGCTGCTCTGGGAAGGGAGTAGTACACAGCGTTGTACGAGATCTTCAGTTACCTGACAATTTCTCGCATGGAATAGCCTTATTTTCTCAGAACAAAAATAGACTGACGAGTTTCAGAAGAAAGTTCTTTGTTTCTGGCCATTCTGAGCCTGTAATCGAACCCACAAATGATGATGTTCCAGATACTTAACTAGTCTAAAGAAGGCCAGTTTTATTGCTTCTTTAATCAGAACAACAGTTTTCAGCTGTGCTAACATAATTGCAAAAGGGCTTTCTAATGATCAATTAGCCTTTTAAAATTATAAACTTGGATTAGCTAACACAACGTGCCATTGGAACACAGGAGTGATGGTTGCTGATAATGGGCCTCTGTACACCTATGTAGATATTCCATTAAAAATAATCAGTTTCCAGCTACAATAGTCATTTACAACATTAACAATGCCTACACTGTATTTCTGATCAATTTGATGTTATTTTAATGGGAAAAAAAATGTGCTTCTCTTTCAAAACAAGGACATTTCTAAGTGAACCCAAACTTTTGAACGGTTGAGTGTATTATTATTTTTGTTTATTTTTATGTTCATTGTTGGACATAAAAGACTGTAAAAACACCAGGAAATCAGCTTCAATAGATTTAAAATTTGGAAATCTGTTACCAAATATTCCCACTCGTACTAGAGAGACGTGATCATATAAAAATGGTAGCAAGGTTTAACATTATCATGTTTTAGTCACATATTATATCTGTGGTCAATCTGCAGTCTAGAAATTATTTGTAATTCTGTGTGTGTTCATAAATTCACTCTGGAGTGCCAGAGTGCGCTCTGGGTGTTTGTAAATTCTGAGCACTGTCAGATTGTCCATTCATAAATTCAGAGCGTTTCACTCTTGGACAAAGTATGTGAGTGGAGCGGAGCCCAATTTGACTGGAGCCCGGAGCAAGATTCCCAAATGCTGGAGCGTCTGCCTTCTTGCCAGTCCAATTTGGCTCCAGTAGCGAGGGCCTGACATGTATTTGTCGACTACTTGTCTGCAGTGGTGGGAAAAGTACCCAATTGTCATACTTGAGTAAAAGTAAAGATACCTTAATAGAAAATGACTCAAGTGAAAGTCACCAAGTAAAATACTACTTGAGTAAAAGTCTAAAGGTATTTGGTTTTAAATATGCTTAAGTATCAAAAGTAAATGTAATTGTAAAAATATATATGTCTTATATTAAGCATACCAGACGGTACCATTTTATTGTATTTTGAATTTATAGATAGCCAGAGGCATGCGCCAACACTCAGACATCATTTACAAACGAAGCATGTGTTTAGTGAGTCCGTCAGATCAGAGACAGTAGGGATGATCAGGGATGTTCTCTTGATAAGTGTGTGAATTGGACCATTTTCCTGTCCTGCTAAGCATTCAAAATGTAACGAGTACTTTTGGGTGTCAGGGAAAATGTTTTTGAGTAAAAAGTACATCATTTTCTTTAGGAATGTAGTGAAGTAAAAGTAAAAGTAGTCAAAAATATAAATAGTAAAGTATAGTACAGATATCCTAAAAATGACTTTTGCTGCTATAGCCCCTTGCTTTAGCTACTGTCATAGAGTTCGTTAAATATTTTCATAAAGAAGCTGATAGAACACACAGGTGCTAAATCAAGGTGACTTACAAAGATGAGGACCAAGAGCAAGAGAGGGAGCGCGGTGATGTGGTGTTCACAACTAAATAATCACTGTGGAATCTGAAAAGACACCTATCCCGAAAACAAGATGGTGTACTTACTACGTGCACATGCTAAAAGAAAGGGACGAGGTGTGTAGATAACTAAGTGTGTCATTGTAGTGTTTAAGTATTTATAAACAAAAAAATCTGATCTCTTAAACGTTTCCCTCATTTCTGTTCTATTGTCTATATAATAGGCCATAATTTATTTTGGCCCAATAGGCCTGGCTAAGGACCCTGGGACTAAACACCTCCCTCTGCAACTGGATCCTGGACTTACTGACAAGCCACCCATTGGTGGTAAGGGTAGGCAACAACACATCTGCCACGCTGATCCTCAACACTGGGGCCCCTCAGGGGTGCATTCTTAGTCCCCTCCTGTACTCCCTGTTCACCCACAACTGCGTGACCAAGCACAACTCCAACACCATCATTAAGTTTGCTGACACAACAGTGGTAGGCCTAATCACCAACATGTGACAAATAAAATTAGATTTGATATTCCAATGTTCAAGGAGCTTTCCATTTTGATTGGTTTATTTTGCCTAAAAACCTTTAGGCCTACCTATAGAAAAATTTTAAAAAACAACTCTGCATCTCTGCCCAGCCTGGCAAGAGTGACCAAAAGGGTGTTTTGCATGCCCAGTGGCTCTGCAAGTGAGGAGAGGATATTCTCCGCTGCTGGCCTGCTCTCCAGGCACAGACTGGCCAAACTTGTAAGGACAGACGCTGGAGACGAGAAGCAAGTACAGGGCCTGACGAGCCAGCTGAGGCACCCCCGGTTCCTACGGCAGCGGCACCTGGACCCGATGCCACCAACAAAACAAAAAGCAAAAACCTCCCTGATGCTTCAAATATTGGTGTCAGCATTCTGTAAGGACAGACGCTGGAGACAAGAAGCAAATACAGGGAGTGAACATTTAATGAAAACACGGACAGGAATAGAATACAAACAGCATCTGGACAGGGGAAAACAAAACGACATGGGGATGAAACAGAGGAAACAGACAGATATAGGGAAGGCAATCAAAACGTGAAGGAGAACCGGTGAGTCCAATGAGCGCAGATGCGCATATTGATGGTGTCAGGTGTGCGTAATAAAGGGCAGCCTGGCGCCCTCGAGCGACAGAGAGGGGAAGCGAGAGCAGGTGTGACAGTACCCCCCCCTCTAGGGGCGCTTCCCGGCGTCCCACCTGGGCGAGCCTGACAGGCCGGCTCGAGGCATGGATGCTAGACTAGCCGGCTGAGGTGTAGAAGCCCGACGATCCTGCTGAGGCGTGAAAACCTGACGATCCCGCTGAGGCATGGGAACCTGATGAGCCGGCTGAGGCATGACGTGGGATGTGAGCCTGATGAGCCGGCCGAGGCGTGGGAGCCTGATGAGCCGGCCGAGGCGTGGGAGCCCGACGAGCCGGCTGAGGCGTGGGAGCCTGATGAGCCGGCCGAGGCGTGGGAGCCCGACGAGCCGGCCGAGGCGTGGGAGTCTGATGAGCCAGCCGAGGTGTGGGAGCCTGATGAGCCGGCCGAGGCGTGGGAACACTTCCAGCCAGCTGAAGCGTGGGAACTTGACGAGCTGGCTGACGCATGACGTGGGATGTGAGCCTGATGAGCCGGGCCGAGGCATGTGAGCCTGATGAGCCAGCTGAGACGTGAAAGCCTGACGATCCCGCTGAGGCGTGGGAACCTGACGAGCTGGCTAATGCATGACGTGGGATGTGAGCCTGATGAGCCGGCCGAGGCGTGGGAGCCCGATGAGCCGGCTGAGGCGTGGGAGCCTGACGAGCCAGGTGAGGCACCCCCGGTTCCTATGGCAGCGGCACCTGGACCCGATGTCACCAACAAAACAAAAAGCAAAAACCTCCCTGATGCTTCAAATGTTGGTGTCAACATTCTGTAAGGACAGACGCTGGAGATGAGAAGCAAGTACAGGGAGTGAACATTTAATGAAAACACAGACAGGAACAGAATACGAACAGCGTCTGGACAGGGGAAAAAACAAAACGACAATAATGCTGACATGGGGATGAAACAGAGGAAACAGACAGATATAGGGAAGGCAATCAAAACGTGAAGGAGTCCAGGTGAGTCCAATGAGCGCAGATGCGCATATTGATGGTGTCAGGTGTGCGTAATAAAGGGCAGCCTGGCGCCCTCGAGCGACAGAGAGGGGACGCGAGAGCAGGTGTGACAGTACCCCCCACCTGGGCGAGCCTGACGGGCCGTCCCGAGGCATGGATGCTAGACTAGCCTGGCACCCTCGAGTAATTTTTTTGTTTAATTTGTATTTCATTCTAAGTAAGTCACTTATATGCACAATTTAGACTATAATGTTTTAATAATACAACGAAATGTTGTTTAAATGCTGAGTGATTTATGTCCCTACCATCCTATTGTGTTGCACTCGCAAATGCTTCACAATGTATTTCTTTGTAGGCTATAGCCTTGAAATAATTAAAATAATATAGTCTAAATAATTAATTTTCGTTCGGTCTTAGGCTACCTGTCTGGCTCCTGACCTATTTGAAATTATATGCGCTTCTTGTAGGCCGTCATTGTAAATAAGAATTTGTTCTTAACTGACTTGCCTAGTTAAATAAAGGTTCTATAAAAAAATGTAAAAATTACATTCACCTTTTAATGTTTATTCAAATGCTTTTAATTTAAATCCATATGGTTTGGTTTCAATACTTCAAAACCAAATGGTTGGTCCAGGTAGTCACACAAATAGATAGATGTTGGTTAAATTGTGATTTTAGAGAATGGAGCAAATTTGGAGCAGTAATTTTTTTGTCCTGTGAGCATGGAACAGGTTTTTAGCGGAGTGGTTAAAAAGGACATGGAGTGCATGAGCCATGAGCAGGACTTTCAACCGCTCAACTCCGCTCACATGCTCTGCTCTTGGAGCGTTCAGGGCACACTGGACGCTCTGGCCAAGGAGTAGGGTTGATCCAAGCTTTCTGACCACACAAAGGCAGTCAAGCACCCAAGGTAACTGACTAAAGTTGGCTAGCTTGCTAGCTACTTCCAGACACCTCACTCTAACCATTTTACTCGCCCTAGCAAACAGGTTAGGCTGTTTTCATGTTATCTAGAGTGTTGGTGACTGTAACTGTGCTGCTGGCAACAATTGAATAAAACATTTTTACCAACGTTTACTGACACCGGGGTCATATTCAACATATTGAACTGGTGTTGTACATTCATAAATGCATCAGTTATTCTGCACTCTGACACAATCAGAAGAGAGTGCTCGAAAATTGTCCCGGCCCCGACCATCCACAGAAGAAAGAATTTGTCCGTGACTGAATCTAGTTGATCATCCCTGATATAGGCTATGTATTGGATAACAGCACAATAATTTGGGTTTGGGCTTGGGCTCATTACATGTATTTAATGTAGGGCTCATTAAATGTATTTAATGTATGGCTCATCAGGCTCAAGTACCATCAGGCTTGAATTTTCTATCAAAGCTCTAATCAAATCCAGACAGGCCTCTTTATATGCTTTATAATGCTTTTGAATGACACTTCCTGTTTTGGCGGGAAATACCGGGCTACCTGGAAGAACATTTCTTTATTTTCGGGATGGAACATTTGTAAAATACCTGGAAAATATTCAACCCTACTCTGGATGGCTGTCTGTTTCCTACACCACGATGAAAGATAAAATAAATAATTTTCTCTGGGCTACGTGGGGCAGAGCGTGGTCAACGGCAGAGTCACTGTGATGACGGTCCCCGAGCTCAACCCCATGCGGGAACATCAACCAAAGGGCTGGAGTCAAAGATAAGGCCCAGAACCTTCCATCAAACCCCCATTAGCAGGACAGTGAGGACAGATCTAAGTATGTGTATTGACTAATAAGCCAACAACTTTAAAAGAAGTATGAAATTATTGCTTTGTTGAAATAAATATATGTCTTAACTATTTGCTCAACCATTGTAATGTTTTGTTGAGGTCATTGTATCGTATCAGTGAGGTGATGGTTCTCTATTCTCCCAGCAGGGGGCCACACATGGCTGAGGATCTCTACTGGATAAATGCACAGAAAAACAGGATGATAAATGGCAGATGTATTATCATATCTACACACTAGGGGGAGAAGACACCAAAGAAGAGTCGGATATGTGACATTTAATAGTGTCTATGAGACTTTTTTTTTGTCAATTAAATGAGCTGTATTTGTAAACATATAGGACTTTGTCAGCATACTAGAGCAGGGTGAGGAAAGAGATGGTGAAGGAAATGGAAGAGCAGGTTGGTGTGTCCATGCTCATTTACACCTGGCTGCCGAGTAGCCCTCCCTTCCCCTTCCCATCAACTCACCAATCACAGCTACCCAGGAATAGCAATGTGGCCGTTCATGTGACAGCCGTGTGTGTGTATGTGTGTGAGCAAGGTAATATTAAGCTGTGAATAAGTGCCTGCTGGCTTCTCATTTGTGTCGGTATCTTAATGTTCTTTCCCTTTTATCTTCTTGCAGTATTGACATCTTCTCCATTTGGTCTCTTTTGATCAGCCTGAGGTTTGTTAAACTCAACATCTATGATTTAAACTTACACCTGTTCTTTAAACCTTGATCCCAGTTTATGAATTATCATTGCACAGGAACTTTGACCCACTGCCCAATTCTGTGTTTACCATGAACTATATAGACTGGTCTATGGAGTGATAACACTTTGATTGTAACTATCTACAAAAAATGGATGCTGAATAATAGGTATCTTTATTGTGCTTCAACTTGTGTGTCCACTTTAAACTAGAGGTCTTCACAGGTCCTACTGAACCCGAAATCCGACCAAAATTCAAAGCTTTCCCTCGGATCCATGTCGGGTTCTGTTTGATTATCATCAGGTCTCGGGTCTATGTAACCACAGCTGATAGAACCGACTGGACACGAATGGATCCAACAAGGGCTCTGCATAGCCTATAGCATATTTATTTTACGCTAACAACATGCATTCATTGACTTATAGAAGACCTAACCAACATATAAAGACTTGGCTGATAAACATAATTTTTTGTCACTGGGGTATGGGTTGGGTCTAGGTCTGGTTGTTGTCGAGTCCATTCGGGTTCGGATCTGATTGTTCTCGTGTTCGTTAGTGTCCGGGTCCAACTTTTTGGAAATGTGAAGCTTTCTACTTTAAACAACCTCCTAAATATATGAAAGATAAACCAACATGGCCTTTAGAGCGCACTGATTGTTCAGGGACCACCACAGTATCTGTCTGTCTGTGTAAAAAGCAGAGAAAACACCCATAGCGCTGTTTCTCTTCTTGTGACTAGCAGTGCCCGTGCAGTAAGCAGACTGCAGCAGCTCTCCCCATTCTATAAGAGTTCCCTCCGACAGAGTTGTGGTTGTGGGAGAAATATATCCCAGGAGATTACATTTCACCTCAAGATGCACTCTACTCACTCATGAGGAACCAAGCAGACAGGCTTTCCACAGGAAAAAAATACTTTATTAATACGCTTATATAATGTATATCACCATTTATAGACAAAGTATGTACATCAACAACTTTCTGGTAGGTCCCAAGTACCTCTTTCTATAGAAAACAAATATTATGTTAAAACGTATACATTCACTTCTCGCCAACTCCTTAGACTGCAGTATTCATACAAATACATTTAATAAACATCTGATGATGTTTTTATCAGCTTTTCACAAGTAAAAGGCAACAGCATGAACAAACACCAGGTTTGACTTAAGGAGAAGCGGATTGCTGAAAACCGCAGACCAGGGCCAGCACAGGGCTACAGTATGTACAGGGTTTATTTTACACTAAAATTACTATCCACACTCTAACTACCCCTCTCTCTAGTCCGAGAATTAGGACACATATCAAAAATAGAGATGTACAAGAAGTATACACAATAATGACAGATAATCCATCTCAACAGTCAGTGAATTGCCAACTCGACATGGTCACGTGATGACATCACTAACTCCATAAAGTGGGAATTGGCGTACCCTTTGCTCCTGGCTGTACAGTTGTGGGGATCATTATTTTAGTCAGAGCACTTGTTGTTGTCATAGGAAATGGGGCAAAGGGCATTGTCAGTGATGGCAATGGTTACCTAAGGTAGATAGACAGCGACCTTTGGGTGAAAGGTGACTGTTGACATTAGGTGTAACATGATTTAGAAGGACGGTATGTGTCTCTATGGCAGCAGCTACAACGGAGACCTGTCAGTGTTATCAGCATGTAGAAACCTCAACAGCAGCATCTACGGGATATCCTCTCTTTTACATTCAACCAAGGGTGAGTGTTTAGGGCAGGTCCAGATCAGTGGGGTCAATGGTGCACTCAGCGCTCTGGTGGGGGTATGCATTTTAAGTCAAACATTCAGAGGGTTGAGGGTCAGGTAACAGGTTGAGCTGTCTTCATTCTACACCTTCACTCTTTCTTCTCTTCGCAGCAGTGTGGCTGTGGATGATGCATCACCGGTCCGGGACCAGATCAGCTGCATGCTCTCTGTCTGTCTCCCTTCTGTCTTCTGACCTCTGGGGTGAGGGACCAGGGGAGAGGGGTGGTGGCGGGTGATCTGACTGTCAGTCATGTTCTCCCCCATGTTCCCTCTCGGCAGAGCAGTCTCTATGTTCAATAACACTGTTCAGTGGTCTCTCAGTCTTTGGTTTCCAGGTTAATGGGCTTTAACGCTTGGAGGAGGGCTGGTGAGTCCATGGGGCTCTGGGCCACAGTGGGGGGAGAGGGAGAGTGCCCCCTGGGGGATATCGTAATCAGGGAAGGTTGGGCATGCGTGTCGCTAGGCATGCCCTGTGCGGAGCCCCCCAGGCCAGGGTAGATCATGGGCATGGCCCCAGAGTACCAGCACTTCTCCAGCATGGGCAGATATGCGGCAGCAGAAGGGGGGATGAGGTAGAAGGGCATGCAGAGAGGATGAGGTTGGGCCTGGTGGGGGGAATAGACGCTCATGTAGCTGCCGTGACCGCTGGAGGAGGATGATGAGGATGACTCTCCACCTGAGAGAAACTCGTCTTCAGATGACTCCACCCGGGCATGTTTGTGGTGAGGCTCATCTTCCTGCTTTTCGCCCAGCGCTCTCTTCAGCTGGCTCTCTTGGCCGTAGTACCCTGCACGCGACGCCAGATGCTCACCCTGCTCGCCACCGTAGCCGCTGTCTGTGTCTGTATCACTGCCGCTCTGCTCACCGCCCACCTGGGCATACGCCCGCTGTATGACGGGCACACGGTTCTTCCTGTGGCCCTCGCTGGGCTTGGGGGGCTGGCCTACAGGCTTCTCCCTCTGGGCCTGGTGGTGGTGGTGGCTGGGGGTCTTTTCGGGCCAGGGGCTGTGGGGAGGGCCCTGGAGGATCTCAGTGGCCACCTTGTGCAGGTGGTTGATCATGTGGGAGGGTGTGAGGTCTCCGTCACCCTCCTGGTTGGCCAGGTACTGTAAAACCTCCTGGGCACAGACGTGGAAGCCTGAGCGGAACATCTCCTCACTGTTCTCCTGGCTGGGAGAGGACTGCTCTGTAGACAGGAAGGAACAACAATGTCAAATACAGAACTACCACAATGCATTATTATGGAAACTACCACTCTACTCTCATCACATTTGGGGAAATTCTCATAAGTAATAAATCTTATTATGGGTAAAATTTCCCCTTATATTCAACCACATTCATTCTAAACGTATGAGTTATTCTGTCTCAGTTTCTTATTCCGGTAACATGTTATTATAATGCAATAGATGAGAAATGCACTGTGCTGCATTTGAGAATTAGTGAGGATGTTGTCTGCATCCAAATGGAAACTAGTCAAGGCAAGAGACGACAATCTATATTTAAATTCACTGATTTGTATGCCCTTCTGCAGAATCATCTTATTGTGGGTGTGTGTGTGTGTATGTTTCTTCTCACCGATTTGCATGCCATTCTGCAGAGCGAGGATTTTCTGCTGCTGGTTTTCCAGTAGAGTGGTGAGGGCTTTCACATGCTTGAGCGTGAGCTCCAAAACCACAGCCTTCTCCAGATGGCCAAGAGTCTACAGAATAACACACACTACTGTCATAGGGGCTCCACTCTTATGTAACACACACACTCAGCAGCACACACACAAACCTGGAGGCACAACAACAACAATAACTACATTTGATAATATATCAGATATCACTACCTGAATCATAAAAATACTGATCTAAGGAAATTTGCATCATTTCAGAATTAGTTTTAAGTATTTACTTTCATTGATTTAAATGATTTTATACATCAACTGTTAGTCACGCCGATACCAAAACCTGAAGTACCATAAAGCAACCACTTAACGGCGCCTTAGCTAACATCTACAAGCAGTGAATTAGTTATTACTATGCTACTTCCAGATAAATAGGAACTTACTGTAAGTTTCAGGTGCTCAGGCAATAAATCTTTCAACTGAGCGATGCACTCGTTTATCCTGTCTCGCCTTTTCTTCTCAATAAGTCGATGAGGTAGTTTGTAGTTTTCCTAAAGGCAGGAGTGTGAAAGTAGGTTAGGTGGAGTCATATTGAGGTTACCGAACACCTACAGCAATTTGACAAGCAGCCCTGTCAACACTAACATGGACTTCAAGCATTACATCAGATGGGAAAACGGGTCACCGCATGATCAGGCCAACTGAATGACTTAAAACAATGTTTAGTTTAAATAATATTGTATAATCATAATATTCTTATTGTAATAATATTACATTCAAAAGTATTATTTCATATGAAAATACAGTGAATAAAGTGAATAAACACAAATATTTCTACCAACCTTGCACTCCTCTGCTCGTTTCATTCCCCGACGGGATTTGTATACATATATAGGGAAATCCATCCTAAAGAAAGGCAGAAGACAGTCAATGAGATGTGAGTTTGGTGAAGTTGCGCACTCAAAGTCAAGAGAGACAAATGTGTGACACTATGTAGAGGCACAGGACAAGCATGGCCATTGCACAAGTATCTTTCTCAGCAACTTACCCTTGCATGTCAGACAGCTCAGCCTGCTGGTACTTGGGAGGGGGTTGCGCCCTTTGAATCCTTTCCATTTGCATTATCTTTAGGCCTACTCCAAACTAATCACGAAAGGGCAAGCTTGTTTTTACAATGTATTCACTCAAGGATGCATATGAAATTTAATACAAGTAAATCGTCCTTAAATTCTTTCACAAAAATCGTTCAGTATTCCTACTAACTCGAGATTAACAATATCTAGAGAAAATGTATTTTCCTTTATATTTCAATTGTTGTTATTATTATATTTGTCGCAGAATGGGAGTAAATTGTCCCGGAGGTCTCCACGAAGTCAGTCAAGAGGTAGCCATGAAGATGCACTAATCTTGGTTGCGCGTTGGGAAAGTGGGGGAGGACACTAGAGCTCCGTGTTAAATAAACCCCTCTTACTCTCGCTAGAAGAGTGACCTACCTCTGTCACATGAGTCACGTTTTGGACGCCGCTGTCTCCTCGGTGGAGGGACTGCCCATTTTCTACTGATAAGGAGGATCGGGGGGCGGACGTCGGTTCTACGTCACACCGGAGGACTGAGTCCCGGGTCTCGTGTACCACCATGCTCAACTGTATGGTAACCACTATACGCGCCACCGCTAAGGAGCATGTAGACAGGTCACAGTTTACAACACAGAGCTACGCTTCTCACCAAAACTGCTCCGCAGGTACCACTACTAACAAGACATCAGTAATATTGATATGGGGATAATTTAGCAAATATTGGACAACCTTTATAATATCGATGAATTGATAGAATGGGGAGTTAAATGTGATATTATCTTATCCCAATCCTTATATTGTTCATGGGACTCATTCACCTTTTGCCTCATACACAACATAATTTAATCGTAAGTGTAGGCCTATGCCAATAAGCAAAATCATGTCATTTGTAAATACAATAAATGATTATATTATTTAACTCTAACCACTGTGATAAGTTAATAGCCCTATGTTGTAGGACTTTATAATACGGGTATTGACATGTAGGCCTACCTGGTGGATGCTGACTAAACTAAACTTAACACGATTTAGGATGGATTTGAGCAACGACTAGCGTGGGCTGACTGGATCTCCAACTTCACACAAAATAAAGTTTTTTTTAAAATCAAAAACGACAGATTTTAGCACCCAAAGATTACCCAGCAATTACACAGAACAATGTCATGTGTAATTGCAGGCTATTCTTTGGGTGCTGAAATCAGTAATTCAAAAATTCAGAGCTCTAATCCGTCCACACTTGTTACCACTCAACTCCATCGTAAATTGTGGAGTTGAGTTTAGTCAGCTAACCTGGTGGATGTCTTAACCTAACCTTGTGCTATCCTTGACAAATAAACTATATTAATTGTAGATATGAAGATGGCGCTGCAGTAGATAGCTTCCGTCTTACGGCTTCCTGACCAATTTAGCTATTTTGTGAGTTTTTCTATGCTGATCTTAACTTTTATGTTCATGATATTTCCACTGTCATTTCCGAACAGCTCCTGGACATCAGAACAGCGATCACTAACCTTGATTTGAATGAAGATTTCTACTTCAACAAGTTGGCAGCTGTGGATGTACTGCTCATTTCGGACCAGGCCCTATTCCCCAGGACTTGAAAGAGGAAGAGACTGTGCAAGAGAGGCAAATGAGCGAGCTCCCTGACGAGTCTACAACTGCCAGTAAATGAGCTCTCTCTACCAGAGTATGTGAGCGGAGTGGAGATAGAGCAGAGTTTGCCCAATTTGACTGGAGCAAGATTCCCAAAGGCTGGCTTGTCGGCCTTCTTGCCCTCTCCAAGTAGTGCTCACATCAAGATCTTGAGGCATGCTGGGCCCCCCATGCATTTGTAAACTACTTGTGTGCTGCGTCACATTACCTTCCTCCTCTCCTGAAACGACCATGTTCTGGAGACAGAATAGGTAGTACGTTGTGACATTTTATTTTCCTACCTTTAGAAAGACAAAGAACCGGAACGTCTGGAGCTCCAGATACCACCTGGTCAAGTGACAATTCCGGTCATCATGGTCTGGATCCAGGTCCGGGCTGTGTGGTCCGTGTGCAGGTCAAATTCTCTCCCGAGAAGGTAGTACCGGAGGCTATCTAGTGCCCACTTTATAGCCAGCCATTCCTTCTCGATGGTCAAATACTTGGTTTCCCTGGGCAAGAGCTTCTGACTCAGGTACAGCACAAGGAGCTCTGCTCCTGGCTCCCCTTGGGCCAGTACAGCTCCAATTCCCACAGCCGAAGCATCCACCTGTTTGAGGAACCTCTTCTGAAAATCACGGCTCTGGACAACAGAGGATGAGCACACATGTTTTTTCAGCATTATGAACGCTTCCTCACACTCCTCAGTCCACTTCACAGGGTTGCTGGCTACCTTTGAAGTGAGGTTGGTCAGAGGAACCGCGATGGTCGAGAACTGGGGAATGAATCTCCGGTACCACCCTGCCAGACCTAGGAAGGACTTCACCTGTGTCTTTGTTCTGGGTTGAGGGCTGTTCCTGATGGACTCCACTTTGTCCACCTGAGGCCCGAACTTCACCCTTACCCAGCTGGTAACCCAGGTACTTTGTCTCCTGTTTCGCACACTCATACTTCAGGAGGTTAAGCGTGAGGCCCGCATCATGAATCTTCCCCACTACTCTGCTAAGATGTTGTATGTGCTCCTCCCAGGAGTGGCTGTAGATCACCACGTCATCTAAGTAGGCAGCACAGCAATCGTCACAGTCCTGAAGGACCTTGTCCATCAGCCTCTGGAAAGTCACAGGGGCCCCATGAAGGCCAAACGGCATAACCTTGAACTGGAACAGGACCACTGGCGTCCAGAAGGCAGTGTTGGCCTTGGATAGTTAGTTCAGGGGCACATGCCAGTACCCTTTGCAGAGATCCAATGTGGTGATGTAATGAGCTCTACATATTCTCTCCAGTAAGTCATCAATGCAGGGCATGGGGTAGGCATCAAACTGGGAGATGGCATTCACCTATCGAAAGTCCATGCAGACACGCAAAGAGACATCCTTCTTTGGGACAATGACAATTGGGCTGCTCCATTCACTTGATGATGGCTCAACAACATCCATCTCTATCACTTGAGTGGGTTGAGTCACTGACGTGGTCTTCCTGTCTGGGTTGGCGCCCCCCCTTGGGTTGTGCCATGGCGGAGATCGTTGTGGGCTATACTCGGCCTTGTCTTAGGACGGTAAGTTGGTGGTTGGAGACATCCCTCTAGTGGTGTGGGGACTGTGCTTTGGCAAAGTGGGTGGGGTTATATCCTGCCTGTTTGGCCCTGTCCGGGGCTATCATCGGATGGGGCCACAGTGTCTTCTGATCCCTCCTGTCTCAGCCTCCAGTATTTATGCTGCAGTAGTTTATGTGTCGGGGGGCTAGGGTCAGTCTGTTACATCTGGAGTATTTCTCTTGTCTTATCCGGTGTCCTGTGTGAATTTAAATATGCTCTCTCTAATTCTCTCTTTCTCTCTTTCTGTCTTTCTCTCGGAGGACCTGAGCCCTAGGACCATGCCTCAGGACTACCTGGTATGATGACTCCTTGCTGTCCCCAGTCCACCTGGCCGTGCTGCTGCTCCAGTTTCAACTGTTCTGCCTGCGGCTATGGAACCCTGACCTGTTCACCGGACGTGCTTGTTGCACCCTCGACAACTACTATGATTATTATTATTTGACCATGCTGGTCATTTATGAACATTTTAACATTTTAACATCTTGACCATGTTCTGTTATAATATCCACCCTGCACAGCCAGAAGAGGACTGGCCACCCCTCATAGCCTGGTTCCTCTCTAGGTTTCTTCCTAGGTTTTTGGCCTTTCTAGGGAGTTTTTCCTAGGGAGTTTTTCCTAGCCACCGTGCTTCTTTCACATGCTTTGCTTGCTGTTTGGGGTTTTAGGCTGGGTTTCTGTACAGCACTTTGAGATATCAGCTGATGTACGAAGGGCTATATAAAAATAAATTTGATTGATTGATTGATTTGATTTGATTGATTGATCATGGTATGGACCTCTTCCTTGAGTGCTACCACCAGCCTCTCAGACACATGGTAAGAAAGCTAGCGCATACGGTTGTAGTCAGGCTTCAAACGGCTGATGTGTTCCAGAACCTTGGTTCTTCCTGGCTTCTGACTGAAGAGGGCTTGATACTCGCCAAACAGCTGCTTCAGCTCATCTTGCTTACCTTCTTCCAGGTGAGCCAGTATGACCTCTGCTCATCCCTTCCATGCCTCTGTGATCCCCTCCGACTCGTCCTCTTCTTCTACTCTGCGGCCCAGGAAGGATGTCCCCTTGGAGAGTTCCTCGCTCTCTTCCCAGACCTTTACATGGTAGGTTTGCTTCCCCTTGTCCGGGTGCAGCACCTCGTAGGTCACCGGGTCTATCTTCCTCCCGATTAGGTATGGCCCTTGCTACTGCTCGAGGAGCTTGCTGGTAGACAAGGGAAGGAGGAGCAGGACTTTCTGTCCTGGCTCAAACTCTTTGTGGCGAGCGTGCTAGTCATACCCTCTCTTCTGGGCTTGCTGAAGGTTCACCCTGGCTTCCTCTCGATACCTCTCTAGCCTGTCACACATCTGCAGGACGTACTGGACAATCCCCTGTCCCGAGGTAGCTACTAGGGGACCCTCCCAGCACTTCTTCAGCAGGTCCAGTGGTCCCTGCACTGGCCACCCATAGAGGAGATTGAATGGTGAGAAACCTGTCGACGCCTGAGGCACCTGTGTCTACTGTGTAAATCCCCCAACATGAAGATTGTCTGTACCCAGCTAAGGCATTGTCAAATAAAAGTTTAGCATCAAAGGTAGCATCAAGATTCTGAAAATTAGCAACATTTTGTGGAACATCCCATTGCACCTCTAACCCAGACACTTCAGCAACAGGATGACTTTCTGGGCCCTTTGGTTCCCCCCTCGCACAGACTATCACAAGTCAAGCAGAGATTGTAAACCATCTTTGGCCTGGGCACGAGAGACAACTATGCATGACACATGAACATCAGACTGGCAAACTGACTGCTCATATAGCTGACCCCCCACATTTCACAACATATCAGAGAGTACAGGCACATCCCTCCTCAAAATTCATCTCAAAAGGTAGATTCTCCATTCTCGCAACTTTGAGGAGGTACTTCTGGCCCTGAATCTAAACTGTGAGCTCAGCTGTGGGCTGCTGCGACTGGTTACCGTGGACACACTGGATCAGTGTCTGGTGACCATAATCAATGTCATTACCAGGTACATCACATTTTCTGATCAAAGACAGGGAACTGCCTGTGTCAATCATTGCAGTAAGACTTTTATCATTCACTTTTACAGGTACCAAGACTGACCCTTCCCCACTCTGCCTATCCTTAACATCATCCCCCTCTCTGGGCACATAACAGTAACCTGAGAGCTTGGATTTACGTAGTGAACACATTGAAGCTTTGTGCCCTTGCTGGTGACAATAAAAACAGGTCAGGCCCCTCCCATCAGAGCGAACTGCATGATCCCTTACTTCCCTCCTCCCAGACACATACCCCCCAGAGTTACCTCCACCATCTCTGATGTCCCTTGTGTCTCTGAAACTCCTTGGAGTGGGTGCTGCAGGTGGTGGTGGCTCCCCTTTTCATGGATTAAGGTGCTGCATAGCCAGCTTGGCTGCCATAAGCCCATCCTTGGGCTCATGCTCTTGGACCCAGGTTGGAATGTCGTGTGGGAGAACTTGTAGAAGTTGCTTGAGGATGACAACCTCACCGATCTCGTCCCGTGTCTTCTCCTCCGGTCGAACCCATCATCGGTAGAGGCCCTTGAGGCGGTGGATTGTCTCCGTCGGCGACTCACCCGATGGCATCAACAGCTCTGAAGCGTTGATGGTAGGTCTCCGGAGAGATGTTGAACTTCACCAGCAGCACTTCCTTCAGGTCTTTGTAGACGTTGGACAAGCCCTCATCCATTGCTATGTAAGCCTCTAAGGCCTTGACCCTGAGCAATGGGACAAGCCTGCAGGCCCACTCTACCTCCGGCCACCGCCACATCCCGGCAATTCGCTCAAACCTCAGCAGGTAGTTTTCAATGTCCTCCCCCTGCTGGTGTGAAGGCATCTTCGGCTCCTTCCTCAGAAATGCTGGAGGGTGGACGGTAGCACTGCTGGACTGGTCTCCTGGTGCTGGGGCTGGCCTCATCACTGCTTGGGGACCCTTCTGTGGAGTTGAAGTCCCTGCTGTGTCGATCCTCTGTCAACCTGGTGTTGGCAGACCCAATCTTGGGTTCTCACTTACGAGTTCCGCTTGGTGAGGCACTGTGAGGATAGATTGTCGTAGGCCCCAGAACTCCTGCATGAAGTCTTCATCCCACCTCTCAAGGTAGGTGAGAAGTTGCTGGAAAAGGGCTACCATGGTTGGGTGTGGTTCTGGTCCTCCAACTGCTCCTTCAGTTGGCTGGTCTTTTATGGCCGTATCTGGTGGTTCAATCTGCAACTCAAGCGATTCTGGTTGTGTTTGGCCCCTTGGCCAGGCTCCTAGTTTCTCATAATTTACCTCTTCTTCACCGGACGATTCCATGGTATTCCACCCCATTTGAATTTTAGGTACCTTTTCTGACAGTTGATGCTGCTGCTGCGAACACAACTCTGTACGCGTTCCTTTATATCTCTTTTTGGAATTCACTGATTTGCGGTGCGCCATCCCACTGCTGCCACCATATGTAGCATAGAGTAGGCCAGAAGGCTAAACTGAAAAACCTAACCTCTATCAAATAAAACGATGGCCGTAAAAGTACTTCTGTGCAAAGGTGTTTATTTACATAGTGATTCCGGAAGAAAAACAGTACTGCCACCAAAAGTATACATTATGGGACAGCTAAAACCGTGCTGCCCCATCAACAACTCAATCAAAACACCACCCTCCCCCCTTACCAACATCAAAGCCTACATTTTCCACTAAGCTAAACATATCATGAATTATCTTCATTGAACCTTAGCAATCGGTTTTTAATAATACAATATAGCGCAATATAACACATTTACAGAATCCAATCACTACAGACATGGTGTCTTCCATGGGACAGGCACTACAAAGCCAGCCCAATTGCCGTATCTTGTGTCCTTATTCCAGAATACCCGGAAGCTACAGAGACAGAGGAACAGAAACAAACAAACATAGCGCTCATCCAAAACATTGATAAGTACAATAAACGTCACATAAATTAAACATGAAAGCTTGTCTGCGTAATCCTTATAACATACCAAACGGTTACTGAAGGGAGGTAAGAATGTGTGTAATGTATGAACTGAGATTGCTAAGTTAACGTGTGTGTCGGCCCACATTGTTAAGGTAGCTAAAAACAGGGAAGGGGAGATGAGTGTGTTTTAGCTTACCAAATGCTGCCCGCGGCTAGTGGTCGGAGTGGAGCTAGAGCAGAGCGTGTCCAATTTGACTGGAGCGAGATTCCCAAAGGCTGACTTGTCGGCCTTTTCGCCCGCTCCAAGTAGCGCTCAGGGAATGCCAGCCCCAGCATGCATTTGTAGTCTACTTGTGTGTTGCTATAGCCCCTTGCTTTTAAAAAAAGATATATAATATTTTTTTTTCACCTTTACTTAATCAGGTTGGCTAGTTGAGAACAAGTTCTCATTTGCAACTGCGACCTGGCCAAGATAAAGCATAGCAATTCGACACATACAACAGCACATAGTTACACATGGAATAAACAAAACATACAGCCAATAATACAGTAGAACAAAAGAAAAGAAAAAGTATATATACAGTGAGTGCAAATGAGGTAAGTAAAGGCAATAAATAGGTCATGGTGGCGAAGTAATTACAATATAACAATTAAACACTGGAATGGTAGATGTGCAGAAGATGAATGTGCAAGTAGAGATACTGGGGTGCAAAGGAGCAAGATAAGTAAATACAGTATGAGGATGAGGTAGGTAGATAGATGGGCTGTTTACAGATGGGCTATGTACAGGTGCAGTGATCTGTGAGCTGCTCTGACAGCTGGTGCTTAAAGCTAGTGAGGGAGATATGAATCTCCAGCTTCAGAGATTTTTGCAGTTCGTTCCAGTCATTGGCAGCAGAGAACTGGAAAGAAAGACGACCAAAGGAGGAATTGGCTTTCGGGGTGACCAGTGAGATATACCTGCTGGAGTGCGTGCTATGAGTGGGAAAAAAAATGAGTGGGAAAAAAAAATTGAAAGCGGGAAAAATCCATAATATTAGCCGCGTCATTGTTTAAGCCGCGAGGTTCGAAGCCTGGGAAAAAAGTTGCGGCTTATAGTCCGGAATTTACGGTACTTGCGTTTAAGAGCAGTTGGAGGCCACGGAAGGAGAGTTGTATGGCATTGAAGCTCGTCTGGAGGTTAGTTAACACAGTGTCCAAAGAGGGGCCAGAAGTATACAGAATGGTGTCGTCTGCGTACAGGTGGATCAGAGAATCACCAGCAGCAAGAGCAACATCATTGACATATATAGAGAGAAGAGAGTCAGCCCGAGAATTGAACCCTGTGGCACACCCACAGTAGCTTTAGCTACCGTCATGGAGTTCCCTAAATATTTTCATAAAGAAACTGATAAAATACACAGGTGCAAAATCAAGGTGACTTACAAATATGAGGACCAAGAGCAAGAGAGGGAGTGCGGTGATGTAATGTCCACAACTAAATAAACATTGTGGAATCTGAAGACACATCCCAAAAGCATGATGACTTACTTACTATGTGCACATGCTAAAATAAAGGAATGAGGTGGGTAGCTAATTAAGTGTGTCATTGTAGCAAAGTATTTAAAACTAAAAAACAGATCTCTTAAAAGTGTCCTTAATTTTTGAAGTATTATCTATACAATAAGCGACAATTGATTTTGGCCTAATACGCCTGGCATATTCCAACTTTCAAGGAGCTTTCCATTTTGATTGGGTTATTTTGCAGAAAAACCTTTAGGCCTACCTGTAGAAAAAAACTCCCCAGTGGCTCTGCAAGCATGGAGATTATATTCTCCGCTACTGGTCTGCTCTCCAGGCACCATCGCATACGTCTGAAGCCACAGACTCTAGCGGAACTGGTGTTTCTTAAAATGAATTCAAAGGCATGCAGACTAAGCCTAATAAGGCATTTTGAATTTTTTTGTTCATTTGTATTTAATTCTAGTAGGTCAGAGCATATATGTGCAATTTCTAGACTAAAATGATTTAATACAACAAAAAGCTTTTAAAATGCTGAGCGCTTAATGTCCCTGACTCCCTACCAGCCTAGTGTGTAGCACTCGCAAATGCTTCACAATATATTTCTTGTAGGCTGTAGCCTTAAAAACCTATTAAAATAATTTACCCTAAAAACATATTTTTTGTTCCTTCTTAGGCTCCCTGTCTGGCTTCTGACCTATTTAGAGTGTTATGCTGTTTAATATGACATGTACTGTAACCTATTTGAAATGATGAGCGCTTTATACAACACAAGACATGCAAACAGGTCCAGAACAGAGGCAGGGAAAGCACAATCTAAAATAGAGCCTTGGCTACAGGTAACTCAAGCTTTCAATAAAACCAGTTTAAAAAAAGAGATAAAAAAACACCTTACTGCACAAAGGGGACTCTGAAGAGACACAGCCATTTTATATATATTGTATTGTAATTTGCACTGTACTATGTATTAGACCTAGATATTGTGTGTATGTACTGATATGTAGGCTGTGTGTGATGTTTTAAATGTATGTATTTCAGTCCTTGACTAATAATGTTCTGTACTATGTATTAGACCTAGATATTGTGTGTATGTACTGATATGTAAGCTATGTGATGTTTTAAATGTATGTAGTTCAGTCCTTGACTAATAATGTTCTGTACTATGTATTGTGTCATGTTTCATGTGGACTTCAGGAAGAGTAGCTGATGCTTTTGCAGCGGCTTATGGGGATCCTAATAAATACCAAATAGCATTCACCTTTTCATGTTTATTAAAATACTTATCTTTCCAATTAAAAATAGATTGGTGTTGGTTAAATTGTGATTTTAATGAATGGAGCGAATTTGAAGCAGCAGTTTTTCCTGGGTGCTTGGTGCGGTTTTTAGCGGAGCGGTTGGAAAGGACATGGAGCACAGGATAACTCCGTAAGCAATGAGCGGGATTTCTGACTGCTCAACTTTGCTCCCAAACTCTGGTTTCTACCCTCCATTCTATTGGCAAACACACAATCACTAGAGAACAAACTAGATGAGCTCTGTTCGAGACTATCCTATCAACAGGACCCGAAGAAGTGTAATATCCTATGTTTCTCGGAAGTAGTGGCTCTTTCCATGACACTGATCAGGTGTCATGGTGAAAGCAATGATCCCATATTGATGTCTATGATCCCATATTAGTGTAGATGAAAGAGACGAGACAGGTTAAAGAAGGATTTTTAAGCCTTGAGACATGGATTGTGTGTGTGCCATTCAGAGGGTGAATGGGCAAGACAAAAGGTGTACAGTGCATTCGGAAAGTATTCAGACCCCTTCACTTATTCCACATTTTGTTACGTTACAGCCTTATTCTAAAATTGATTTAATTGTTTTTTCCCTAGTTAATCTACAAACAATACCCCATAATGACAAAGCAAAAACACGTTTTTAGAAAAATAAAACATAAAACTGAAATTTCACACTTACATAAGTATTCAGACCCTTTACTCAGTACTTTTTTGAAGCACCTTTGGCAGCGATTACAGCCTTGAGTCTTCTTGGGTATGACGCTACAAGCTTGGCACACCTGTATTTGGGGAGTTTCTCCCATTCTTCTCTGCAGATCCTCTCAAGCTCTGTCAGGTTGGATGAGGAGCGTCGCTGTACAGCTATTTTCAGGTCTCTCCAGAGATTGCAGAGAGAGCGTCAAGCTCCTCTTCCTTGCCAAACACAACTGGACTCATTCCCATATCTGTGGGATGGTGTGCGTGTATAAAGTAAGTTGTGGAAACTATCAGTTTGGAGCGAGCAGAGCGAGCGAGCAGTCGCACCACGCTTCGCTCCACAGGCCATACAAACGCTCCACACCGCGTGGCCGCTGCCACTCTAACCTGGTGGTCCCAGCGCGCACGACCCACGTGGAGTTCCAGGTCTCCGGCAGCCTCTGGAACTGCCGGTCTGCGGCCAACAAGGCTGAGTTCATCTCAGCCTATGCTACCCTCCAGTCCCTAGACTTCCTGGCGCTGACGGAAACATGGATCACCACAGATAACACTGCTACTCCTACTGCTCTCTCCTCGTCTGACTACGTGTTCTCGCATACCCCTAGAGCATCGAGCCAGCGGGGTGGTGGCACTGGAATCCTCATCTCTCCCAAGTGGACATTCTCTCTTTCTCCCCTGACCCATCTGTCTATCTCCTCATTTGAATTCCATGCTGTCACAGTTACCAGCCCTTTCAAGCTTAACATCCTTATCATTTATCGCCCTCCAGGTTCCCTTGGAGAGTTCATCAATGAGCTTGACGCCTTGATAAGTTCCTTTCCTGAGGATGGCTCACCTCTCACAGTTCTGGGTGACTTTAACCTCCCCACGTCTACCTTTGACTCATTCCTCTCTGCCTCCTTCTTTCCACTCCTCTCCTCTTTTGACCTCACCCTCTCACCTTCCCCCCCTACTCACAAGGCAGGCAATACGCTTGACCTCATCTTTACTAGATGCTGTTCTTCCACTAATCTCATTGCAACTCCCCTCCAAGTCTCCGACCACTACCTTGTATCCTTTTCCCTCTCGCTCTCATCCAACACTTCTCACTCTCCCCCTACTCGGATGGTATTGCGCCGTCCCAACCTTCACTCTCTCTCTCCCGCTACTCTCTCCTCTTCCATCCTATCATCTCTTCCCTCTGCTCAAACCTTCTCCAACCTATCTCCTGATTCTGCCTCCTCAACCCTCCTCTCCTCCCTCTCTGCATCCTTTGATCTCCTCTGTCCCCTATCCTCCAGGCCGGCTCGGTCCTCCCCTCCTGCTCCGTGGCTCGACGACTCACTGCGAGCTCACAGAACAGGGCTCCGGGCAGGAAATGGAGGAAAACTCGCCTCCCTGCGGACCTGGCATCCTTTCACTCCCTCCTCTCTACATTTTCCTCTTCTGTCTCTGCTGCTAAAGCCACTTTCTACCACTCTAAACTCCAAGCATCTGCCTCTAACCCTAGGAAGCTCTTTGCTACCTTCTCCTCCCTCCTGAATCCTCCTCCCCCTCCCCCCCCCCCCTCCTCCCTCTCTGCGGATGACTTCGTCAACCATTTTGAAAAGAAGGTTGACGACATCCGATCCTCGTTTGCTAAGTCAAACGACACTGCTGGTCCTGCTCACACTGCCCTACCCTGTGCTTTGACCTCTTTCTCCCCTCTCTCTCCAGATGAAATCTCGCGTCTTGTGACGGCCGGCCGCCCAACAACCTGCCCACTTGACCCTATCCCCTCCTCTCTTCTCCAGACCATTTCCGGAGACCTTCTCCCCTACCTCACCTCGCTCATCAACGCATCCTTGACCGCTGGCTACGTCCCTTCCGTCTTCAAGAGAGCGAGAGTTGCACCCCTTCTGAAAAAACCTACACTCGACCCCTCCGATGTCAACAACTACAGGCCAGTATCCCTTCTTTCCTTTCTCTCCAAAACTCTTGAACGCGCCGTGCTTGGCCAGCTCTCTTGCTATCTCTCTCAGAATGACCTTCTTGATCCTAATCAGTCAGGTTTCAAGACTGGGCATTCAACGGAGACTGCTCTTCTCTGTGTCACGGAGGCTCTCCGCACTGCTAAAGCTAACTCTCTCTCCTCTGCTCTCATCCTTCTAGACCTATCTGCTGCCTTTGATACCGTGAACCATCAGATCCTCCTCTCCACCCTCTCCGAGCTGGGCATCTCTGGCACCGCGCACGCTTGGATTGCGTCCTACCTGACAGGTCGCTCCTACCAGGTGGCGTGGCGAGAATCTGTCTCCGCACCACGTGCTCTCACCACTGGTGTCCCCCAGGGCTCTGTTCTTGGCCCACTCCTATTCTCGCTATACACCAAGTCACTTGGCTCTGTCATATCCTCACATGGTCTCTCATATCATTGCTATGCAGATGACACACAATTAATCTTCTCCTTTCCCCCTTCTGACAACCAGGTGGCGAATCGCATCTCTGCATGTCTGGCAGACATATCAGTGTGGATGACGGATCACCACCTCAAGCTGAACCTCGGCAAGACGGAGCTGCTCTTCCTCCCGGGGAAGGACTGCCCGTTCCATGATCTCGCCATCACGGTTGACAACTCCCTTGTGTCCTCCTCCCAGAGTGCTAAGAGCCTTGGCGTGACCCTGGACAACACCCTGTCGTTCTCCACCAACATCAAGGCGGTGACCCGATCCTGTAGGTTCATGCTCTACAACATTCGCAGAGTACGACCCTGCCTCACACAGGAAGCGGCGCAGGTCCTAATCCAGGCACTTGTCATCTCCCGTCTGGATTACTGCAACTCGCTGTTGGCTGGGCTCCCTGCCTGTGCCATTAAACCCCTACAACTCATCCAGAACGCCGCAGCCCGTCTGGTGTTCAACCTTCCCAAGTTCTCTCACGTCACCCCGCTCCTCCGCTCTCTCCACTGGCTTCCAGTCGAAGCTCGCATCCGCTACAAGACCATGGTGCTTGCCTACGGAGCTGTGAGGGGAACGGCACCTCCGTACCTTCAGGCTCTGATCAGGCCCTACACCCAAACAAGGGCACTCCGTTCATCCACCTCTGGCCTGCTCGCCTCCCTACCTCTGAGGAAGCACAGTTCCCGCTCAGCCCAGTCAAAACTGTTCGCTGCTCTGGCACCCCAATGGTGGAACAAGCTCCCTCACGACGCCAGGACAGCGGAGTCAATCACCACCTTCCGGAGACACCTGAAACCCCACCTCTTCAAGGAATACCTGGGATAGGATAAGGTAATCCTTCTAACCCCCCCCCCCTTAAAAGATTTAGATGCACTATTGTAAAGTGGTTGTTCCACTGGATATTATAGGTGAATGCACCAATTTGTAAGTCGCTCTGGATAAGAGCGTCTGCTAAATGACTAAAATGTAAAATGTAAATGAGATGTTCAATCAGGCTCTGGCTGGGCCACTCAAGGACATTCAGAGACTTGTCCCAAAGCCACACCTGCATTGGCTTGGCTGTGTGCTTAGGGTCGTTGTCCTACTGTGATGTGAGAAGGTAGGGGTGGTATACAGAAGAGAGCCCTATTTGGTGAAAGACCAAGTCCATATTATGGCAAGACCAGCTCAAATAAGCAAAGAGAAACAACAGTCCATCATTACTTTAAGACATGACGGTCAGTCAATTCGGAAAATTTCAAGAACTTGGAAAGTGTCTTCAATTCCAATCTCAAAAACCATCAAGCACTATGATGAAACTGGCTCTCATGATGACCGCCACAGGAATGGAAGACCCAGAGTTACCTCTGCTGCATAGGATAAGTTAATTAGAGTTACTTTAGAAATCAGCAATTACAGGTGAAGTCGGAAGTTTACATACACTTAGGTTGGAGTCATTAAAACTCATTTTTCAACTACTCCACAAATTTCTTGTTAACAAACTATCGTTTTGGCAAGTCGGTTAGGACATCTACTTTGTGCATGACAAGTCATTTTTCCAACAATTGTTTACAGACAGATTATTACACTTATAATTCACTGTATCACAATTCCAGTGGGTCAGAAGTTTACATGCACTAAATTGACTGTGCCTTTAAACAGCTTGGAAAATTCCAGAAAATTATGTCATGGCTTTAGAAGCTTCTGATAAATGATGTAACTTAGCCTGAGTCAATTGGAGGTGTACCTGTGGATGTATTTAAAGGCCTACCTTCAAACTCAGTGTGTCTTTGCTTGACATCATTGGAAAATCAAACGAAATCAGCCAAGACATCAGGAAAAAAATTGGAGACCTCCACAAGTCTGGTTCATCCTTGGGAGCAATTTCCAAACGCCTGAAGGTACCACATTCATCTGTACAAACAATAGTACGCAAGTATAAACACCATGGGACCACGCAGCCGTCATACCGCTCAGGAAGGAGACGCGTTCTGTCTCCTAGAGATGAACGTACTTTGGTGTGAAAAGTGCAAATCAATCCCAGAACAACAGCAAAGGACCTTGTGAAGATGCTGGAGGAAACAGGTACAAATGTATCTATATTCACAGCAAAACGAGGCCTTTATCAACATTCCCTGAAAGGCCACTCATCAAGGAAGAAGCCACTGCTCCAAAACCGCCATAAAAAAGCCAGACTACGGTTTGCAACTGCACATGGGGACAAAGATCGTAGTTTTTGGAGAAATGTCCTCTGGTCTGATGAAGCAAAAATAGAACTGTTTGGCCATAATGACCATCGTTATGTTTGGAGGAAAAAAGGGGAGGCTTGCAAGCCAAAGAACACCATCCCAACCATGAAGCACGGGGGCGGCAGCATCATGTTGTGGGTGTGCTTTGCTGCAGGAGGGACTGGAGCACTTCACAAAATAGATGGCATCATGAGGATGGAAAATTATGTGGATATATTGAAGCAACATCTCAAGACATCAGTCAGGAAGTTAAAGCTTGGTTGCAAATGGGTCTTCCAAATGGACAATGACCCCAAGCATACTTCCAAAGTTGTGGCAAAATGGCTTAAGGACAACATTTTGGAGTAGCCATCACAAAGACCTTACCTCAATCCCATAGACATTTTGTGGGCAGAACTGAAAAAGCATGTGCGAGCAAGGAGGCCTACAAACCTGATTCAGCTCTGTCAGGAGGAATGGGCCAAAATTCACCCAACTTATTGTGGAAAGATTATGGATGGCTACCCAAAATGTTTGACCCAAGTTAAACAATTTAAAGGCAATGCTACCAAATACTAATTGAGTGTATGTAAACTTCTAACCCACTGGGAATGTGATGAAAGAAATAAAAGCTGAAATAAATCATTCTCTCTACTATTATTCTGACATTTCACATTGTTAAAATAAAGTGGTGATCCTAACTGACCTAAGACAGGGCATTTTTAATAGGATTAAGAAAAAACTGAGTTTAAATGTATTTGGCTAAGGTGTATGTAAACTTCTGTAACTGCACCTCACAGAGTTCAAGAAACAGACACATTCTCAACAGCAACTGTTCAGAGGAGACTGCGTGAATCAGGCCCTCATGGTCAAATTGTTGCTAAAAGTACCCCAATAAAAAGAAGAGACTATTTGCCAAGAGAGTTTATCTATATTTTTCATTGCTGTCTATTTACCACCAGAAACCGATGCTGGCACTGTCCGCATTCAGCGAGCTGTATAGGGCCATAAGCAAACAAGAAAATGCACATCCAGGGGTGGCACTCCTAGTGGCCAGTGATTTTAATGCAGGGAAACGGAAATCCGTTTTACCTCATTTTTACCAGCATGTCACCTGTGCAACTAGAGGGGAAAAAACTCAAGTTCCCCTTTATTCCACACACAGAAATGCATACAAAGCTCTCCCTCGCCCTCCATTTGGCAAATCTGACCATGACTCTATCCTGCTGATTCCTGCTTAAAGCAAAAACTCAAACAGGAAGTACCAGTGACGCTCTCAATACAGAAGTGGTCTGATGAAGTGAATGCTAAGCTACAGGACTGTTTCGCTAGCACTGACTGTAATACTTCTGACCCCTCCTGTCTCAGCCTCCAGTATTTATGCTGCAGTAGTTTATGTGTCGGGGGGTTAGGGTCAGTCGGTTATATCTGGAGTATTTCTCCTGTCTTATCCGGTGTCCTGTGTGAATTTAAGTATGCTCTCTCTAATTCTCTCTTTCTCTCTTTCTCTCTCTCGGAGGACCTGAGCCCTAGGACCATGCCTCAGGACTACCTGCAATGATGACTCCTTGCTGTCCCCAGTCCACCTGGCCGTGCTGTTGCTCCAGTTTCAACTGTTCTGCCTGCGGCTATGGAACCCTGACCTGTTCACCGCACGTGCTACCTGTCCCAGACCTGCTGTTTTCAACTCTCTAGAGACAGCAGGAGCGGTAGAGATACTCTCAATGATCGGCTATGAAAAGCCAACTGACATTTACTCTTGAGGTGCTGACTTGTTGCACCCTCGACAACTACTGTGATTATTATTATTTGACCATGCTGGTCATTTATGAACATTTGAACATCTTGGCCATGTTCTGTTATAATCTCCACCCGGCACAGCCAGAAGAGGACTGGCCACCCCTCATAGCCTGGTTCCTCTCTAGGTTTCTTCCTAGGTTTTGGCCTTTCTAGGGAGTTTTTCCTAGCCACCGTGCTTCTACACCTGCATTACTTGCTGTTTGGGGTTTTAGGATGGGTTTCTGTACAGCACTTTGAGATATTAGCTGATGTAAGAAGTTCTATATAAATACATTCGATTTGATTTACCACATGAATTAGCGCCTTCATTAATTAGTGTATCAACGACGTCTTCCCCACAGTGACCGTACGTACATATCTCAACCAGAACCCATGGATTACAGGCAACATCTGAAATGAGCTAAAGGCTAGAGCTGCCACTTTCAAGGAGCTGGCGCATATAAGAAATCCCGGTACAATCTCCGACGAGCCATCAAACGGTCAAAATGTCAATACAGGACAAAGGTTGAATCCTACTACGCTGGCTCTGACGATTGTCGGATGTAGCTGGGCTGGAAAAATATCACAGATAACAAAGGGAAACCCAGCTGCGAGTTTCCCAGTGATGCGAGCCTACTAGATGAGCTAAATTCTTTCTATGCTTTCTTCGAGGCAAGCAGCCCTGAACCATGCATGAGAGTACCAGCTGTTCCGAATGACTGGGTGATCTCGCTCTCCATAGCTGATGTGAGTACGAAGTATGTGACAAATATAATTTGATATTGCAGAATGCATTGCATTACATGTCAAAGAAAATGAATTGAAGACGCAAGATAGGCCCTACAATTTTAAGAGGATGTGTGTAAAAGTGCACAGAGCCTAATGCCACAATGTAAAATGGTGGAAATGTATGCAAGCCCTTAATGGTTAACTTGGAATGAATCCATATTCAGAAACCTACAATTCACATTAGAATTTTATGTAATAGTTACATATTTTTTGAAAATTATCAATATTTCTTCAAGTGTGCAATAATTGACATGGTTCTTCTGATATTTGTTTGAGCACTTTTTAGGACCCTGTTGAATAAAGTGCACCTGCATGAGGCATTTATTTTTCTAAGAGATCTTTTTGCTTATAGAGACAACCAGACTAATTGCTTTCGCTTCAACAAGTGTGAAGGGCCAAGCAATGTTATTTCATGCTATCAGAACCATCTGTTATTCCACATGCATGGCAGACTGGCAATGTGTGGCAATGTGTCTGAAGGCAGGCTGCTTTGTTGCCGCACGCCACACTGGTTATCACGTCGATCTGCTGATGGCCTCTCGGGGCCCCGCTTTGCGCTGAGGGCACATCCGCCACACAGCTACTTTTTATACCTAATGTGCACCCGCCTGCTCCACACTCCTGTGACTGCTGTCAATTACTCTGACAGCTGTCTATTAAACAAGCTTCTTTCATGGTAGCCTATACTGCCTTGGCTTGAAGAGGCCTAAATTGCTCACCGTACAAATTCATTTATCTGAAAGAAAATTATATGCAACATACTACTTCTTTGTATCCTTTATGGGAATCTAAGGGTTTAAATAATTCAATATTGCCAACAACATGCACGTCACACCACAACACGCAGAGGCCGTGACAAAATATTTAACTATTTGGAATGCACAAAACGAATATGGAAAGCCCCAAAGGATCTGAATAATTTAGAGTGAATGAAACAATTATACACGGACATAACCAAATAAAGCTCATTTATTTATATTTCCCCTCTATCGGGATTTGATAGGAAAAAAACAACATAGTGACATTCATAGAGAAATAGCGCAACAGGTCAAAAGGACAACAGGCTAGTACATGCTGGTCAACCAAATCAGCAGTAACCCAATAGACAAAGAGCAAGTACACCCCCTATCAACTCAATGCATTTTGTTACCAAAGATATTACTTTTAGTGATTCAAAGGTTTAGGCTCATTAAACCAGAGTGGGTTGACAGAGTGTGTGTGTGTGTGTGTGTGTGTGTGTGTGTGTGTGTGTGTGTGTGTGTGTGTGTGTGTGTGTGTGTGTGTGTCGCTCCTACCAGGTGGCGAATCGCATCTCTGCATGTCTGGCAGACATATCAGTGTGGATGACGGATCACCACCTCAAGCTGAACCTCGGCAAGACGGAGCTGCTCTTCCTCCCGGGGAAGGACTGCCCGTTCCATGATCTCGCCATCACGGTTGACAACTCCCTTGTGTCCTCCTCCCAGAGTGCTAAGAGCCTTGGCGTGACCCTGGACAACACCCTGTCGTTCTCCACCAACATCAAGGCGGTGACCCGATCCTGTAGGTTCATGCTCTACAACATTCGCAGAGTACGACCCTGCCTCACACAGGAAGCGGCGCAGGTCCTAATCCAGGCACTTGTCATCTCCCGTCTGGATTATTGCAACTCGCTGTTGGCTGGGCTCCCTGCCTGTGCCATTAAACCCCTACAACTCATCCAGAACGCCGCAGCCCGTCTGGTGTTCAACCTTCCCAAGTTCTCTCACGTCACCCCGCTCCTCCGCTCTCTCCACTGGCTTCCAGTCGAAGCTCGCATCCGCTACAAGACCATGGTGCTTGCCTACGGAGCTGTGAGGGGAACGGCACCTCCGTACCTTCAGGCTCTGATCAGGCCCTACACCCAAACAAGGGCACTCCGTTCATCCTCCTCTGGCCTGCTCGCCTCCCTACCTCTGAGGAAGCACAGTTCCCGCTCAGCCCAGTCAAAACTGTTCGCTGCTCTGGCACTCCAATGGTGGAACAAGCTCCCTCACGACGCCAGGACAGCGGAGTCAATCACCACCTTCCGGAGACACCTGAAACCCCACCTCTTCAAGGAATACCTGGGATAGGATAAAGTAATCCTTCTAACCCCCCCCCTTAAAAGATTTAGATGCACTATTGTAAAGTGGTTGTTCCACTGGATATTATAAGGTGAATGCACCAATTTGTAAGTCGCTCTGGATAAGAGCGTCTGCTAAATGACTTAAATGTAAATGTAAATGTGTGTGTGTGTGTGTGTGTGTGTGTGTGTGTGTGTGTGTGTATGTGTTCCAGGGGGTATAGAGGTAAAACATGTGTCATGCCCATCAATTTGTTCAATGTTTTATAAGTTTATTTTCACAATGATTTCAAAGGAACTGCATTTGGCTATCCTCAACGTTAGGGGCATGGATCTCTGCATGAAATGAATGACCAGAAATAAGTCCACATTTTAAATGTAATATTTTTACCCAATCTGAGGTGGGCAATTATAATGCACATGTTTTGGATTTGTGTATCAGTGAAATCTCTTTAGGTTCATATTGTTTATATTTTAAATGTCGTTGCTGGTAAAACCCTACCTGTTTGCCTATACCTCCTCCTATTGGGTTTTAGTCCTATAATTTCATTAGACTACCAAGAAAGGCAATATTGATATTGTAATTAGATTAATATGAATTGGTAGCCTTTGAGATTGGAAAATAAACTTACATTTTCTCCAGACCTTGATGTATTTATTAATAAATAATGCATAATGTTTTACTATGTTTTTTGGGTTTTGTCTTTTATCATTTGTCTTTTCTTAATTTTATGTCTGTTTTTCCATTCTGGTTCCCCCTATTGAACACGGGGAGAGTGGGGTAAATTGAGCAAGTTAGGTAAAAAAAAAGAAGGATTTTCAGGAAGTCAAATTAATTTGTGTTAGAGGTTTCATGATGCTTGTATTTAAACCAAAGTAGATCATTTAAAAAATATTTTTTATTTTTATTTTAACCTTTATTTAACTAGGCAAGTCAGTAGGGATGCACGATATATCGGTGAACATATCGGAATCAGCCAATATAAGCTAAAAATGCCAACATCGGCATTGGCCCGATGTCTAGTTTAACGCTGATATGCAAAACCGATGTCAAAGCTGACGTGCATACCTATATAACGTAGGTACAAAATTTAGCACTACACATGCAATACAGCATTCCTAACCTAGCCCACAATGTCTGCTGTGTGGATCGAGCAGTCAACAAGTCGAGCAGTCATTTGAAAGAACATTTCAGCGAGAAACTCAAAGGCGAAATCCATTAACACCAAGATAATGGTATTCATTACCCTTGGCGATCAACCGTTCTCTGTTGTGGGTGATATTGGCTCTTGCCGACTGGTCGAGCACTGGTACACACTACCATGTACGCTATTTTTCAGATGTTGCCCTACCGGTGTCACTGCTATTAGCTCCACGACTGACATTTGGACCAGCGATATCAGCCCCATGAGCATGCGGAGTCTGACAGCACAGTGGGTCATTGAGGATTTCGTACTGAGGAAAGTCATATTGCATGCTCATGAATGTGCTGGTTATCATACAGCTGCTGCCATTAATTTTTTGAAAATTGTGTTTATTCAGTTAACTTGTTATGAATAGGGGGCAGTATTTTCACGGCCGGATACAAAATGTACCCGATTTAATCTGGTTATTACTCCTGCCCAGAAACTAGAATATGCATATAATTAGTAGCTTTGGATAGAAAACACCCTCAAGTTTCTAAAACTGTTTGAATGGTGTCTGTGAGTATAACAGAACTCAAATGGCAGGCCAAAACCTGAGAAGATTCTGTACAGGAAGTACCCTGTCTGACCATTTCTTGGCCTTCTTTGTCATCTCTATCCAAAACAGAGGATCTCTGCTGTAACGTGACACTTTCTAAGGCTCCCATAGGCTCTCAGAAGGCGCCAGAACATTGAATGATGACTTTGCAGCCCCTGCCTGAAAAACAGTAGCGCATTTGGATAGTGGTCGATCTGAGAACAATGAGACGGGTGCGCGCGTGCACGTGAAGAGTCCATTTTGCATTTTCAGTCTTTGAACGAAAACAACGACTCCCGGTCGGAATATTATCGCTATTTTACGAGAAAAATCGCATAAAAATTGATTTTAAACAGCGTTTGACATGCTTCAAAGTACGGTAATGGAATATTTTGAAATGTTTTGTCACGATACGCGTCCGCGCGTCACCCTTCGTTACCCTTCGGATAGTGTCTTGAACGCACGAACAAAACACCACTATTTGGATATAACTATGGATTATTTGGAACCAAACCAACATTTGTTGTTGAAGTAGACGTCCTGGGAGTGCATTCTGACGAAGAACAGCAAAGGAAATCCAATTTTTCTTATAGTAAATCTGAGTTTGGTGAGTACCAAACTTGGTGGGTGTCAAATTAGCTAGCCTGTGATGGCCGGGCTATCTAGTCAGAATATTGCAAAATGTGCTTTCACCGAAAAGCTATTTTAAAATCGGACACCGCGATTGCATAAAGGAGTTCTGTATCTATAATTCTTAAAATAATTGTTATGTTTTTTGTGAACGTTTATCGTGAGTAATTTAGTAAATTCACCGGAAGTGTTCGGTGGGAATGCTAGTTCTGAACGTCACATGCTAATGTAAAAAGCAGTTTTTTTATATAAATATGAACTTGATTGAACAAAACATGCATGTATTGTATAACATAATGTCCTAGGAGTGTCATCTGATGAAGATCATCAAAGATTAGTGCTGCATTTAGCTGTGGTTTTGTTTTTTGTGACATTATATGCTAGCTTGAAAAATGGGTGTCTGATTATTTCTGGCTGGGTACTCTGCTGACATAATCTAATGTTTTGCTTTCGTTGTAAAGCCTTTTTGAAATCGGACAGTGTGGTTAGATAAAGGAGAGTCTTGTCTTTTAAATGATGTAAAATAGTCATATGTTTGAAAAATGGAAGTTTTCGGATTTTCGAGGAGTTTGTATTTCGCGCCACGCCCTATCATTGGATATTGGAGCGGTGTTCCGCTAGCGGAACATATAGATATAAGAGGTTAACCACACAAGACAACACAAAACAAAATACTCAACTAGAAAAAAAAATAAAAAAAAAATAATAGCTTTAAAGATACCGTACTTTGGACAAGTTAAACACACCAGGCAGAAGGCTACTAAGGTTAACGGGCAATCTTTAGTACAGGGACAGAGCAAACACCTCACCATTGTTCCTGTAAACAGACAAGTGATAGCAGTGGAGAAATGTAACCACTCACAGACAGTCATGGCCACAGACCGACCATCCACTAGACCAAAAATAAAGTTTACAATGCTTAATTTGTTTTTTATGTAAGCGTGAACAAAATAAAACATTTAAAAAACAGGGCAAAACAAGCTCACATTTTAGTCTCTGACAGGGCATCCGCAGGTCACATTCAATAAGAATCAATAGGCACATCATCAACCTTAATGCCTGGGGAGTACAGTACAGAGTACAGTATATTCATAAGGAGTCTAATATTGAAAAACAAATACCTATTTCTCACAAAGCCAGTCTAGTCAGAGTGTATTACTTGGTGCAGCGAGCCTTCCATATGGATGGCTAAGTTGAGGCCTGATAAAGACTAGGCAGTAGCATTGAGGTATTAAGGTAAATAATCAAGACTGGAATGGGCAAAGCAGACCAGAAAACGTCCTGTAAAATTCGGTTGGAAAACCGTCCGGACCCGGTGATTTACCACTTTTCATTGCGGATATTGCTGTTGCAATCTCCTCAGGTGTAAATTCTTCTTCTTAACAGTCATGGGAGTCTGTATCAATTGAAGGCATATTCAGACCATTAAAGAATGAATCAATCAGCAAAGGGTCTTGATGAGATTCAGAGGTGTATAGTGCAGAGTAAAATAGTTTGAATTGATCATTGATCTCTTTATGTATAACTGTGGTGGCACCAGACAGGGTCCTTATTTGTGGGATTAAACGTGTGGCCTCAGATTTACGGATCTGATGTGCAAGGAGTTTACTGGCCTTGTCACCTTGTTCATACACTCTGTATCGAGTTCTCAAGAGTAACTGTTCACCTTGCCTGGTAGAAAGCTCATCAAATTCAGATTGAAGTAGTTGGCGCTCTTTATGTCGATCAGAGGAAGGATCTGTAGCATACTTCTCATCCAATGTAGCTATGGCTTTGCTCAGGTCTTGAAGTCGCTGAGAGCGAGCTTTGTTTTGGTTTGCTGTATAAAAAATAATTTGGCCACGTAGGTATACTTTGAGAGACTCCCATATGGTAGAGCAGGACATACCTGGCGTTGAATTAACTTCTAGGAATAAGGTGATTTCAGAAGAAATGAAATGGACAAACTTCTTATCTGAGAGTAAAATGGGGTTAAGACGCCATTGATAACACATAGGAGCTCGCTGGGGAAACTCTAGTTCAAGCACTAATGGTGAATGGTAAGAAATAACAATACTCTCACAAGTACACCGTCGAAGGTTAGGCAGAAGTTTTTTGTCCAAAAATAAGTAATCAATGCGTAAGTATGTTTGATGAATGTGAGAATAAAAGGAATACTGTCTATCTGTAAGGTGTAGGAAACGCCAAGTCTCACACATAGCATATTTCTGAAGAAAAGACTGAATAAGTAGGGCACATTTAGATGGGCCTGTGGTTCTTCGTGACTTGTCAAGAACTGGGGACATTGTACAGTTGAAATCCCCCCCTAAAATCAACAAATGGGAATCTAAATTTGATATAGCAGATAAAAAGGAAGAAAACAAACTTGTGTCATCCCAATTGGGAGCATAAACACTAGCTACAACAAGAGGGGTAGAAAACAGTTTACCAGTTACTATGACGTATCGTCCCTTAGGATCAGCAATAACCTCAGAAGCTACAAAGGGAGTAGATTTATCAACCAAAATGGCAGCACCTCCTGATTTACTATGAAAGTTAGAGTGGAACACTTGACCAACCCAGTCCCTACGCATCCTAAAGTGCTCACCAGTCCTCAAGTGAGTCTCTTGTAGAAATGCAACAATTGCATTCAAACCCTTCAAGTGTGTCAGCACCCTCTTATGCTTCACAGGGTTGTTAGCCCCTTTGATGTTCCACGAAATGTACTTGATCGTATTATTTCGGCCACCCTGAGCACTCCCGTTATACAACCCTGTCATTAGAGCATAGAGTGGAAAAGCAATGAATACCCAAAAACCCCAGAATAACTTGTCTCTGAGTAATAATGTATGGTGTAAGACACTTGGAAAAAGTACAGAAAAAAACCCTAAAAGATAAAATGACAACATTAGAACTGAACAATTCAACCTCCTTCCTCCCCCCAAACATCTCCCCCCATCCCAGACAGTACCTCCCCAAATGAGGTACAAGCCTAAATAGAACATGTTCTCTTCGCACAGTATGTCTGTGAGAGTGCGGTGTTAAACCCAAACCCACAGTCCCACTCTTTAAAGTCGCGTTTTGTGTTAGTGGATCAAGCAGCAAAAAGAGAGAAGAAGAAAAAAAAGGGAATCCCTTGTGCAATCGATATTACAAAGCACCGCTTGTTGATGTATATAATTATATTCCCAGTCTTATAACAGGCACAACCGTAAGGCTCTCCAGAAGGTAGTGAGGTCTGCACAACGCATCACCGGGGGCAAACTACCTGCCCTCCAGGACACCTACACCACCTGATGTCACAGGAAGGCCAAAAAGATCATCAAGGACAACAACCACCCGAGCCACTGCCTGTTCACGCCGCTATAATCCAGAAGGCGAGGTCAGTACAGGTGCATCAAAGCCGGGACTGAGAGACTGAAAAACAGCTTCTATCTCAAGGCCATCAGACTGTTAAACAGCCATCACTAACATTGAGTGGCTGCTGCCAACATACTGACTCAAATCTCTAGCCACTTTAATAATTCAAAATTGGATGAAATAAATCTATCACTAGTCAATTTAAACAATGCCACTTTATATACTGCTCAAAAAATAAAGGGAACACTTAAACAACACATCCTAGATCTGAATGAAAGAAATAATCTTATTAAATACTTTTTTCTTTACATAGTTGAATGTGCTGACAACAAAATCACACAAAAATAATCAATGGAAATCCAATTTATCAACCCATGGAGGTCTGGATTTGGAGTCACACTCAAAATGAAAGTGGAAAACCACACTACAGGCTGATCCAACTTTGATGTAATGTCCTTAAAACAAGTCAAAATGAGGCTCAGTAGTGTGTGTGGCCTCCACGTGCCTGTATGACCTCCCTACAATGCCTGGGCATGCTCCTGATGAGGTGGCGGATGGTCTCCTGAGGGATCTCCTCCCAGACCTGGACTAAAGCATCCGCCAACTCCTGGACAGTCTGTGGTGCAACGTGGCATTGGTGGATGGAGCGAGACATGATGTCCCAGATGTGCTCAATTGGATTCAGGTCTGGGGAATGGGCGGGCCATCCATAGCATCAATGCCTTCCTCTTGCAGGAACTGCTGACACACTCCAGCCACATGAGGTCTAGCATTGTCTTGCATTAGGAGGAACCCAGGGCCAACCGCACCAGCATATGGTCTCACAATGGGTCTGAGGATCTCATCACGGTACCTAATGGCAGTCAGGCTACCTCTGGCGAGCACATGGAGGGCTGTGCGGCCCCTCAAAGAAATGCCACCCCACACCATGACTGACCCACCGCCAAACCGGTCATGCTGGAGGATGTTGCAGGCAGCAGAACATTCTCCACGGCGTCTCCAGACTCTGTCACGTCTGTCACATGTGCTCAGTGTGAACCTGCTTCATCTGTGAAGATCACAGGGCGCCAGTGGCGAATTTGCCAATGTTGGTGTTCTCTGGCAAATGCCAAACGTCCTGCACGGTGTTGGGCTGTAAGCACAACCCCCACCTGTGGATGTCGGGCCCTCATACCACCCTCATGGAGTCTGTATCTGACCGTTTGAGCAGACACATGCACATTTGTGGCCTGCTGGAGGTCATTTTGCAGGGCTCTGGCAGTGCTCCTCCTGCTCCTCCTTGCACAAAGGCGGAGGTAGCGGTCCTGCTGCTGGGTTGTTGCCCTCCTACGGCCTCCTCCACGTCTCCTGATGTACTGGCCTGTCTCCTGGTAGCGCCTCCATGCTCTGGACACTACGCTGACAGACACAGCAAACCTTCTTGCCACAGCTCGCATTGATGTGCCATCCTGGATGAGCTGCACTACCTGAGCCACTTGTGTGGGTTGTAGACTCCGTCTCATGCTACCACTAGAGTGAAAGCACCGCCAGCATTCAAAAGTGACCAAATCATCAGCCAGGAAGCATAAGAACTGAGAAGTGGTCTGTGGTCAACACCTGCCGAACCACTCCTTTATTGGGGGTGTCTTGCTAATTGCCTATAATTTCCACCTGTTGTCTATTCCATTTGCACAACAGCATGTGAAATGTATTGTCAATCAGTGTTGCTTCCTAAGTGGACAGTTTGATTTCACAGAAGTGTGATTGACTTGGAGTTACATTGTGTTGTTTAAGTGTTCCCTTTATTTTTTTGAGCAGTGTATAATGTTTACATACCCTACATTACTCATCTCATATGTATATACAGTACTCTATAGCATCTACTGCATCCTGCATATGCCGCACGGCCATCGCTCATCCATATATTTATATGTACATATTGTTATTCATTCCTTTACACTTGTGTGTGTATATAAGGTAGTTGTTGTGGAATTGTTAGATTACTTGTTAGATATTACGGCACAGTCGGAACTAGAAGCACAAGCATTTCGCTACACTCGCATTAACATCTGCTGACAATGTTGCATGTGACCAATAAAATTTGATTTGATTTGGATTTGATTTGAAATAACCAAAAATATTTTGATTGACTGCAACACTATGTAAACAAACTGAATAGGTGAATGAGACAGTGATAAGATAATTATCTAATAAAGGTAAATTAATCAATAAACCATTATGAATTATAAGTCATGTAGCATGCTTAATGAATAATCAATGTAATGATCGATTAGTCCCAGAAAGTCTAGTAGAGGCTGGAGAAGGAGAGAAATGTGTGTGTGTATGTAGTGTGCCCAAGAGGGCAGGGGCCAGATGGTAAAGGGAGTAGAAACTTCAAGGGGTTCCTAACCTTGAGGGAAAGGAACAGGCTGAGCTGGATAGTGATAAACAGTGTGGGAAGTCAAAGGGGAATGCAGTTCACCAACAGTTTGTGTGTAAATGCATGTGCGTAAGTAGCAAGAAACTATATAATGACTGTTTTGTTATCTTGACCTCAGAACGTTCTCATGAATAAAGCCGGATTAACCTTTTGCAGAAAGCTGAGTCCTTGCCTAATTATTTAACCCATTGTCTTACAAACCTTGGGAATTAGTCAAGGCTTATTGATTATTGATTATTATCATCAAGATATAAAATTATTTTAACAGACAGCCTGGAAACAAAGGAGTTAAGTAAAATCTTAATACAATGAAATTAAAATGACTGAATGCTTGTAAGGCAAGCACACTAGATGATCAAAACATAAGATCACATCAAATAAGCTTGAATGGGTTCGCCAACTTCCCAACTATACAAGAATAGTACGTTATAAGTAAACATAGTTGTACCACAGGTGGGCTACTTACTATCCACAGTTCGCAAGCAACAGTTGCTGATCTATGGGCAAGTTCAAGACTTCTTGATGTGACGTTGAATGTGAGCCATAGCCTCATCCAGAGAATCAAATGTGTAGTCTTTACCATCATGAGAAAGCCATAAACGGGCCGAGAATCGCAGTCCATACTTCACACCTGGTTGGTCCCGTAGTAGTCGTTTGGCCTGCCCGAAAGCTGCACGCTGCCTGGAAACAGTGGGGGAGTAGTCCTGGTAGATAGAGAAGCTCTGTCCTTGAAAGCTCAGAGTAGTATTGCGGGCTCGTCGGAGAATCTCCATCTTCTCATAGAAAAAGTGCACTCGAAGAATGATGTCACGGGGCCTCTCATCATCTCGGGGCTTTGGGCGCAGCGACCGGTGGGCACGATCAATCAGGGGCTTCTCATCCATGGCAAGAACATTCTTCAGCAGTCCAGCAATGGAATCCGTGGTACGAGGCATTTCCGCTCACTCTGTGAGAATGGTGTCGTCTGCGTAGAGGTGGATCAGAGAATCACCAGCAGCAAGAGCGTCATCATTGATATATACAGAGAAAAGAGTCGGCCCAAGAATTGACCTCTGTGGCACCCCCATAGAGACTGCCGGAGGTCCGGACAACAGGCCCTCCGATTTGACACACTGAACTCTATCTGAGAAGTAGTTGGTGAACCAGACGAGGCAGTCATTTGAGAAACCAAGGATATTGAGTCAGCCAATAAGAATGCGGTGATTGACAGAGTTGAAAGCCAGTACTGTCTTTTATCGATGGCGGTTATGATATTGTTTAGGACCTTGAGCGTTGCTGAGGTGCACCCATGACCAGCTCGGAAACCAGATTGCATAGTGGAGAAGGTACGGTGGGATTCGAAATGGTCGGTGATCTGTTAACTTGGGTTTCGAAGATTTTAGAAAGGCAGGGCAGGATGGATATAGGTCTGTAACAGTTTGGGTCTAGAGTGTCTCCCTATTGAAGAGGGGGATGACCGCGGAAGCTTTCCAATCTTTGGGGATCTCAGACGATACATAAGAGGTTGAATAGGCTAGGAATAGTTGCAACAATTTTGGCAGAAAATTTTAAAAAGAGAGGGTCCAGATTGTCTAGCCCAGCTGATTTGTAGGGATCCAGATTTTGCAGCTCTTTCAGAACATCAGCTGTCTGGATTTGGGTGAAGGAGAAGCAGGGGGGGCTTGGGCAAGTTGCTGTGAGGGGTGCTGAGATGTTGGCTGTGGTATGGGTAGCCAGGTGGAAAACATGGCCAGCCGAAGAAAAATGCTTATTGAAATTCTCGATTATTGTGGATTTATCGGTGTTTCCTATCCTCAGTGCAGTGGGCAGCTGGGAGGAGGTGCTCTTATTCTCCATGGACTTTACAGTGTCCCAAAACTTTTTGGAATTAGTGCTACAGGAAACAGATTACTGTTTGAAAAAGCAAGCATTAGCTTCCTGACTGACTGACTATGTTGATTCCTGACTTCCCTGAAAAGTTGCATATCGCAGTGGCTATTCGATGCTAATGCAGAACGCCACAGGATGTTTTTGTGCTGGTCAAGGGCAATCAAGTCTGGTGTGAACCAAGGGCTATATCTGTTCTTAGGTCTACATTTTTTAAATGGGAAATGCTTATTTAAAATGGTGAGGAAAGCACTTTTGAAGAGCAACCAGGCATCCTCTACTGACGGGATGAGGTCAATATACTTCCAGGATACCCGGGCCAGGTCGTTTAGATTAGGCCTGTTCACTGAAGTGTTTTAGGGAGCGTTTGACAGTGACGAGGGGTGTTTGTTTGACCGCGGACCCATTATCCTGTTAGGGCTAGGGGGCAGCATTTGCACGTCTGGATAAAAAAAATGTACCCGATTTAATCTGGTTACTAATCCTACCCAGTAACTAGAATATGCATATACTTATTATATATGGATAGAAAACACTCTAAAGTTTCTAAAACTGTTTGAATGGTGTCTGTGAGTATAACAGAACTCATTTGGCAGGCAAAACCCTGAGACATTTTCTGACAGGAAGTGGATACCTGATGTGTTGTATTGACTTTAAACCTATCCCATTGAAAAACACAGGGGTTTAGGAATATTTTGGCACTTCCTATTGCTTCCACTAGATGTCACCAGCATTTACAAAGTGTTTTGAGTCTTCTGGAGGGAGATCTGACCGAACAAGAGCCATGGAACGATGATGTCCCATTAGACACCTGGCGCGCGAGTTCATGTTGGGTACCCTCGTTCCAATACGTTATAAAAGAGTATGCATTCGTCCACCTTGAATATTATTCATGTTCTGGTTAAAAAAGGCCCTAATGATTTATGCTATACAACGTTTGACATGTTTGAACGAACGGAAATATATTTTTTCCCCTCGTTCATGACGAGAAGTCCGGCTGGCTTAGATCATGTGCGAACAAGACGGAGATTTTTGGACATAAATGATGAGCTTTTTTGAACAAAACTACATTCGTTATGGACCTGTGATACCTGGAAGTGACATCTGATGAAGAGAATCAAAGGTAATGGATTATTTACATAGTATTTTCGATTTTAGATCTCCCCAACATGACGTCTAGTCTGTATCGCAACTCGTATTTTTCTGGGCGCAGTGCTCAGATTATTGCAAAGTGTGATTTCCCAGTAAGGTTATTTTTAAATCTGGCAAGTTGATTGCGTTCAAGAGATGTAAATCTATAATTCTTTAAATGACAATATAATATTTTACCAATGTTTTCTAATTTTAATTATTTAATTTGTGACGCTGACTTGACTGCCGGTTATTGGAGGGAAACGATTTCCTCAACATCAATGTCATAGTAAAATGCTGTTTTTGGATATAAATATGAACTTGATAGAACTAAAAATGCATGCATTGTCTAACATAATGTCCTAGGAGTGTCATCTGATGGAGATTGTAAAAGGTTAGTGCATCATTTTAGCTGGTTTTATGGTTTTGGTGACCCTGTCTTTGACTTGACAAAACATTACACACAACTCTTGTAAATGTACTGTCCTAACATACTCTAAATTTATGCTTTCGCCGTAAAACCTTTTTGAAATCGTAAAACGTGGTTAGATTAAGGAGATGTTTATCTTTCAAATGGTGTAAAATAGTTGTATTTTTGAAAATGTTTAATTTTGACATTTATTTGGATTCAAATTTGCCGCTCTTGAAATGCACCTGCTGTTGATGGAGTGCACCACGGTTGGCACGCTAGCGTCCCACCTAGCCCATAGAGGTTATGCACGCAGGCAATGAGGCAGTGATCGCTGAGATCCTGGTTGAAGACAGCAGAGGTGTATTTAGAGGGCAAGTTGGTCAGGATGATATCTAAGAGGGTGCCCATGATTACGGATTTAGTGTTGTACCTGGTAGGTTCCTTTGTGTGAAATTGAGGGCATCTAGCTTAGATTGTAGGATGGCCGGGGTGTTAAGCATGTTCCAGTTTAGGTCACCTAACAGTACGAACTCTGAAGATAGATGGGAGGCGATCAATTCACATATGGTGTCCAGGACACAGCTGGGGGCTGAGGGGGGTCTATAGCAAGATGTTATGGGGCATGAAACCCTACCTACCCTCTCCCTCCGACGCTCATGGAGACGGTTGTCGATGCGGATAGCAAGAGAGATGAGTTCATCAAGTCCATCAGGCTCATCCCTGGACACCAACTCATCCTTGAGGGTCTCAGTGAGCGCGTTCCGGAATGCTCCCTGAAGGGCCTCCTCATTCCAGCCGCAACGGTGCGAAACTCACATTCCATCTCAGCAACACTATGGGGGCCTTGACGGAGGGACAGTAGTCGTTTAGCGGCAAACTTACCGCAGACCGGGTGGTCGAAGACTTTCTTAATCTCCTCCATGAATCTGGAGTAGGAGAAGCAGATGGGAGACTGTCTCTCCCACACCACCGTGGCCCAGGAAAGCACTGCTCCACGGAGGCAGCCAATCAGAAAGGAAATCTTGTCCCGTTCGCTAATAAAAGAGTAAGTGCTGTTGCTCAAATACTAGTGAACATTGTATAAGGGGTTGCCATCGTAACGCTCGGGAGTTGGAACAAATGGCTCCCGGAGTGGAGGAGAAGGACTTGGAACTGGTTGTGAGCTCTGGGTGATGGGTCGGCCCTGGGTCAGACAGGCTCTGTGAAAAGTCCTTGATGTACTCCAGAAGGGTCTTCAGGGCCTGGTCATGTTGCTCGAGCAGGGCGCCTTGGCCGACGAGGGTTTGGTGGAGAGTAGCAGAGTCTGCTGGGTTCATCTCTTTGGCCAGATCGTACTGTTATGAGGAGTGGAACAGGGGAACCCAAAGAGCATACTTAGATGAGGAGACTGGGATGAAGTAATCAAGGTATTTATTGACACACAGGGGGAGATGGAGAGCAGGTCAGGTGAAGCTTGGGCGGGTTGCTAGAAACCAGGTACGGAGGCTGAGGCTGGAGCAAGAGAGTTTAAGACAGGGTAAGCAGGTCCGGAGGGGAACCAAGGGAGTAGTAGAGTGGGGAATCCAGGACAGAGTAGCAGGATGACGAGACGTGGGACTGGAGACAGGGACCAGAGTCAGAGCAGGCAGAACTGTAGCGGCGAGGAAAACAGCGTCAGGCAAGGAAAACAGGCACAACAGGATCTGAATAGTAACGAACGGTTAGAAACGTAGACAGACTGAGCAGAGATTACGATCTGGCAGTGCGGAAGTGGCAGGGCTGAGTATTTGTAGAGGTCTTGATTATGGAACAGGTTGCAGCTGGTGGGGATCTGCTCTGACTCCAGCACACCTGTCTCCACCCACACACACACACACACACACACACACAGACACAGACACAGACACAGACACAGACACAGACACAGAGAGGGAGGGAGGGAGAGAGTACTGGGGGAGTGGCGACAGGTCAAGAATACACAGGAGGAGCAGTAGAGGGCATTGCAGGAGCAAATGTGACCTACACAGACTGTGAACAAGCGATTCGGTGGCATTCTGTCTTTACTGTGTCGCCACCATGCTCGATGCTATGTACAAGGACCGCTACTTCAATGCAGACAAGAAACAGGGTTACGTGTAATTTTACAAACCCAGCTGGACAAGATGGAAACGGACACAGTGACAGTGCGCACAAAGGAAGAGAGGCCACGGACAGACAGAGCTGAAACTTCACTGCTTGACATGTATGATGAAATCCTGGTTGAGAATGAAATGAACAACGAAACAGCACAGCAAGGAAGTGAAAGAAATAGGTTTTGATTATGTTGTACTGGTAATGGGGACATACATAAATGCCAACAAAATAACTTTTTGGTCAGTGTGGTGTGTTGTGTAACCTTTATTTAACTAGGCAAGTCAGTTAAGAACAAATATTTACAATGACGGCCAACCCTGGCCAAACGGCGCTGGGCCAATTGTGCGCTGCCCTATGGGACTCCCAATCACGGCCCGATGTGATACAGCCTGGATTCGAAGCTTAAAAGGCAGCAAAAAAATGTTAATATCGGTATCGTTTTCTTTTGTTGACAAGTTAAATATCGGATATCGGTATCAGCCAAAAATGTCATATCGGTGCATCATTATGTCAGTTAAAAACAAATTCTTATTTACAATGACGGCCTACCCCAGCCAATCCGAACGACGCTGTGCCAATTGTGCGCCGCCCTATGGGACACCCAATCATGGCCTGATGTGATTCAGCCTGGATTCAAACCAGGGACTGTAGTAATGCTTCTTGCACTGAGATGCAGTGCCTTAGACCGCTGTGCCACTCGGGAGCCTTGTTCTATAAAGATTGTTTTAAGATGAAAAGATGACGCTGCAGTAGATAGTAGCAGTCTTATGGGCTCTTTATCAATTCTGCTATTTTGTGGGTTTTTTTTCTTAACTTTTTTGTACATCATTCCCTGTGACTGAAAACAATTACTGGACATTAGAACAGTGATCACTAACCTCGATTTGGAAGAAGATATCTACTTCAACGAGTTGGCAGCTCTGGACATTCTGCTTACCCTGGACTAGGCCCTAATTCCTGGGACACGAAAGCGGAAGCGATTGCGAAAGAGAGGCAGGCATGGGCGGCATCCTGATGAGACCACGTCGGCGAGCAAATAGACCGCCATTGCCCTCTGTTCTATTGGTGAACGTGTAGTCACTGAAGAACAAATTGGATGAGCTCCGTTCCAGATTATCCTAACAACGGGACCTGAATGAGCTGTATATGGCCATAAGCAAAGTAAAATGCTCATCCAGAGTCAGCATTTCTTATGGCCAGTGATTTTTACGCAGAGAAACTGAAATCCGATTGACCTCATTTTTCCCATCATGTCACCTGTGCAACTGGAGGCAACAAAACTCTAGATCTCTTTTACTCCACACACAGAAATGCATACAAGGCCCTTCCTCGCCCTCCCTTTGGCAAATCAGACCATAACTCTATCCTCCTGATTCCTGCTTACAAGCAAAAACTCAAACAGGACTGTTTTGAGAGCACATACTAAAATATGTTCAGGGATTCATCCGATAACATTGAGGAGTTTACATCAGTCACCGGCTTCATTGATAAGTGCATCGACGTCGTTGTCCCCACAGTGACCGTATGTACATACAGTTCCCCAAACAGAAGCCATGGATTACAGGCAACATCCACACTGAGCTACAGGTTAGAGCTGCTGCTTTCAAGAAGCAGGACACTAATCCGGATGCTTATAAGAAATCCCGCTACAACCTCTGACGAGTATCATGGATTACAAAGGGAAATCCAGCCGTGTGCTGCCCAGTGGAGCGAGCCTACCAGACAAGTAAATGCCTTCTATGCTCGCTGCGAGACAAGCAACACTGAACCATGCATGAGAGCACCAGCTGTTCCGTATGACTGTGTAATCTCGCTCTCCGTAGCTGATGTGATTAAGAACTTTAAACAGGTTAACATTCACAAAGCCGCGGGGCCAGATGGAATACCAGGACACATACTCAGAGCATGTGCTGACCAGCTGGCAAGCAAGTGTCTTCACTGACATTTTCAAGTAGACCACCATAGTCCCTATGCCGAAGAACGCCAAAGTAACCTGCTTAAATGGCTATCGCCCCGTAACACTCACATCTATAGCAATGAACTGTTTTGAAAGGCTGGTCATGGTTCACATCAACTCCATCATCCCAGACACCATGTACCCACTCCAATTCGCATACCGCCTCAACAGATCCACAGTTGACGCAGTCTTTATTGCACTCCACACTGCCCTCCTGAACAAAAGGAATACCTATGTAGGAGTGCTGTTCAGTGACTACAGCTCAGCATTCAACACCATATTCCCCTCCAAGCTCATCACCAAGCTCAGGACCCTGGGACTGAATACCTCCCTCAGCAACTGGATCCTGAACTTCTTGACGGGCCACCCCCAAGCAGTGAGGGTAGGCAACAAAGTGTCTGCTTAGTCCCCTCCTGTACTCCCTGTTCACCCACAACTGCGGCGCTGCGCACGACTCAAACACCATTATCAAGTTTGCTGAAGACACAACAGTGGTAAGACTAATCACCAACGATGATGAGGCAGCCTATAGGGAGGAGGTCAGGGACTTGGCAGGGTGGTGCCAGGACAACAACCCCTCCATCAATGTCAGCAAGACAAAGGAACTGATCGTGGGCTGAGCTCCCTGCCGTCTGTTGTTTACGAGGCATGTGACAAATAACATTTGATTTGATCAGTTTCAATATGTCATAAACCTAGCATGAAGGTTTAGCTGTGCGGGCTAATATAGTCAACATGTTTGCCTTGGGGTAAGTCTACTCTAAACGGTGCCTGAGGAAGGCCTGCAGTATCAAGGACCCCACACACTGCAGCCACGAGCGATTCACTCCCTTACTGTAGGGCAGACGGTTTCAGAGCATGAGGTCCGATACCAACAGGCTCAGAGACAGTTTCTATCTACAAGCCATCAGACTGCTGAACACTTGAAATGGACTGACCACCTGCTCTGATTCTCTGCACTTTATTACACATGACACACACCAGACACACACACACACAACAACTTCCACTACTAGACTCTTATGACTGCTAAATACCGCACATTTTAAACACTTGCTACCCAATCCCCCTTTCCCAAAACATGTGTACAGTGAGGGAAAAAAGTATTTGATCCCCTGCTGATTTTGTACGTTTGCCCACTGACAAAGAAATGATCAGTCTATAATTTTAATGGTAGGTTTATTTGAACAGTGAGAGACAGGATAACAACAAAAAAATCCAGAAAAACGTATGTCAAAAATGTTATAAAATGATTTGCATTTTAATGAGGGAAATAAGTATTTGACCCCTCTGCAAAACATGACTTAGTACTTGGTGGCAAAACCCTTGTTGGCAATCACAGAGGTCAGACGTTTCTTGTAGTTGGCCACCAGATTTGCACACATCTCAGGAGGGATTTTGTCCCACTCCTCTTTGCAGATCTTCTCCAAGTCATTAAGGTTTCGAGGCTGACGTTTGGCAACTCGAACCTTCAGCTCCCTCCACAGATTTTCTATGAGATTAAGGTCTGGAGACTGGCTAGGTCACTCGAGGACCTTAATGTGCTTCTTCTTGAGCCACTCCTTTGTTGCCTTGGCCATGTGTTTTGGGTCATTGTCATGCTAGAATACCCATCCACGACCCATTTTCAATGCCCTGGCTGAGGGAAGGAGGTTCTCACCCAAGATTTGACGGTGCATGGCCCCGTCCATCGTCCCTTTGATGCGGTGAAGTTGTCCTGTCCCCTTAGCAGAAAAACACCCCCAAAGCATAATGTTTCCACCTCCATGTTTGACGGTGGGGATGGTGTTATTGGGGTCATAGGCAGCATTCCTCCTCCTCTAAACACGGCGAGTTGAGTTAATGCCAAAGAGCTCCATTTTGGTCTCAACTGACCACAACACTTTCACCCAGTTGTCCTCTGAATCATTCAGATGTTAATTGGCAAACTTCAGACGGGCATGTATATGTGCTTTCTTGAGCAGGGGGACCTTGCGGGCGCTGCAGGATTTCAGTCCTTCACGGCGTAGTGTGTTACCAATTGTTTTCTTGGTGACTATGGTCCCAGCTGCCTTGAGATCATTGACAAGATCCTCCCGTGTAGTTCTGGGCTGATTCCTCACCGTTCTCATGATCATTGCAACTCCACGAGGTGAGATCTTGCATGGAGCCCCAGGCCAAGGGAGATTGACAGTTCTTTTGTGTTTCTTCCATTTGCGAATAATCGCACCAACTGTTGTCACCTTCTCACCAAGCTGCTTGGCGATGGTCTTGTAGCCCATTCCAGCCTTGTGTAGGTCTACAATCTTGTCCCTGACATCCTTGGAGAGCTCTTTGGTCTTGGCCATGGTGGAGAGTTTGGAATCTGATTGATTGCTTCTGTGGACAGGTGTCTTTTATACAGGTAACAAGCTGAGATTAGGAGCACTCCCTTTAAGAGTATAAAAGACACCTGGGAGCCAGAAATCTTTCTGATTGAGAGGGGGTCAAATACTTATTTCCCTCGTTAAAATGCAAATCAATTTATAACATTTTTGACAAGCGTTTTTCTGGATTTTTTTGTTGTTATTCTGTCTCTCACTGTTCAAATAAACCTACCATTAAAATTATAGACTGATCATTTCTTTGTCAGTGGGCAAACGTACAAAATCAGCAGGGGATCAAATACTTTTTTCCCTCACTGTAAATATATTAATGTAGAAGTGTTTAGAAACACATTCTATTCTTATTTACAATAAAAGTGACTCCAAAATGACACAATACAGTCATTTTGTAAAAAGTAAGTACACCCCCTGGAAAAGTAAGTACATCCCCTGGAAAAGTAAGTACACCCCCTGGAAAAGTAAGTACACCCCCTGGAAAGTGGTCTTTTATTTTATATTGATTTAGACACATGGATATTTGAGCGAAATTCCACCACATTCATTGATAAAGGTAACCCAATTTAACAAATCACACAAAAAACATACTTTGAAAATGTTATGCAATTAAAATGAACAAAAATGCCCTTTTCTATGGGGAAAAGGTTAGTACACCCCTACCTTTATCACATACAATTGCTAAAATTAGAATCAAGTGCACCAAAACAGGTGCAAATGATTTTGAAAATCATTAGAGAGAAACTCAGAGAGAGTGTCCAGCCTTCCATACAGATTAGAAACTGGTTTGGTCCTAACCATATGGGTGTGTGGTAACACATCATGCCAAGATCAAAAGACCTACCTGAGGCCCTCAGAATAAATATTATTGATGCCCATGAGTCTGGGAGGGGTTACAAATCCATTTCCTAGAAATTGGAAGTACGTCATTCCACTGTCTGACGGCTCATCTATAAATGAAGAAAATTCCAGACCATTGGCAATCTACCTAGGACAGGTCATCCCACCAAATTCAGCCCAAGAGCTGACCAAAATATGCTCATAGAAGTCTCTAAGAACCCTAGGGTAACATCAAGGGATCTACAGGCCTCTCTTGCCACAATCAATGTATAAGTGCATGAGTTAACTGTCTGAAAGAGACTGCACAAACTTGGCCTACATGGGAGGTCAGGAAGGAAGAAGCCTCTGCTCTCAAAAAATAATTTCAAGACCCAACTGACGTTTGCCAGACAACACCTGGGGGAAGACCAAAACTACTGGAACAATGTGCTCTGTACAGATGAGTCAAGGGTGGAGTTGTTTGGCCGCAATGCCAGACGCCATGTTTGGTGAAAACGGAACACTGCCTTTGAACAGAAGAACCTCATACCAACCGTAAAGCATGGAGGCGGTGGCATTATGGTTTGGGGCTGCTTTGCTGCCTCAGGGCCTGGCCAACTTGCCATCATTGAGTCAACCATGAATTCTATATTGTACCAGATCATTCTTGAGGAGAATGTGAGGTCATCTGTCAAAATGCTGAACCAAACATGGATCTTGCAACAGGACAATGATCCAAAACACACAAGCAAAGCTACAACAGAATGGCTCAAAAAGAAGAAATAGAGGGTTATGGAATGGCCGAGTAAAGACCAGATCTCAATCCTGTCGAAATGCTGTGGGGGTCTTGAAGAGGGCCGTGCATGCAAAAAAGCCCTCAAACATGACACAGTTGAAGCAGTACTGTAAAGAAGATGGGGAACAAATTCCTCCCAGTCGATGTAAGAGACTGACAGACAGTTACAAGAAATGGCTACATTAAATTTCATCTAAAGGAGGCAACACAAGCTGAAGCTAGGGGTGTACTTATCTTTTCCGCACTATGAAATTGCATTTGTTGATTTTTGATTAATAAATGATTGCAAAGTATAATCTTTTAGTGTCATTTGTTAAATTAGGTTACCTTTATCTGTCAATAGTGTTGAAGTGAAGATTACATATCCATCTGTCAACAAAAAAAAAGTCAACTTTACAGGGTTTTTTCCACATGACTGTACATTATTTACCATTAATTTCTTTTGGGCATAAAACGCACAAAATAACCTGAAACACAACCAAAACAAACAGCAAATGCATCCAAAAAATGTGTTGTCACAAGTTTGATGTAATCATTGCGTGCTATGAATATGGGACCAAATAACAAACATTTTACTACATTAACGCAAGTGAATTTGTCCCAATACTTTTGGTCTCTTAAAATGGGAGGATTATGTACAAAAAGTGCTGTAATTTCTAAATGGTTCACCCTATACTGATAAAAATGCCCTCTAATTAAACTTGATAGTCTGCACTTTAACCTCATAGTCATTGTATCATTTCAAATCCAAAGTGCTTGAGTACAGAGCCAAAACAACAAAACATTTGGAACTGTCCCAATGCTTTTGAAGCTCACTGTAAATGCATATTTGTCTCTGTTTCAGCACCAACTTGTAGATTTAAAAATGCTCTGAGTTTGTAGATTATTTAGGTCGATTTAATTATTAGGTCATACAATTAAAATTTGGAATAATGTCACAGATATTTATAGCCTACTTCACTGTGGAAAAGGGGTGGCAATAAATGTCATGTTGATAAGATTTTCAGTTTGCTTCCATGACTGGTTTCACATTAGTCTCCAGGGATCGAAAGGAAAAATCACCTAAAACAATTGCTATGTGTATTTACAATACTATTCTTCAAGTGGATTATTAATCTACCTAGCTCTTATCAATACCCATTATCAATTTATAAATTACAGTGCATGGAGAATGCTCTTATGTCTATCAGAAAAAAAGAAAATATATGCTTTTTCCACTTGGAACTGGCAGGTTTGCTCAACGTTATTCATGATTCCCTCATGGGTAAAGGTGGTGGAATTAAGTAAATATCAGAATACACCGCCACCCTGAATGAATAGCGGGTGAATAGCATGCTATTCTCGTGCTTAAATTCAAGGTCAGAATAGGCATAGAGAGAAAGATGCATAAAAAGGGAATTACGTTCCATTTACTCATGCTTAACTCCGGTCAGAATTCCCCCCTTTGGGCTCAATTCTGATTTAGGAAATTAGGCCTTTCTTACACAGTAGTTGGTATTCAGATTCAGATTGACCCTATGAAGGTACGTTGCAGGTGTGGTTCCCTTGCGCGCACCGAATAAATGTAATTCAACAGCTGAAAACTGTTCCACTTGCTGGAGAACAGATTTTCTTTTGGAGTTTTCTTTCAAATGGGTTTTCAATACATTAATCTTAAACCAGCCCTTTAAATACAGTGTACTTTCAATTAGAATTTTGTCAACAGACTAGAATACATAAAGAGTACAGGTTCAGAAAATAGGGATCAATGAAAGAAAACCATCTAAATATATCCATATTCTTCTCTGGTTCAGCACCAACTGGTAGATTTAAAAATACTTTGATCTTGTAGATTATTAAGCCACACTTTAAGGTTATGAAAGTACGTATTTATTTTTATTTAACATTTAACTAGTCAAGTCAGTTAAGAACACATGCTTATTTACAATGACGGCCTACGTGTATAAATCATTAAAAAAAGGTTTGGAGATCCTTTACGCATTAAATATATTGATTCATCAAAAATACAGTAGTTTGAGACATTCAGAAAGTTGCCACATTCAGTTCTTTAACCAATGGTAATGTTGGAAGATTAGTGTACATAGAATAATAATAAGGAGAATAGTATACAATAGTAGGCTTATACCCTTGTCCATTTCATACACTAACCACGGCCAAGTAGTGCACCATGAGTCAGGTCTGTTATTGTTTGGTTTGCGCTCTGCTCCATAACGATTTAATTAGCCTAAACCCTTTTTTTTTTATATATATATACACTGAACAAAAATAAATGCGACAACTTCTTTTTTTTTTACTGAGTTACAGTTCATATAAGGAAATCAGTCAATTAAAATAAATGCATTAGGCCCTAATCTATGGATTTCACATGACTGGGTATAGGCCCTCCCACTTGGGAGCCAGGCCCAACCACTGGGGAGCCAAGTCCAGCCAATAAGAATTTGTTCTTCCCCTCACAAAAGGGCTTTATTACAGACAAACACTCCTCAGTTCCATCAGCTTTCCGGGTGGCTGGTCTCAGATGATCCCACAGGTGAAGAAGCCGGATGTCAAGGTCCTTGGCTGGCATGGTTTCACATGGTCTACGGTTGTGAGGCTGGTTTGATGTACTGACAAATTCTCTAAAACAATGTTGGAGGTGGCTTAGGGTAGAGAAATGAACATTAAATGCTCTGGCAACACCTCTGTTGGACATTCCTGCAGTCAACATGCCAATTGCACACTCCCTCATACTTGAGACATCTGTGGCATTGTGTTGTGTGACAAAACGGCACATTTTAGAGTGGCCTTTAATTGTCCCCAGCACAAGGCACACCTGTGTAATGATCATGATGTTTAAGACATTTGAGAGTACCCATCCCTGCAAGTTAAAAGGCTGTACAATTTAAATTCTGCATAATGGCATAGGATTTCATAAACTTTACTGTGGGATGGTTTTCTATGTTAATATGCTTCAGTTTGCTTCCATATGACTGGTTTCACATATCTCCAGCGATTATAAAGGTAAAATATATCTAAAAAAAGTGTCATTTATATTTACAATTCCCTTAGCCAAACAGACTACTCATTTATCTAGCTGTTATCAATAGCTATTTCAAGTTGTAAATTACAGTGCATGGGGAATGGTGTTATTTCTATCTGAAAAAAATTCAGTAGATGCTTTTTTCACTTGGAACTGCTTATTCATGGTTTTCTCATGCGTACAGATGGTAGCATTATTATGGCATTAAGTCAAGGTCAGAATATGGCATCTGTACCCAGCTCTATTTATTCAATCTCCACCCAAAACGAATAGCACGCTGTTGTCATGCTTAAGTTCAAGGTCAGAATACACATAGAGAGTAAAGTGCATAAAAAGGGAATTATGTTACATTTATGCGCGCTTAACTCGGGTTGGAATCGGGGCCTTAGAGAATAGCAACTGATAATGCTTTGGGGATGTTTGTCTGAATGGGGTAAGAGGACACTCACCTGACAACAGGTGCTGTGGTAACAGAACACTTACCTAATGACTGGTCCAGGTGCCATGGCGATGGCACGTACCTGACTGACCACAAGAACTATGTTACCTTATAATGGGGACACCCATTAATACCCCTTTGAACTCTACAGGTTATGTTCCATCCTGCGAAAAAGGAGATCCTCATGTTTCAAGCCTTTTCCCCCCCTCATCTGTATTCATTTATTGATCTTTTTTCAATTGTTATAATGGGACTGTGTGAGAGCCTCGAGAGGAGATTTCACACTGTCTGGTGGCATTCCCCTGCTTCCTGTATGTCAGACGACTCATTCAGCTCCAGCTGCAGTGGGCAGCACCCTGCATGAATGGCACTACTCTAGTCATAAGTGGAAAACCAGTTACGTGCATCACATGATACACATTTAACAGCATACATCATTCTGGCCCATGGCTGTGTGTGACGCCTCATTAACTTCTAAATCTAATTATACAAGCTTCATCCTAATGTATCTTTCATCTATTAAAAGCTGATGTATGGCCTATAGTATGTCATCGAAAATGCTTATGTTAGAGGGGTTTTCCCATACATGTCATCTGACCAAGGCAAACTCTGGGACCTAGTTATAGGATATAGGGCCCAGAGTTTTTCCTGGTTAGATCAAGTGTTCAGGAAAAACTCCTGACCTATAAAGTTAAAAAAAGTAAATGGACCATATTGATCCTGGGGACACACCAATCATTCGATTCTGATATACTGATTCTGTGTATACCATATCACAAGTATTCTCTCTGTGGTGTTACAACCCATACAGATGGAAAAATCACCCCCTGACTGTCTAACACATCTTTAAAAAATAGACTTTTAAAGAATGGAATGTAAATTTCAGACAGCATGTTTTATATAGTAGTATCAAAGGTTTGAAAGAAACTTTGATCAAACAGCACTCCAAATCTTTTATATTAGTACTCTGTGGATTTTTTTACATAAACACTGCAATCAAACCAGGACACCTCTCTTCACGGAAGGCCCTTCTCCAAACAAAGTGATAAGTAAACTTAATTCATTCATGTGCTACAAGCAATAATAACATAATAATAATCAGTGCTGAAAGATTAGATAGCAGAAATGGATGTAAATATAAGATTGTCAGAATGTAATTCAGAGCCATCATATCAAAACAAGGTTCTCACTTAGGTGTTTAGTGTGCTCCCAATGAATGACATAAGCAATACCAAAGCAATACCAATGTGTTGACTTCTTCAGTGTGACTCCTTATCTTTTCTCCTTCTACACCATCCCTCATAATGCTCACAAGAACCATCTACAGGGGACATACACAGTACAAACAGGCAAATATGCTACAGGAACCTTGGGATATGACCTCACAAATATGACCTCAAACAGTAACCGTATGTCCTCATTCTAAAAGCTTCCTGGGAATGATCAGATACCTTCAAATTGGAATATAAGAAAATAAACGTATACAATGTCTTCGGATGGTATTCAGACCCCTCGACTTTTTCCACATTGTTACATTAATTACATTTTTTAAAAATCCTCAAATCTACACACAATACTCCATAATGACAAAGTGAAAACTGTTTATTTTAGCAAATGTATCAAACATAAAAAACAAAAATACCTTAATTAGATAAGTTATCAGCCTCTTTACTATGAGACTCGAAATTGAGCTCAGGTGAACCCTGTTTCCAATGATCATCCTTGAGATGTTTCTACAACTTGGAGTCCACCTGTGGTAAATTCAATTGATTGGACATGATTTGAAAGGCACACACCTGTCTATATAAAGGTCCCACAGTTGACAGTGCATGTCAGAGCAAAAACCAAGCCATGAGGTCGAAGGAACTGTCCATAGAGCTCAGAGACAGGATTGTGTCGAGGCACAGATCTGGGGAAGGGTACGAAAAGATTTCTGCAGCATTGAAGGTCCCGAAGAACACAGTGGTCTCCATCATTCTTAAAAGGATGAAGTTTGGACCCACAAATACTCTTCCTAGAGCTGGCCACCTGGCCAAACTGTGCAATCGGGGAGAAGGGACTTGGTCAGGGAGGTGACCAAGAACCCGATGGTCACTCTGACAGAGCTCTAGAGTTCCTCTGTGGAGATGGGAGAAACTTCCAGAAGGACAACCATCTCTGCAGCACCTAACCAATCAGGTTTTATGGTAGAGTGGCCAGACGGAAGCCACTCCTCAGTAAAAGGCATGACAGCCCGCTTGGAGTTTGCCGAAAGGTACCGAAAGACTCTCAGACCATGAGAAACAAGATTCTCTGGTCTGATGAAACCAAAATTGAACTCTTTGGCCTGAATGCCAAGTGTCACGCTTGGAAGAAACCTGGCACCATCCCTACGGTGAAGCAGGGATGGTGTGGGGATGTTTTTCAGCTGCAGGGACTGGCAGACTAGTCAGGATCGAGGCAAAGATGAACAGAGCAAAGTACAGAGAGAGATCCTTGATGAAAACCTGCTCCAGAGCGCTCAGGACCTCAGACTGGGGTTAAGGTTCACCTTCCAACAGGACAATGACCATAAGCACACAGCCAAGACAATGCAGGAGTTGCTTCGGAACAAGTCTCTGTGTGTCCTTGACTGGCGCAGCAAGAGCCAGGACTTGAACCCCATCAAACATCTCTGGAGAGACCTGAAAATAGCTGTGGAGCAATGCTCCCCATCCAACCTGCCAGAGTTTGAGAGGATCTGCAGAGAAGAATGGAAGAAACTCCCCAAATACAGGTGTGCCAAGCTTGTAGCGTCATACCCAAGAAGACTCGAGGCTGTAATTGCTGCCAAAGGTGCTTCAACAAAGTACTGAGTAAAAGGGTCTGAATACTTATGTAAATGTGATATTTCAGTTTTTATATTTGGAATAAATTTGGGAATTTTTTTGGGGCGGTTTGTCATTATTGGGGTATTGTGTGTAGATGAGGGGAAAAAAACAAGTTATTCCATTTTAGAATAAGGCTGTAACGTAACAAAATGTGGAAAAGGTCAAAGGGTTTGAATACTTTCCCAATGCACAGTATAGTATGGTTAATATGCACACAAACTCATGTGTTTGAAAAACAACATTGCTGGCTTTAGCATGATACCCATGCTGTGCATATGAACATTTGGGTTGAGTTTCTTTTGACAAAAATACTGTATATATTGTCTCATTTGTAGATTGGTCAAAAAATCTTGAAAGAAGTCTTAAAAAGGTGGTCACAATTCTATTTGGCCATTGAAATACAGCGACTTAAGTGTTCAGACATCGACTTCTTCCCCATTTTGTTGTGTTACAGACAGACTTTAAATTGAGATTTTTTTGTCACTGGCCTACATACAATACCCCATAATATCAAAGGGGAATTATGTTTTCAATTTTTTTTTTTTTTACAAATTAATAAATGAAAAGCTGAAATGTCTTGAGTCAATAAGTATTCAACCCCTTTGTTATGGCAAGTCTAAATAACTTCAGGAGTAAACATGTGCTTAACAAGTTGCATGGACTCACTGAGTGCAATAATAGTGTTTAACATGATTTTTGAATGACTACCTCATCTCTGTACCCCACACATATAATTATGGTGAAGGTCCCTCTGTCAAGCAGTGAATTTCAAACACAGATTCAACCACAAAGACCCGTGAGTTTTTTCTAATCCCTCGCAAAGAAGGGCACCTATTGGTAGATGGGTACACATTTTTTAAAAGCAGACATTGAATATGCATTTGAGCATGGTGAAGTTATTAATTACACTTTGGATGGTCTATCAATACACCCAGTCACTACAAAGGTACAGCCGTCCTTTCTAACTCAGTTGCCAGAGAGGAAGGAAACCACTCAGGGATTTCACCATCAGGCCAATGGTGACTTTAAAACAGTTACAGAGTTTAATGGCTGTGATAGGAGAAAACTGAGGATGGATCAACAAAGTGTAGTTACTCTACAATACTAACCTAATTGACACAGTGAAAATAAGGAAGCCTGTACAGAATATAAATATTCAAAAACATGCATCCTGTTTGCAACAAGGCACTAAAGTAATACTGCAAAGAAAACTGACAAAGCAATTCACTTTTTGTCCTGAATACAAGTTATGTTTGGGGAAAATCCAATACAACACATTACTGAGTACCACTCTCCATATTTTCAAGCATAGTCGTGGCTGCATCACGTTATGGGTATGCTTGTAATCGTTAAGGATTGGGGAGTTTTTCAGGATAAAAAAATGAATGGAATGGAGCTAAGCACAGGCAAAATCCTAAAGGAAAACCTGGTTCAGTCTGCTTTCTACCAGACAAATCTACACTGGAGTTGCTTACCAAAAAGGCAAGACCTGAGCATGGTTGTCTATCAATTATCAACAACCAATTTGATAGAGCTTGATATTTATTTTACAAGAATAACGGGCAAATGTTGCACAATCCAGGTGTTGAAATCTCTTAAGAGACTTACCCATAAAGACTTACAGCTGTCAGCGCTGCCAAAGGAGCTTCAACAAAGTATTGACTCAGGACTGTGAATACTTATGTAAATGAGATATTTCTGTATTTCATTTTCAATAAATTTGCTAAAATGTCTAATATCATGTTCACTTTGTCATAATGGGATATTGTGTGCAGATGGGTAAGAAAAACAAAAACAATCCATTTAGATTTCACTATTCATACCGCTTGACTTATTCCAAAATGTGGAATAATTTAAGGGGTATGAATACTTTCTGAAGGCACTGTATATAAATAAAATAAAATAAAATAACAAACCCATCTAAAAAAACTCATACCATCTCCCTCAGACATTATGTACAGATGAAACATCTTTGTGGTTGCATATCGTAAAGTATTCTTATTGCACCTCGTACAAAAATAAGATATTAAATACTGTTTGCCAGGTTACAAATATAAAAAAAGAGGAAAGTGTCCTTCAACACAACAGTGTCCCATGTGTCTCAAGAGTCTTGTGTTGCAATTGGCTGAGACTTCAAGTTCACCAAATACATCAAGACCAAATGTGTGAGTAGAACCTCTGTCACCCATTCAAAGTGGTAAGGAAGATGGACAAGGCATTAAGGGTAGTAAGACAACCTAAACTTACATGACTGGTTCCTTCTTTTCAAGTCCAGGGGCACTTTGTGCACACTCCATACACTCCTCATCCACCCACTCAAACTCATGTGCACAGTACATAGACACACTCACGTACACTACATGCATATGCCCCATCTCCTAATGTGCACTAGTTTCATAAACACTAAGTGTTCTTTAAGGCATTCTACACACAAATCCCTTCATACTGTACATACTCACTCTCTAAAGCCCATGAGTCAGGCACACTACTACTGTACATACACACTTTGGCATACTCCAGTACACTTCATTAACTGTCAGAAGAAGGCACTGTAATGTCAGGCTCTCCTTCATGTGAGTGGTCCTGGGTTAGGGTCCTGGGTTAGGGTCCTGGGTTAGGGTCCTCGGTGGAGGAGGTGGTACCCACTCCATGGTCCTCCTCAGGCTGGCTGCTGGGGATTGACGTTCATGTGAGGGGGGTGGCCCAGGAGTCCAATCCTCTGCTTTTGTTTCCTCTGCTCTGTCATCTACCGAAAGGGGGAAGAGTGTTGATCTCAACCTCAAATAAACACATAGTACACACCCAATAACAAACACATGGAGAAGGGCACAAAAATCTGCACACCTACTGATAAATGCACTGAGAGACACACCCAGAGAAACCCAAGTTTCCTGTGGCGAGCTTTGACATAGACCATTGTTGACCCTGTGAACTCATGAACTGCCAGCCCCTTCCTCCTCACACAGCCCAGCTGCCGCATATTTCTCAACAAATCTGTGAACCCACCCTGGGCCCACCCCACCCATCACAGCCAACCCCAACCCCACAAACCTGTCTCCACAACCACTCAACAGCCCAGAGCAGTGAGAGAATCTGACATACCTTCTGCTCAATTCAAAATGACCCTTAGCTCCTACTCATAGGCACTTGTAAATATAAAAGGATTGGATCAGTTTAAAGGGTACGAAGAAAGATTTTTCTCTCCAAAGTAACAACAGTGTGGTCAAAGTCTTAGTAGCTTAGTTTTAGTCATGGTCTGGTTACCTATACCTCCAAAAAAATAAAAAATAAAAACAAAATAATATATATATATATATATATATATATATATATTTATTTTTAAACATTTAGTCTAGAAAAAAATATATATCTTCGGGACAACCCACAATGAACTATTGTCAACTTCATATGGAGAACTTACAGAGTTCGTATGTTAACTCGAGCTGGCTAATGTTAGCCACTAGCCATGCTAGCATGTAATTACATTCCAGAACGAGTGTTGGCGGTGATGAGCTACAATCCATCAATCACTTCAGTTTCAGCACCGGCTGGCTCTTGTTGCCTTCTTGCCTCGGGCTCAGTAAGCAAGAGTAAATCGCTCCATCTTGCCTTCGAATAGGCTTGGTGGAATTTCTCCCATATTGCTTTTCACCAATCCAATCATCTCAGAACTACATGAGCACCATGCCAATTAGCTGTTGGGAGCCAAGGTGTGATTTGACAGACATCTGTCTGTGTGTCTGTGCAGATGAGACTCACCTGCTCCTTGAGCTCCGTGAGCTGTCCAGACAGATTGCATACCAGCCTCATGGCTGACTCCAGCTTCTCTTGCAGGTTTCTGATCTCGTTCTGCTCGCCTTCCGCGTCACTGCTCACCAGCGACATCGCACGCATCCGCGGGAACCAGTCCAGATTGTGCTCCTGTAAAATAAGATAAAATAAATGTCTCTTAATTGACTTGCGTAGGTAAACAAAGGAAAAATAGATAGAAACATACAGACATCCAATGGCTTTGAGGAGGGGGTGATGGATATCAAAGAAAACGATCAGCAAAGAAAGGAAGACTCAGAACACTGCAAGTGATTTATGCCCCAAAGTGTGTTTATTTGCATTGAAACATAAGAAAAAGTCCGGGGATTGTTAGCGTTGCAATCCTCCGTTGTATTTGTGTTACTAGGATACTAAGACTATTTCGAAGATAAATACACAACACGGAGGACGAGAGGTCAATAGAGGACTAAAAGTCAAATGATCAATGGAAAGTGTTTTTTCTGTAATAGTGGATTAATGATCAATAAGACATGGGAGGAATTTCAGTCTGGAACTCATAGCTACAAAGCAAGTTCTCATTGGCCCAAATTGTTTATACATTGAACCTGAAAAAGGATACTTGTTATTTAGCCATTGGCCCAGTTTTATTGCAAGGAATTCCAATTGGTCAACCACAGGCTAGGTCTGGGTTATAAATTACATCCTGTCCCTTTGTTCTGTGGAGAGAATCACGAAGGAGAGATTCACTGAGGACAGGGGAGAATGAACATCTACCTCTCAGCATAACATCTATGATTTGTCCTCTTTGAATAAACTTATTTTTCTCCCCCTGATTTTCTTTGGGGTCTGTGTTATTGAAGAGTAACATCAACTGCTAACATCACCAAACTGCACAGACCAGTATGATGACATGATTGCTACCAAACTAACAAGGCTAAACAGCAAAAATGAAGACTCTTTAAGAGCTGACTCTCCTGGCATCTCAGGTTTATCATAGTTGAATACAAAAATGAAACCCATTCCCTTTTCTAGTGCTATCATTGTGCCTCGTATCACAGCTTAATCTGTTTTAGGGTTAGACAACAGTTCATGTATAAGTCTTGCCCCTCTGCCTTTCTGTTTGTCTCATCCAGTGAGATCACAGGGTGTGTATCATCCAGTGCGTTTGTCATTCAGTCGGTCAGTGACATTCAGTGTTTACATGCTATCTCTGTCAGTTGAGGGTGGAAGGGCAAATATCTACGTTGGAGGTGTGTGTGCGCTCGTGTCACATTCTCCTCTCTGACTCAATACACACAACATACACACAGGCAGTGAAGGTCAGCAGCTAGTTAAGGGATTTACCAGAACACACAAACAGCAACTCTATGGCCCTACATGCACCCTGCAAACCTCAGTCTACCCCCCAGGACAGGATCTAGTGTACCCTATGCACTCATGTCAGTGGGTAATGGGGACGGCCTGGGCTTATGCTGTATCACATTACATATTAGACATTGTGGTCTGACATGGGAAATGTTACCAGCTCAGGCCTGGTGTGTGTGTCACCTTGATCATCTCAGCGACGTAGCTCTCGGGGCCGGTGTACTCTGTGGAGTCCTTCACCTTCACCAGCACTATGAAGAACAGGTAGTGCCACATGTTGTGCTCCTCCTTGATGTGCTCCTCAAACGTCACCGTCTTGTTGTCAAACTTGTCTCTCTCCAGACCTGTGAGGAAACAAAATGCGTGCACACACACACACACACACACACACACACACACACTAGAGATCGTAAATCACTTCACGGAGGGTAAGCCGTTGTCGACCTAAGAAATAAGGAAAATGCAACTTCCTGACAGCAGAGGAGCACTTTTGACCCTGTGATATGGCGTGGGGTTTAATGAGCATCTGGCAGAAGCATTTGACGATTCCTGTAAAAAGTCCATCTTTCAGTCTAATGACTAAACAACACATTAGGCTTCCTGGATAAACTGGCCAACTTCCCGGAATCTCCAAAATATAAGAATTGCCATGTGAATTTGGGAAATGTAGAGAAAGTGTGGGAATTTTGGATTTTATCCATCTAGGCAAGGGGTGTCAAATACATTTTGGCCCGCAGGTCGCGTTCGGTCTTCACCGAGGTCCAGAGGGCCGCACTTACATTTTTTTTATATTTCCCTGTAGGGATGGGCATTTGACATTTTTACTGTTCCAGTACTCGCATAATTTCCCCCCCGAAATACTCAGATAAAAAAATAATATCTATATTTTTAGGACAAAACAAAATGTGTGTGCATTTATCTATATGCCAACAGTGCACAACAATGCCCAATTTATCATAACCATTACAGATAACGAATCCTAATTGACCCATATATACTCAGCCAATAAAAATAAAAAAGTTCCATTTAAGACTCATTTATTGAAAGTGTTTTATCAACTGGTTATGTTATACCGTGGAACACAATCTTCAAAAAGGTAGTAAGTAAGCTTGCTTGTTGAAGCTTAAGGCTGTGCAATGGCATAGGCTTTTTTGTTAATTTAACAGACAAGATGCTATTATTTCCTGAGCCCTTATCACAGTCAAGACCAGTGGTGTGTATTCATGGATGCCAAGGGAAGCCAGGTATCCCAAAAAAATGTACCAAGAAAAAAACTAAATCATTTATCTTTCGTCTCAGGGTGTTTCATAATTTTCTTTCAATTCGCAAGAGGCTGAATGTATTGCAACGGAGAAAGCATTCAAGCGAGAGAAACATCTCCCCGCTGTCTCTGTATGTGTAAGGCCATTTATCTGATGCTGTCTGGTCCAAAAGAGTATAACATTGTTTCTGCCCCTAGCATTGAATGCAACAGAAGTCAGCGAGCATTTGGCCTTCCTTGATAAAAAGTAAATAAAATAATAGCCAATCAGCGTTGAGCTAAACTGAGGGAACTCAACTGTGAATGGCCCTGGCGCCCCCCAAAAAAGTGTCAAGCGAAGCCAGTTTGGATTTTGGCTCCACTCCGATCACATAGCATCGAGAGCATACCTCATTGACAGAAACTCGTTGAGCATCTTGTTGTGTTGCTGTCCTCCGGTGGCTGGCTAGCTAGCTAGCCAGCCACCGATAGCTAGCTAAAATTAGTCCTTTCCTAAACTAGCCATGGATAGAGATTTGGACCTGTGGTTTTACATAATTCTCTGTACTGGCCAATTATAACGGCGATTCTGATCCAACCATAAATTCATACAGTTTGCCCCTGGCCTGAGAAGATGGAGGTTCAATATGTAGCTAGATGGAGAAGTTAGAAGGCTAATGTTAACTAGCTAACGCTGCCCATGAAAGGAAGTTAGGTTAGCAAGCATGTATTTTAGCCAGGTAGAGTAGAAAACAAAAAATAAAAGTGTTTACTTGTATGACAGAGTGATATACCATTTCATCAACATGAAAGAGAGGAGAATGGCATTGGCGTTTCTCTACAAGTTGGGTGAGTGAACGCACAGCTACTGGTCAAGACACACCTATTTTATAGTAAAATAATGATGTAATATAACAGAATAAAAGAGAATAGTGTGAAGTGATGCGCATCTCGCATATGGAACAGTTATTCTAAAAGTGTGATCATTTGAAACAGGGCTCAATTTGGGTTACAAACCAGAATCTGTCTTTTCTATATACAGATGTTCCATTTAGTTTATTCTGCCTGTTTTTTGGAATTTTCTATATGGATTAACAATTTCCCATTGAACACTGCATGGGGATGAATTATGGCCACACCATCTGTTTGGTGAGTAGGCCTAGACTTAATGATTCTGATGAAAATATGCTCTGTCTTTATCAAACTAATGTTTTTGCATATTTTCAGTGTGGAACCTGTCTATGCTTAGGGGGGTTATTAGCCTAGACTAACCAATTCTAAATGGCACTAGCAGTTCGCAAAGTAGGATTGTCACTAGTTACCACAGCCATAAAGTCTTAAACCCCACCTATTTCTACAAATTCTCTTATCTGATTTTAAACCGAAAAGCCGTAACCCTAACCATACTGCTAACCTTATTCCTAACCTTGAATTAAGACCAAAAAGCAAATTTTGGTTTAAATACATTTTTAAGATATAAACCGCTTTGACTTTGTGGCAGCTAGTGTCAAAAGCCTAAACTGAAATTAGACAGGACACAATTTTTCCAAAACTACAGCTCGTTGTTGGAATACATGTTTCTGTACTTAAGTCAACCAGTCCATTTTGAATTTGTGAAAAAAGTGTTGTCATTTGGCAAGGAATGTAGCTTGTGTTTCCCATCAGTTAGATACGTTGGATTATTTATGTTTTAGTTTACTAGGCAAGTCAGTTAAGAACAAATTCTTATTTTCAATGACGGCCTAGGAACAGTGGGTTAACTGCCTTGTTCAGGGGCAGAACTACAGATTTGAACCTTGTCAGCTCGGGGATTCGATCTTGCAACCTTTCGGTTACTAGTCCAATGCTCTAACCACTAGGCTACCCTGCAGCCCCAATGAATGGATTAAATAAAACAACATTTCCTCATCAATCTACACATAAAACCCTATAATGACAAAGCAAAAACAGGTTTTTAGTAATTGTTGCAAATATATTAAAAATAAAAAACAGAAATACCTTATTTACATAAGTATCCAGACACTCGATATTGAGCTCAGGTGTATCCTCTTTCCATTGATCATCCTTGAGATGTTTCTACAATTGGATTGGAGTCCACCTGTGGTAAATTCAATTGATTGGAAATGATTTGGAAAGGCACACACCTGTCTATATAAGGTCCCACAGTTGACAGTGCATGTCAGAGCAAAAACCAAGCCATGGGGTCAAAGGAATTGTCCGTAGAGCTCCGAGACAGAATTGTGTCGAGGCACAGGTCTGGGGAAGGGTCCCAAAACATTTCTGCAGCATTAAAGGTCCCCAAGAACACGGTGACCTCCATCAATTCGTAAATGGAAGAAGTATTCACTACCAAAGGTGCTTCAACAAAGTACTGAGTAAAGGGTCTGAATACTTATGTAAATGTGATGATATCGTTTTTTTATTTTTTTAAAAATGTGCAAAAATGTCTAAAAATCTGTTTTTGCCTTGTCATCAAATCAAATGTTATTGGTCACATACACATGGTTAGCAGATGCGAAATGCTTGTTGTAGTGAAATGCTTGTGCTTCTAGTTCCGACAGAGAGTGCAGTAATATCTATATAGTGTATATAAACTACATCCGGCGCCGACAGATGGCCGCCTCGCTTTGCGTTCTTAAGAAACTATGCAGTATTTTGTTTTTTTTATGTATTATTTCTAACACTGTTACCCCAGGAAATCTTAAGTCTCATTACATAGAGCCGGAGGAACTATTGGATATAAGAGCAACGTCAACTTACCAACATTACGACCAGGAATACGACTTTCCCGAAGCGGATCCTCTGTTTGGTCCACCACCCAGGACAATGGATTTAATCCCAGTAGCCGACCCAAAACAACGGCGCCGCAGAAGGGGCAGACGGAGCGGTCTTCTGGTCAAGCTCCATAGACGGGCACACATCGCCCACCGCTCTCGAGTATACTACTAGCCAACGTCTAGTCTCTTGACATCAAGGTAGACAAAATCCGAGCAAGCGTTGCCTTCCAGAGAGACAGAGATTGTAACATTCTCTGTTTCACAGAAACATGACTCACTCGGGATACACTATCAGAGTCGGTACAGCCACCTTGTTTCTTCAAGCATCGCGCCGACAGAAATCAACATCTCTCTGGTAAGAAGAAGGGCGGGGGTGTATGCCTTATGATTAACGAGTCGTGGTGTTATCATAACAACATACAGTAACTCAAGTCCTTTTGTTCACCTGACCTAGAATTCCTTACAATCAAATGCTGACTGAATTCTCTTTGATTATAATCAGACGTGTACATTATAATCAGACGTGTACATTTTTGCGTGCATCCCCCCCAAGCAGACACCTCGACGGCCCTGAAAGAACTTCAATGGACTCTATGTAAACTGGAAAACGCATATCTTGAGGCTGCATTTATTGCAGCTGGGAATCTTAAAAAAGGCTAATCTGAAAACAAGGCTCCCAAAATCTTATCAGCATATCGAATGCGCGACCCGGGCTGGGAAAATTCTGGATCATTGTTACTCTAACTTCCGCAACGCATACAAAGCCATCCCTCGCCCTCCTTTCGGCAAATCTGACCACGACTCCATTTTGTTGCTCCCAGCCTATAGACAGAAACTAAAACAGGAAACGCCCGTGCTCAGGTCTGTTCAACGCTGGTCCGACCAATCTGATTCCACGCTTCAAGATTGCTTTGATCACGTGGACTGGGATATGTTCTGGATAGCGTCGAACAAAAACATTGATGTATACGCTGATTCGGTGAGCGAGTTTATTAGCAAGTGCATCAGTGATGTTGTACCAACAGCGACTATTAAAACCTTCCCCAACCAGAAACCGTGGATTGATGGCAGAGCATTTGCGCAAAACTGAAAGCGCGAACCACTGCTTTTAATCAGGGCACAAGGCGACCGGAAACATGACCAAATACAAACAGAGTAGCTATTCCCTCCGCAAGGCAATCAAACAAGCTAAGCGTCAGTATAGAGACAAAGTACAGTCACAATTCAACGGCTCAGACACGAGAGGAATGTGGCAGGGTCTATAGTCAATCACGGACTACAAAAAGAAAACCAGCCCTGTCGCAGACCCCGATGTCTTGCTCCCAGACAAACTAAACAACTTCTTTGCTTGCTTTGAGGACATTACAGTGCCACCGACACGGCCCGCTACCAAAACCTGCGGACTCTCCTTCACCGCAGCCAACATGAAAAAAACATTTAAACGTGTTAACCTTCGCAAGGCTACCCGCCCAGACGGTATCCCTAGCCGCGCCCTCAGAGCATGCGCAGACCAGCTGGCTGGTGTGTTTACAGACATATTCAATCAATCCATCACAGACAAACTTAAATGGTCCATCCACACAGACAGCGTGGTGAAGAAGGCGCAACTGCGCCTCTTCAACCTCAGGAGGCTGAAGAAATTTGGCTTGTCACCAAAAACACTCAAAAACTTTTACAGATGCACAATCGAGAGCATCCTGTCGGGCTGTATCACCGCCTGGTACAGCAACTGCTCCGCCCACAACCACAAGGCTCTCCAGAGGGTAGTGAGGTCTGCACAACGCATAACCGGGGGCAAACCACCTGCCCTCCAGGACACCTACACCACGTCCCAGGAAGGCCAAAAAGATCATCATGGACAACAACCACCCGAGCCACTGTCTTCACCCCGCTATCATCCAGAAGACGAGGTCAGTACAGGTGCATCAAAGCTGGGACCGAGAGACTGAAAAACAGCTTCTATCTCAAGGCCATCAGACTGTTAAACAGCCATCACTAACATTGAGTCGCTGCTGCCAACACACTGACTCAAATCTCTAGCCACATGAATAATAAAAAATTGGATGTAATAAATATATCACTAGTCACTTTAAACAATGCCACTTTAAATATGTTTACATACCCTACATTACTCATCTCATATGTATATACTGTACTCTATACCATCTACTGCATCCTGCCTATGCCGTTCGGCCATCACCCATCCATATATTTATATGTACATATTCTTATTAATTCCTTTACACTTGTGTGTATAGGGTAGTTGTTGTGAAATTGTTAGATTACTTGTTAGATATTACTGCAAAGTCAGAACTAGAAGCACAAGCATTTCGCTACACTCGCATTAACATCTGCTAACCATATGTATGTGACCAAGAAAATTTGATTTGATTTAACAAGTAATCTAACAATTCCACAACTACCTTATACACACTCACATCAACAACATTATCCCAGAAACAGGTAGGTTGAGAGCTTCAAGTTCCTTGGTGTCCACATCACCAATAAACTAACATGGTCCAAGCACACCAAGACAGTCGTGAAGAGGGCACGACAAAACCTATTCCCCCTCAGGAGACTGAAAAGATTTGGCATGGGTCCTTAGATCCTCAAAAGGTTCTATAGCTGCAACATCGAGAGCATCCTGACTGGTTGCATCACTGCCTGGTATGGCAACTGTTCGGCCTCCAACAGCAAGGCACTACAGAGGGTAGTGCGAACGGCCCAGTACATCACTAGGGCCAAGCTTCCTGCCATCCAGGATCTCTATACCAGGCGGTGTCAGAGGAAGGCCCTAAAAATTGTCAAAGACTCCAGCCACCCTAGTCATAGACTGTTCTCTCTGCTACCGCACGGCAAGCGGTACCGGAGTGCCAAGTCTAGATCCAAGAGGATTCTAAACAGCTTCTACCCCAGAGCCATAAGACTCCTGAACACCTAATCAAATGGCTACCCGGACTATTAGCATTTCCCCCCCCCCCCCCCTTTTACACCGCTGGTACTCTGTTGTTATCATCTATGCATAGTCACTTTAATAACTCTATCTACATGTACATATTACCTCAACTTACCGGTGCCCCCGCACATTGACTCTGTACCTGTACCCCCTCTGTATATAGTCTCACTATTGTTATTTTGCTGCTGCTCTTGAATTATTTGTTACTTTATTTCGTATTTTTTTTAAACTGCATTGTTGGTTAGGGGCTCGTAAGTAAGCATTTCACTGTAAGGTCTACACCTGTTGTTTCGGCGCATGTGACTAATACAATTTGATTTGATTTGAAATGTAAAGGGATGGAATAAGAATATGTAGATATTAATATATGGATGAGTGATGGCCGAGCGGCATAGACAAGATGCAATAGATGGTATAAAACACAGTATATACATATGAGATGAGTAATGTAAGATATGTAAACATTATTAAAGTGGCATTATTTAAAGTGACTAATGATACATTTATTGAAGTAGCCAATGATTTGAGTCTGTATGTAGGCAGCAGCCTCTCTGTGTTAGTGATGGCTGTTTAACAGTCTGATGGCCTTGAGACAGAAGCTGTTTTTCAGTCTCTCGGTCCCAGCTTTGATGCACCTGTACTGACCTCGCCTTCTGGATGGTAGCGGGGTGAACAGGCCGTGGCTCAGTTGGTTGTTGTCCTTCATGATTTTTTTGGCCTTCTTGTGAGATCGGGTGCTGTAGGTGTTCTGGAGGGCAGGTAGTTTGCTCCCGGTGATGCGTTGTGCAGACCGCATCACCCCCTGGAGAAGCTTGCGGTTGATGGCGGTGCAGTTGCCGTTTCAGGCGGTGATACAGCCTGACAGGATGCTCTCAATTGTGCATCTGTAAAAGTATGAGGGTTTTAGGTGACAAGACAAATTTCTTCAGCCTCCACTACTGTTTGTGTGGGTGGACCATTTCAGTTTGTCCGTGATGTGTACGCCCAGGAACTTTAAACTTTCCACCTTCTCCACTACTGTCCCGTCGATGTGGATAGGGGGGTGCTCCCTCTGCTGTTCTCTGAAGTCCACGATCATCTCCTTTGTTTTGTTGACTTAAGTGAGAGGTTGTTTTCCTGACACCACACTGAATGCCCTGTAGGCTCGTCGTTGTTCGTAATCAAGCCCACTACAGTTGTATCGTCTGCAAACTTGATGACTGAGTTTGAGGCGTGCATGGCCACGCAGTCATGGGTGAACAGGGAGTACAGGAGGGGGCTGAGCACACACCCTTGTGGGGCCCCAGTGTTGAGGATCAGCAAAGTGGAGATGCTGTTTCCTACCTTCACCACCTGGGGGCGGCCCGTCAGAAAGTCCAGGACCCAATTGCACAGGGTGGGGTTGAGACCCAGGCCTTAAGCTTAATGATGAGCTTGGAGGGTACTATGGTGTTGAATACTGAGCTGTAGTCAATGAAAAGCATTCTTACATAGGTATTCCTCTTGTCCAGATGGGATAGGGCAGTGTGCAGTGTGATGGCATTGGCATCATCTGTGGACCTGTTGGGGCGGTATGCAAACTGAAGTGGGTCTAGGGTGGCAGGTAAGGTGGAGGTGATATGATCCTTGATTAGTCTGTCAAACCACTTCATGATGACAGAAGTGAGTGATACAGGGCAATAGTCATTTAGTTCAGGTATCTTTACCTTCTTTGGTACAGGAACAATGGTGGCCATCTTGAAGCATGTGGGGACAGCAGACTGGGATAGAGAGTGATTGAATGTCTGTAAACACACCAGCCAGCTGGTCTGCGCATGCTCTGAGGACGCGGCTAGGGACGCCATCTGGGCCAGCAGCCTTGCGACGGTTAACAAGTTTCTTTTTGTAGTCCGTAATTGCCTGTAGACCCTGCCACATAGGTCTCGTATCTGAGCCTTTGAATTGCGACTCCACTTTGTCCCTATACCGACATTTCACTTGTTTGATTGCCTTGCGGAGAGAATATCTACACTGTTTATTTTTGGCCATATTCCCCGACATCTTTCCATGGTTGAATGCGGTGGTTCGCGCTTTCAGTTTTGCGCGAATGCCGCCATCTAGCCACGGTTTCTGGTTAGGGTAGGTTTTCATAGTCAGTCACAGTGGGTACAACATCTCCAAGGCACTTCCTTATAAACTCACTCACCGAGTCAGCGTATAAATCAATGTTATTCTCTGAGGCTTCCCGGAACATTTCCCAGTCCACGTGATCAAAACAATCTTGAAGCGTGGATTCTGATTGGTCAGACCAGTGTTGAATGGTTCTAGTTATGGGTACATCCTTTTTGAGTTTCTGCCTATGGGACGGTAGGGGCAAGATAGAGTTGTGGTCGGATTTGCCGAAGGGAGGGCCTTGTATGCATCGCGGAAGCTAGAGTAGCAGTGGTCCAGTGTATTGCCCGGGTGGGTGCTACAGTTAATGTGCTGGTAGAATATAGGTGGCCTTGTTCTCAAATTAACTTTGTTAAAATCCCCAGCTACACAATGAATGTAGCCTCAGGATATATGGTTTCCAGTTTACATAGAGTCCAGTGAAGTTCCTTGAGGGCCATCAAGGTACCTGCATGGGGGGATATACTGTTGTGGCCAACATTTTTGAGAATGACACAAATATAAATTTTCACAAAGTCTGCTCAGTTTGTATGATGGCCATTTGCATATACTCCAGAATGTTATGAAGAGTGATCAGATGAATTGCAATTAATTGCAAAGTACCTCTTTGCCATGCAAATGAACTGAACCCCCAAAAAACATTTCCACTGCATTTCAGCCCTGCCACAAAAGGACCAGCTGACATCATGTCAGTGATTCTCTCGTTAACACATGTGAGTGTTGACGAGGACAAGGCTGCAGATCACTCTGTCATGCTGATTAAGTTCGAATAACAAACTGGAAGCTTCAAAAGGAGTGTGGTGCTTGGAATCATTGTTCTTCCTCTGTCAAACATGGTTACCTGCAAGGAGACACGTGCCGTCATTATTGCTTTGCACAAAAAGGGCTTCACAAGCAAGGATATTGCTGCCAGTAAGATTGCACCTAAATCAACCATTTATCGGATCATCAAGAACTTCAAGGAGCGCGGTTCAATTGTTGTGAAGAAGGCTTCAGGGCGCCCAAGAAAGTCCAGCAAGCGCCAGGACCGTCTCCTAAAGTTGATTCAGCTGCAGGATCGGGGCACCACTAGTACAGAGCTTGCTCAGGAATGGCAGCAGGCAGGTGTGAGTGCATCTGCACGCACAGTGAGGCAAAGACTTTTGGAGGATGGCCTGGTGTCAAGAAGGGCAGCAAAGATGCCACTTATCTCCAGGAAAAACATCAGGGACAGACTGATATTCTGCAAAAGGTACAGGGATTGGACTGCTGAGGACTGGGGTAAAGTCATTTTCTCTGATGAATCCCCTTCCCGATTGTTTGGGGCATCCGGAAAAAAGCTTGTCCGGAGAAGACAAGGTGAGCGCTACCATCAGTCCTGTGTCATGCCAACAGTAAAGGATCCTGAGACCATTCATGTGTGGGGTTGCTTCTCAGCCAAGGGAGTGGGCTCACTCACAATTTTGCCTAAGAACACAGCCATTAATAAAGAATGGTACCAACACATCCTCCGAGAGCAATTTCTCCCACCCATCCAGGAACAGTTTGGTGACGAACAATGCCTTTTCCAGCACCTTGCCAAAAGGACAAACAAAAACCCACAAATTCTGACAAACTCCAAGCATTGATTACGCAAGAATGGGCTGACATCAGTCAGGATGTGGCCCAGAAGTTAATTGACAGCATGCCAGGGCATATTGCAGAGGTCTTGAAAAAGAAGGGTCAACACTGCAAATATTGACTCTCTGCATCAACTTCATGTAATTGTCAATAAAAGCCATTGACACTTATGAAATGCTTGTAATTATACTTCAGTATTCCATAGTAACATTTGACAAAAATATCTAGACAGTGAAGCAGCAAAATTTGTAGAAATTAATATTTGTGTCATTCTCAAAACCTTTGGCCACGACTGTACACGGCTGTGACTATAATCGAAGAGGATTCTCTTGGGAGATAATGTGGTCAGCATTAGATTGTAAGGAATTCTATGTCAGGTGAACAAAAGGACTTGAGTTCCTGTATGTTGTTATGATTACGCAATGAGTTGTTAATCATGAATCATACACCCCCGCCCTCCTCCTTACCAGAGAGATGTTTGTTTCTGTCGGAATGACGCATGAATCAACCCGGTGACTGTACCGAGTCCAACAACATATCCCGAGTGAGCCATGTTCCCGTGAAACAGAGAATGTTACAATCTCTGATGTTTCTCTGGAAGGCAACCCTTGCCCTAATTTGGTTCACCTTGTTGTCTAGAGACTGGACATTGACGAGTAATATGCTCAAAAGCGGTGGGTGGTGTGCACGCCTTCGAAGTCTGACCAGGAGGCCGCTGTCTACCTCTCCTGCGGCGACGTTGTTTTGTGTCGGCCTCTGGGATTAGATCCAATGTCCTGGGTGGTGGTCCGAACAAAGGGTCCGCTTTGGGAAAGTCGTATTCCTGGTCGTAATGTTGGTAAGTTGACGTCACACTTATATCCAATAGTTCTTCCCGGCTGTATGTAATAACACTTAACATATTCTGACTAACAGGAACTCATTAAAAAAAACATATTAAGTGTTGTATGTAGGCATTGTGTGTAGATTGGGGGTATTGTGTGTAGATTGATGAGGGAAAACAAAAATGTTATACATTTTAGAATAAGGCTGTAACATAACTAAATGAGGAAAAAGTCAAGGGGTCTGAATAGTTTCCGAATGCACTGGAAGAGGCACAAAGGCAAGACTTTAACTGTAGTAGGGGCTGAGAGGAGGACAAAGTCAGTGGCTTGAAGAACCATCTCTTTCTCTGTGATGGGAGACAATCCCTCTAATCTCGCTCCCATCTCCTCTTTGCCTCAGTTCCCACATGAAACCATGACGACGGTGCCATGCCCCCCCCCCCCCCCCCCCGATCAGGCTTTATGTAACGTGTGTGAGTCATAGACCACCTTCACAGACATACAGCTTAACCCGGCAACAGACCAGGGCCTTGTTCAAAAAAGTATAATGGTAGGAGTGCTAATCTAGGACCCTCCACCCCACCTCTTATTCAATATGACTTAAAAGGGAAAACTGATCCTAGATCCTACTATGTGAGTACAGGTCCTGGACTAATACGTCTGCTGCCCACTGGGGCCCACAACCTGACTGGCTGAGAGAGAAGAAAGGAGTGCTGGGCAGGCAGGAAGCCTCCATGATTCAGTATTCTAGAGAAAAGGGGGGGAAAGAGAAACACTGTATAGGGAGAAAAGAGGGAAGGACAACAGTAAACTAACATTCATAGGAGGAGATCAAGCTCAGGACTTGTGCTTACTCAGGAGGGTGTGTGTGCACTACCTGCATACTCCTGTCATACTCAGGACGTGTGCTTACTCATGAGGTGACACCCATCCAGATGAAATACCATATCTTGTAAAATACAACAAACCTACATTGATATGCCAGTTTTCTACTAAGCAACTGAAAACAAACTCTTCAGAATACATGGCTACCCCAGTTATGTGACTAGTAGTTCTGTACTTCTCAGGCTAGAGACAGGGCAGCTATGTCTTCTCACCGCATATGAAGCAGGTGGTCTTCAGGACCTCTTCCTTCTTCTGTTTCTCACTCCTCAGGTCGGCAAAGGTGTCGATGATGACTCCGAAGATAAGGTTGAGGACGATGATGATGACCATGAAGAAGAAGAGCAAGTCGTAGATCACCCTGGCCGCAAACAGAGGCTCCTACAAAGAGAGAAAGGGGGATTGGAGGGAGAAGAGTGGTTATAACACATTATAAAGCATTATAAACTCCAGGTAACAACATATACAGTACCGTACCACACTATAGCTATTATTGTTGGTACTTTGAGTAGAAAGTGACAAAGTGTGGGGTGTACAGACTAAACCAGAGATGACCAACAGATTTCTGGTCCAACCCACCACTAACAGCTCAGCCTATAAACTTAGTTAACCATTCAAATAAATGAAATCAATGTAAAGCAGTATTAGTTGATTTAGGTGTGTAAGTAGTAGACTGGACACACTCTGACCCTTCAGGATGGAGTTGCCCACCTGTGGATTAAACACATATAACATTTAAAACAATAACATACAGCACATGTAACACAAAGAAATAACACACAGAACATATAACACAATGACAATAAGGTCAGAATAAAGCCAAATGTTAGACAGTAAAAGTGGGGCCCGGCCTTATATCGTACTGGGCTGACATATGATGAAGTGACCTGGGTCAGAGAGATAGCATGGCCTGTTTATTTGGGTACACAACTGAAAACGTTACGCAATGATGGTGGAAATGACTGTCTCTTATTGGACAGGTCCAGGTAGTCCCTCCCTGTTCCTTCCATTTGGTGACTATATTGAACACGACCCTGGTTTTTACATAAAGGCAGAACAGGGGCCATTGGTTATGAGCAGGGGCTTAGCCTAATCGGCCCAGAATCATGTGTGTTGATTTGAAACATAAGAACACAGGTGCAAGCGGCCAGATGTCACACAGTTACGACCACAAGAAACAGTTACGCAAACAGGCTGAAATGTCGGGCACCGTACACAGGCTCTTCTCTCGTCAAGCACCTCTTTTTAACCGTAACAAGTATTTTACAGCTTTATGGGCAAAGATTAAAAAGTTTTGCACCGAAAACATTTTGCTCTCTGTACTCTTAGATTTAAGTGCTGCATTCGGCACGGTTGACCATGATGTCCTTCTGGACAGACTGGAGAAGTGGGTTGGCCTCTCCGGTCCAGTTCTAAATTGGTTTAGGACCTATTTAACCGGTCAAGAGTGTCACCCATGGTGAACATAACTCTGAGAAAATACATATCACGTGGCATTCCAAAGGTTTGATTTTGGGTCCGGTACTGTTCAGTTTATATACAGTATGCTACCCCTTGGGAGGGTTATCAGAACGCACAGCATTGGTTTTCACTGCTACGCAGACGATACGCAACTTTACATTTTTGTGTCACCAGAGGATTTTAGCTCCACGGATAAATTATTAGACTGCATTAGCGATTTATATACTTGGATGGCTCACAACTTCCTCCAGCTAAATCAAGACAAGACCAAGGTATTTATTGCTGGAGACAAAGCAGAGAGAGAATCTAGTCGCACATTTGAATTCACAAGCAATACAGATAAAAGAGCAGGTAAAAAAACCTAGGTGTTATTTTAGATTATGAACAAAATTTTGAATCACACATCAGGAATGTGACCAAAACAGCTTTTTACCACATTTGGAACATTGCCAAGGTGCGGCCGTTTCTCTCTCAGGCTGATACAGAGAGATTCATCCATGCTTTTATTACAAGCAGACTTGACTACTGTAATGGTCTCATGTCTGGTCTACACAAGAAAGCCATTGGTCAACTCCAAAACATCCAGAATGCTGCAGCACGGGTACTGACCAAGACCAGATGGAGAGCACACATTACACCGCTTTTAAGGTCTTTGCACTGGCTGCCTTCGAGTTTTACAATTCATTCTAAGATTATTCTATTGGTTTTTAAATCAATCCACGATTGTGCACCCCAATACATGTCAGACATGCTTTTAGGTTATGTATCCAGTAGCTCCCTCAGGTCCTCTGGCACTGGCCTTTTAACTATCTAAGACCAAGAGGTATGGAGAGGCAGCCTTTAGTTATTATGCCCCCTGCCAGAGAACCTGAGGGGGGGCGAACACTTTGGACATATTTAAAAGAGATTCTTTTTAGCTTTGCTTTTCCTTTTTAGTTCTTTAGTTTGTGTCATTCTTTAGTTTTTTATGTTATGTTTGTTGTGTAGTACATTTTTCTATTTTTATTTTCATCGTTTTTTATTAGTTTTTTCATGTAAAGCACATTGAGTTGCATTCCATGTCTGAAATGTGCTGTATAAATAAAGATTGATTTGTAAAACTTCTGAAAAGTTAGATTTAAAAGTTTCTGGTTAAAGTTATAATTTTTTTTAAGTAAAAAAAAGAAAATAACTGCCATTCATATCAAATATAGGCTGCAGGTCAAATGACCTTCTTAGGAGGTTCCCAGTTTGTGTACCGGTTTAAGACATGAGTAGACATTTCTCTATGAGGCTCTATGTCATCATCTGTGGTCTGATGGAGTTCAGAGGAAACCTACACTACATGACCAAAAGTATGTGGACACCTGCTCGTCGAACATCTCATTCCAAAATCATGGGCATTAATATGGAGTTGGTCCTGCCTTTGCTGCTATAACAACCTCTACTCTTCTGGGAAAGATGTTCACTAGATGATGGAACATTGGTGTGGGGACTCGCTTCCATTCAGCCACAAGAGCTTTAGTGAGGTCGGGCACTGATGTTTGACGATTAGGCCTGGCACGCAGTCGGCATTCCAATTTATCTCAAAGGTGTTCGATGGAGTTGAGGTCAGTCAAGTTCTTCCACACGGATCTCGACAAACCATTTCTGTATGGACCTCACATTGTGCACGGGGGCATTGTCATGCTGAAACAAGAAATGGCCTTCCTCAAACTGTTGCCACAAAGTTGGAAGCACAGAATCATCTAGAATGTCATTGTATGCTGTAGCGTTAAGATTTCCCTTTAAAAAATGTTTTTAATTTTACCTTTATTTAACTAGGCAAGTCAGTTAAGAACAAATTCTTATTTTCAATGACGGCCTAGGAACAATGGGTTAACTGCCTTGTTCAGGGGCAGAAAGACAGATTTTTACTTTGTCAGCTCGGAGATTCGAACTTGGAACCTTTCGGTTACAAGTCCAAGGCTCTAACCACTAGGCTACCTGCCGCCTCACTGGAACTATGGGGGCCTAGCCCGAACCATGAAAAACAGCCCCAGACCGTTATTCCTCCTCCACCAAACTTTAGTTGGCACTTTGCATTCGAGCAGGTAGCTTTCTCCTGGAATCCGCTAAACCCAGATTCGCCCGTCGAACTGCCAGATGGTGAAGCGTGATTCATCACTCCAGAGAACACGTTTCCACTGCTCCAGAGTCCAATTGTGGCGAGCTTAACGCCAATCCAGCCAACGCTTGGCATTGGGCATGGTGATCTTAGTCTTGTGTGCGGCTGCTCGGCCATAGACACCCGCTTCCAATGAACAGTTCTTGTGCTGACGTTGCTTCCAGAGGCAGTTTCGAACTCGGTAGTGAGTGATACAACCGAGGACAGACACGCTTCATCACTCGGCGCTCCCGTTCTGTGAGCTTGTATGGCCTACCACTTAGCGGCAGAGCCGTTGTCGCTCCTAGACGTTTACACTTCACAATAACAGCACTTACAGTTGACCGGGGCCAAAATTTGACGAACTGACTTGTTGGAAAGGTGGCATGCTATGACGGTGCCACATTGAAAGTCACTGAGCTCTTCAGTAAGGCCATTCTACTGACAATGTTTGTCCATGAAGATTGCATGGCTGTGTGCTCAATTTTATATACCTGTCAGCAACATGTGTAGCCGAAACAGACAAATCCACTAATTTGAAAGAGTGTCCACATACTCTTGTATATATAGTGTATTTCCAGACCACACCAAGTTCCACACAGGGAGGAGGCCAAACAGCTGGAATGATTCTGAGGAAAATATGTATTGCTATAAACATCAGCTCAACTCTACAGATGATACTGAACTCTATATTTTAACTGGGCCTGACTGGGTATGGAACTGTATTCAGAAAATCTCAAAGTATGTGTTTGTCTCGGATCAGGTCCTTCTTCTTCATGATTTAAAAAGCTGAACTGTTGCTAGATCAGCAGTCTTACGCTGAGACACTTTGTGAATAGGGGCTCTGTTCTCTCCAGAGTGTGCTGGGTGGGGGTCTGGTCTGTGTGTTTACCTCTTTGGAGGGCTTTCTCAGGACGTCTCCCACCCCCCCTCCACTCCTCAGGCCGTGGCTCAGCACAGTGACGATACACATGAGCAGAGAGTCACATGTACGCTCCTTGCCATCCTCCATGTCCTCCAACAAGTCTGAGGGACAGGTAGGAGGGTTAAGCACACACACACACACACACACACACACACACACACACACACACACACACACACACACTTTAAATAATTCATTTGAATCCACAAATCACATTACACAAAGGATACAAACATTTCAAACGTCTTGGTTACAATGACCAGTACGGAGAAAAAAAATTTAGGAAATGTATGCATTCGCTACTGTAAGTCGCTCTGGATAAGAGCGTCTGCTAAATGACTAAAATGTAAAAATGTACAATGACACTTAAGGAAACAAAAAGCCACTTCTCCACACAGCTAGGCTGCCGATAAAGGCAGAAACAGAGCAGTACCTCACCAGTTGCTTTGCTTTAGTCTTAGACAGGCCTGCAATCTGAAGGCCACGTACAGTAAGCCTACAGTGGAGTAAAAACGTATTTGATCCCCTGCTGATTTTGTACATTTGCCCACTGATAAAGAAAGGATCAGTCTATAATTTTAATGGTAGGTTTATTTGAACAGTGAGAGACAGAATAACAACAAAAAAATCCAGAAAAACGCATGTCAGAAATGTTATTGATTTGCATTTTAATGAGGGAAATAAGTATTTGACCCCCTCTCAATCAGAAAGATTTCTGGCTGCCAGGTGTATTTTATACAGGTAACGAGCTGAGATTAGTAGCACACTTAAAGGGAGTGCTCCTAACCGCAGCTTGTTACCTATAAAAAAAAGACACCTGTCCACAGAAGCAATCAATCAATCTGATTCCAAACTCTCCACCATGGCCAAGACCAAAGAGCTCTCCAAGGATGTCAGGGACAAGATTGTAGATCTACACAAGGCTGGAATGGGCTACAAGACCATCGCCAAGCAGCTTGGTGAGAAGGTGACAACATTTGGTGCGATTATTCGCAAATGGAAGAAACACAAAATAACTGTCAATATCCCTCGGCCTGGGGCTCCATGCAAGATCTCACCTCGTGGGGTTGCAATGATCATGAGAACGGTGAGGAATCAGCCCAGAACTACACGGGAGGATCTTGTCAATGATCTCAAGGCAGCTGGGATCATAGTCACCAAGAAAACAATTGTTAACACACTACGCCATGAAGGACTGAAATCCTGCAGCACCCGCAAGGTCCCCCTGCTCAAGAAAACATATACATGCCCGTCTGAAGTTTGCCAATGAACATCTGAATGACTCAGAGGACAACTGGTGAAAGTGTTGTGGTCAGATGAGACCAAAATGGAGCTCTTTGGCATCAACTCAACTCGCCGTGTTTGGAGGAGGAGGAATGCTGCCTATGACCCCAAAAACACCATCTCCACCGTCAAACATGGAGGTGGAAACATTATGCTTTGGGGGTGTTTTTCTGCTAAGGGGACAGGACAACTTCACCGCATCAAAGGGACGATGGACGGGGCCATGTACCTTCAAATCTTGGGTGAGAACATCCTTCCCTTGCCAGGGCATTGAAAATGGGTCGTGGATGGGTATTCCAGCATGACAATGACCCAAAACACACGGCCAAGGCAACAAAGGAGTGGCTCAAGAAGAAGCACATTAAGGTCCTGGAGTGGCCTAGCCAGTCTCCAGACCTTAATCCCATAGAAAATCTGTGGAGGGAGCTGAAGGTTCGAGTTGCCAAACGTCAGCCTCAACCTTAATGACTTGGAGAAGATCTGCAAAGAGGAGTGGGACAAAATCCCTCCTGAGATGTGTGCAAACCTGGTGGCCAATTACAAGAAACGTCTGACCTCTGTGATTGCCAACAAGGGTTTTGCCACCAAGTACTAAGTCATGTTTTGCAGAGGGGTCAAATACTTATTTCCCTCATTAAAATGCAAATCATTTTATAACATTTTTGACATGTGTTTTTCAGGATTTTTTTGTTGTTATTCTGTCTCTCACTGTTCAAATAAACCTACCATTAAAATTATAGACTGATCATTTCTTTGTAAGTGGGCAAACGTACAAAATCAGCAGGGGATGAAATACTTTTTTCCCCCACTGTATGTACGTGGACAAGAATGCCAAATATCAGTGCAACCAACTTGCACATATATCCAAGGCTATCCAAAACATGATACGAGGGGCTGGTATTTAAGAAACTTGTCAGTAAAGCCTGCTTCCTATAACAATCAAATGAGAAACCCACTTCCAAAATGAAAACCTACCCCACAACGGCAATATCTGGCAGATTTGGTACACAAGAAAACACATCAACTTCCTTTTACACAGGAATGTTTATGGATGCATGCTTTCCCACCTCACTGGTTATCAGGTGAATGAGGCGGTCATGTCTAGTATGTAAATGTACAACAGTCTCTATTACATTTGACTCAGTGTGTAACATTCAAAACAGGTCATGGTTTGCCGGGCAGGTACCAGTCCTAGATTATATTTTGTTGGTAGAACCTGCAACCTAGCCTTAACAATAAAGGTGAGAATGTCCTTGCCAATGGCAGCATTGTGACACATGGAATGATAGACAGAATGGTCAGCACGTTTCCCCTGCAGCCTCAGGCCAGTCTAGTGCTGCAGTAGCTTTGCCTGGTTCCCCATCCACATCACTCCTGCCAACTGACGTTTCTTCTTCACGATGAGTCTGGATTTGCACCCCTCCCCTATGATTTCTAGAATGAACACATTCTGACCGTTCTGATTGGTCCCAGAAACCAATGGGTTGGGCCAGAGCCAGCCTACATGATGACGCTATCAACTTTGATACTCTGATTGGATCGTCTCTAACAAATCTAACCTATCGTTAATGAATTTGTTTTGTACAACGCCTTTCATTTTGAAGTCAAACGGATGGCAGTTTCAGACTGAATGTATGTAGCGAGAACAGCGGAATTAAATTCAAGGTGAGCATCAGGCAAGCCGTAGCTGCCTTTGCCTGATACCGAGGACTGTTGTTCTCGATGCAGGATATTATGTTTCATCATGGGTGACAAGCCTCCATGACAACACAGGAGTCCGCCAAAACTGCATCAAAGCCAATCATTGGTTTAGTTTGACACACACACGCACACGTCCACACAGCCTTGATAATGATCACATGCCAATAAGAAATGTTTTTGGTTGACAAACTTTTGCAGGCGGCCATAGATTATTATTATTATTGTATAGTTTGCTGGAGTATTGTACTGTACTGTACCATCCAGTTGAAGCTCTGCGGTGCAGTTGTTCTCTCCACTCTCAGACCGACATATCCCATCGGACACCAGCTTATTGGGCATACTGACCCCGTTCTCTACAAGAGACATCAGGTTAGTTAGCAACATGTGCTAATTACAACTGGAAGAACAACACCTCCACATAACAATATTGTATTGTGTTCCCTGTACTATATATTACAGCAGTCCGGGGTGTGAGGAACGTTGGTTATTGTGTGACTCAGTAAGCCGTGAAAAAATGATTTCCTCTCAACAGATCATTAACATCTAGCCTGGCCCAAGTGCTGTTTTACCAACTCCGTTGGAGTTGAGGAATTGGCAAGATGGCAAAAACAGATCTGGGACCAGCCTAATAAATATCCCTGGTCTCCATTGAATTAACGGGCATCCCAATTCTCATCAATTATGCCATATTGAGTTCCCTCACAGCAGTAAAGCAGGAAGTAATACTTCTATGGTCTCCTACTCGTCCTCACCCAGAGTGGTGTTGGGGATGCGGTCCACCTCCAGGATGAAGTCATCCTTGAAGAAGATGTACCCCACGATGGAGAACAGGTAGACCAGGATGAGGGCCAGCACTGCTGTCAGCACGATGGAACGACCATTACGGGTCACACTCTTTATCACGTTCAGTAGAGTCTCCTCCCTGTACACCAGGTCAAAGAGCTGCACGAGAGACAACACAGAGTTATAGCTAGACCTGATGTAGAAACAGAACGAAAGACAGAAAAGGATTTTCTTGGATTTTCTTGTTTTTTCTGTTTGGAAAGATTACTTTTTTCTGACCTTTAAAGAGGTATTTTTGTCTAGTTTGGAAATAGAAGGTTTGTGTGTGTGGGGGGGGGGGGGGGATTGATATATTTGTCCAAAAATAGAATCATTTGGATAATTAATTTCCTCTTTTTACATGGCTCCTTTCATAGCTGTTCTATTTTCCTAAACAGATTTCCAGTCCCTTTCTCTACGACACCTATAACTTTACATAACAGCAGTATCCTGTCATTCACGAGGAAATCTTCTGCTGCTCTGCATTTGCATTGGCAGCCGCTGGGCCTTGTAGTTAGACACCGAACAGAAAACATCCAGACTCTGGCACATGCAGTACGCCTGACACATTATAAAACATCAGCAAGCATCACTCCACACCCAAACTCCCCAACAACAATAACATAACACAACCTGAGCCAGTTCCTGTTTGTTAAAAGCCCCTGTCCTTAAATACTCTGTGTGTGTGTTAGTCTGTGTGTGTCTCTGTGTCTGTATGTGTCTGTCTGAATGGGTCTCTCTGTGTGTGTGTGTGTGTATCTGTCTCTCTGTGTGTGTGTGTGTGTCTGTATCTGTCTCTCTGTGTGTGTGTGTGTGTCTGTATCTGTCTCTCTGTGTGTGTGTGTCTGTATCTGTCTCTCTGTGTGTGTGTGTCTGTATCTGTCTCTCTGTGTGTGTGTGTCTGTATCTGTCTCTCTGTGTGTGTGTGTCTGTATCTGTCTCTCTGTGTGTGTGTGTCTGTATCTGTCTCTCTGTGTGTGTGTGTCTGTATCTGTCTCTCTGTGTGTGTGTGTCTCTCTCTGTGTGTGTGTGTGTCTGTATCTGTCTCTCTCTGTGTGTGTGTGTGTCTGTATCTGTCTCTCTCTGTGTGTGTGTGTGTGTCTGTATCTGTCTCTCTCTGTGTGTGTGTGTGTGTCTGTATCTGTCTCTCTCTGTGTGTGTGTGTGTCTGTATCTGTCTCTCTCTGTGTGTGTGTGTGTCTGTATCTGTCTCTCTGTGTGTGTGTCTGTATCTGTCTCTCTGTGTGTGTGCGTCTGTATCTGTCTCTCTCTGTGTGTGTGTGTCTGTATCTGTCTCTCTGTGTGTGTGCGTCTGTATCTGTCTCTCTGTGTGTGTGCGTCTGTATCTGTCTCTCTGTGTGTGTGCGTCTATCTGTCTCTCTGTGTGTGTCTGTATCTGTCTCTCTGTGTGTGTGTGTGTGTCTGTATCTGTCTCTCTGTGTGTGTGTGTCTGTATCTGTCTCTGTGTGTGTGTGTGTCTGTATCTGTCTCTCTGTCTCTCTGTCTGTGTGTGTATCTGTCTGTCTGTCTGCCTGTCTGTGTGTGTCTGTTTGTCTGTGTGTGTGTGTGTCTGTATCTGTCTCTCTGTCTCTCTGTCTGTGTGTGTATCTGTCTGTCTGTCTGTCTGTCTGTGTCTGTTTGTCTGTGTGTGTGTCTGTATCTGTCTCTCTGTCTGTGTATCTGTCTCTCTGTCTGTGTATCTGTCTGTCTGTCTGTGTATCTGTCTGTCTGTCTATCTGCCTGCCTGTCTGTGTGTCTGTTTGTGTGTGTCTGTTTGTGTGTGTCTGTTTGTGTGTGTCTGTTTGTGTGTGTCTGTTTGTGTGTGTCTGTTTGTGTGTGTGTGTGTGTGGCTGCCTTAAATATGTCCTGAGACTGTGCTCAGAGCCACACCCAAGGCTTTTGACCCAGAGCGTTTGGCCATTGAGGTTTCTACCAACATTAGCTTATACTGCTAGACAATTTCCTATTAAGTATGACTGTGTGCTCACCAGCAGCCATATATATTAATATACAGAATATATATGTAAATATACCAGTAGGCTGTAGAAGAAGACATGAACAAAGACCCCCAGGCTACAGATGATGAGGTACATAAGATGGTAAAGGAACTCAACGTCCAGGATCATGGCCTTGTAGCCTCGCGTGAACGTCCCTTTGTTCCCCACAAAACTCATCAAGAAGATGATCTTATTACAGACCTGCAGGGATAGGAGACATTCATATTTATTAGCATTATTATTTTATCTAACCTTTATTTAACCAGGAAGTCCCATTGAGGTCAGAAGACCTCTTTCACAAGGGAGACCTGACCAATAATGGAATGTGAGGTAACGCTTAACTTAAAGTATCCAGCCATAATGCTGTATAACTTGTTAAAGACAGAACAAGGCTAATTCGTGCTTATAACAAGGCCTATATGTTGTCTTTCTATGCATCAAATGTGAATATTTTCATAGGACATGCACTACATGATATTCCATGATGACCATCAGACACAATGTGATCCTACAGGACAAGCATTTCATGGACTAGCAGTGGATTGTTCGTAGCAGTATAGTAGGAGTTGTAGTAGTTCTGGGGTTCAGTAGATGGAAGTGGGATCGCTATCTATCCCCCAGCCACAGGGAGGGAGGGGAGACCGAGGGAGGAGAGGAATGCAAAAGGGCCAGTTGAGGACATAGGGGGAGTGGGCAGCGGGCCGTGTATAAGGGGTAGTTCCAGGGAATTTTGGGCAGCTGCAAGGGTGGTGTCAGCCTCCAGCGTCTAGTGACGCATTTCACAGCCGACCGACCACACACTCAGGCCGTGCCAGGCCAGCCAGGGAGTCGGGCCAGGGGGTTACGCCATAGGTAGAATGGGCACTGGAGTGGGTATGGGCTGGGGTGTGAGGGAGGTCTACATGGGGCCAGGGTGTGTGAGTGAATGTGGTGTGAGGGGGGCATGAGGAGAGAGGGGCCTTGCTAAGGACTAGCAAGGCCATCTGGATTGACATTGGAGAACATGGAAATTAAGATTTAGTGTCGGACCACAATATAGTCAAACACACACGTTTCCCAAAGAAGACGTACGTTAAAGGCTCCAAGCAAGAAGAGGGTGGGCTCCAGGCCCACAGAGAAGATGAGGCGGAGGATGGTGGCAATGATGAGGGTGCGCACCCCAAGGTGCTGGGGCATGGCCACCACGATAGCCAACGATGCCAACATACCCAACCAGAGCAGGGCAGACAGCTGGGGCTCCAGGGTACCTAGGGAGGATACACACCATGTCAGCCTGCACACCCCACCATGTCAGCCTACACACCCCACCATGTCAGCCTGCACACCCCACCATGTCAGCCTGCACACCCCACCATGTCAGCCTGCACACCCCACCATGTCAGCCTGCACACCCCACCATGTCAGCCTACACACCCCACCATGTCAGCCTGCACACCCCACCATGTCAGCCTGCACACCCCACCATGTCAGCCTGCACACCCCACCATGTCAGCCTGCACACCCCACCATGTCAGCCTGCACACCCCACCATGTCAGCCTGCACACCCCACCATGTCAGCCTGCACACCCCACTTCCACATAAGAATAATGCAATAAATTACACAACTTGCTTCTGTAACCGTCCCCAGTCACTAAACCAGGGACTTACTGCAGGCAGGCATGTGCTGGGGGGGGGGGGGGGGGCAGGAAGAAATAGGAGGCGGGGGGGGGGGGGGGGGTAGAACTAGGGAAGAAACAAAGAGACAGAGAAAGCGAGAGAGAGACAGAGACAGAGAGGAGGACAGTAATCCCCCCTCATGTCTGGTCCCTGTAGAGGTCACATGACAGGTGACACTTACATAACTACTGCCATCTTTAAAAATACTCTGCTGAAAGATTCATGAGGAATGGACTGACTGTCTGGGGTCTGCATGCACTGCTGGAGGCGTGTTGGGGGGCGGAGGGAGAAATACAGGCATGGTGTGAAAGTAGTGTATGTGTGAGAAGAGCTTAATGTATAGTGTCTGCAGGCGAGTGTACTGTATGTGTCGTGTCAGGCTAGGTGTGTGGGGTCCTGAGTGACATAAGCTCCTACTCGTCAACAGGCAGGCAGCGGCACACACTGATCTAGTTTGAGCACTCTTATCTCATTTCTATCCCTCATTCCAGAGCGGGGGGGTGGTAGGAGATGGAGGCCCTTAGTAATAAAGCAATAAACAGAATTGCTGAACCAGGCCAAAGGTATGTGGGGCCTCACGTGATCATCTCACCCCCTTCACACAGCTCTACTGTACCGAAGGGCGGGAAACACACACACACACACACACACACACACACACACACACAGGTAATGAAGTTAGCATATGGCAATATTGTATATGTATAGTGTCAATCCCTCACATTGAAATACTCATTGCTAATACTATTATTGTCCTGTGTTTACACAGATACAATTTCCCCCCATACAAAATTGTACAATACATTTAACTTGAGTGTGAGTACCATTTGTGATGCATAATTAAGGAAATAATGTGTTATCTAAATAAGCCTCTATAACCAGAACTGTGTAGAACACAGTGTAATATAAACACATCAGTCCATTGTCAATTATTTTAACAAAATGCTCCACAGTTATTGTGTACTCATAATGTTCCATAATGCAAAAGTAGAGGAACACCTATAAAACGCACAAAAGAGAGAAAAATATTGCAGCCATCCAGTTGCACTGAGATACATGTAGAAGTCTATATGTGATACAGTGCAACTGGGCCGGATCATATCACAAAGACTTGAGCCGTCCTCTGTTCTTCCTGTTTTCAGCCCTCAGTGTTGTGTGTGCGACTCACGCAACCATCCTCTGACCCGATGTTCTACACCAGCACTTCAAAGGGATATACAAACATGCTTGATGGCTCTGAAGGGAACAGAGCAGGGGCCGGAGCGCCCACATAAACAGACCATGGCATCAACACACATGAAAGAATCCAGAATGGAAACAGCAAAGAAAACAGAAATCTCTTAAAACTCCTTTGTATACAGGGAAGAGTATTGATATGATGTCCCTAGTGACCAGGTACATGTAGACAACGGTTTTCTTAAACCAATACCACCTGCATTGACAGAATGAATGAATACCACAATCAGATTGAAAAGGACATAGCTACAGCTTGAACCCACGTTCTAACTTTGAAAGTCAATGAAATACCCTGATGTCCAGGGTTAGCTTTGACTGTGGCTTGACAATCAAGGGGTCAAGGATTTGGGAGGGGTCAAGGCTTTGGGAGGGGTTAAAGGTGAAAGCTTGACGGTTGCTGACATGTGACTGACCTTCACGCAACCCCTCCAGGGGGTAGAAGAAGGCCACCAGCAGGTTCATGAGGACGGCAAGGTTGAAGGAGATGTTACTCCAGAATGACATGTTCCTGGAACACCAATACAACACAGGCTGGGCTAGAGGAGAGAGGGAGGGAAGGGGTAGGGAGAGGGGGGAGAGAGAGCGAGAGAAAGAGAACAACATTTTTAAAAGAGAATGGGAAATAAACTTGACATTACACATTTTACCAATAACAGCAAATCTATTGGACATTTCCTTATTTGGTATGATACTTCACAGCAGGCTCAGTATATCCTGCAGTACTCATAGCTGGAGGGCAGTGGTGTGTGAAGCTGTGTGATACAGAGTATCAGTGCCTCATACTGTAAGTGTGCAATGTCTTTATGTATTTTTATTAGAAGTTTAAGCTGGGAGGAAAGAACCACAAAGGCAGCGGGAGTTGAATGTCTCTGCTGTTCATGTTGGTTTAGGACTAGACACCCATGAGGAACGCGACCTTTAGACATCTCACTGTAACCTTTCCTCTACTGAAGCTGGCTGTCTTCTCCCCTCCCCACAGCTGACAGCCAATCTGGCATGCTGGCACTGTTTATAGACGCTATTCTGTGTGGCTTTTTAGATTGGTTTTATTGGAAAATAGAAAATAGACAAGGGACTTTTTCTCTTTCTGTCTGACAGTGACAGAGAAGTGTGTGGGCATGTGTCTCTGTGGATGCACAATGGGTGTGTGCGCGTGCGTGTGTAGTGTGTGCGACTGTAAATGTGTGTGTCTGTGTGTGCTGTGCTCTCAGTTGTGATTCATACTGTTTCACGGCTCAGATGTAGTGGAAAGCCCCTACAGCCCACTGACAGACTGACAATGGAAAGAAGAGGTGTAATAGTGAAACACTAACCTCTGCCAAAACACACAGAGTTAGGATGATACTGGCTCTATTAACACTAGCCCTGCGACAGCAACATTAAAACCCTTCCTCAGCTCCTCTGGGTCACGTCATTAGATCACTAGGAAGTTTTGGCATAACACACAACTTTTATATTTTTTATTAAGACTGCATCAAGTTAATGCAGTAACATTTTAGAGGAAGTAGATGAATATCAATTAGTAAAACCCTCCTGAGAGGCCATTTTGAAGAGCTACTGTAGCTACCTCGTAGTTTCTTCTGCCAGTTCATCTCATTGAAGAGGTTCTCAGCGCTGAGGAAGAAGTCGTTGATCTTGCTGCCCTGCTCGTCCCTCTCTGTGGTGTAATACACCCTCAGTTTGGACTCACAGGTCAGGAACTCACAGATGTTGGGCACAGGGAACACTATCTCCTCCATGGTGCGGTCATGACGCACGATCTGAGAGGAACACACACACAGGAACACACTCAGTCAATTTCAACACCATAGGAATAGTGTGTACCAGCAGCTTAGGCCCCAGGTTGGGGAGCACGAGTGTGCCTGGACAGTGTAATTTAGCCCCAGGCTTGGAGCATTCCATTAGGCCTCAGATTTAGAAAAACTGAAATCTCTCTACGGCAGTGTTTCCCAATCCTGGTCCTGGGGATCCAAAGGGGTACACATTTAGGTTTTTATAATAACACATACATATAACAACACACATCGATCTATCTACAGTTGAAGTCGGAAGTTTACATACACTTAGGTTGGAGTCATTAAAACTTGTTTTTCAACCACTCCACAAATTTCTTGTTAAATTAACAAACAACAGTTTTGGTAAGTCGGTTAGGACATCTACTTTGTGCATGACACAAGTCATTTTTCCAACAATTGTTTACAGACAGATTATTTCACTTATAATTCACTGTATCACAATTCCAGTGGGTCAGAAGTTCACATACACTAAGTTGACTGTGCCCTTAAACAGCTTGGGAAAACTCCAGAAAATGATGGCATGGCTTTAGAAGCTTCTGATAGGCTAATTGATATCATGAGTCAATTGGAGATGTACCTGTGGATGTATTTCAAGGCCTACCATCAAACTCAGTGCCTCTTTGCTTGATATCATGGGAAAATCAAAAGAAATCCGCAAAAGACACCAGGAACAAAATTGTAGACCTCCACAAGTCTGGTTCATCCTTTACAGCAATTTACAAACGCCTGAATGTACCACGTTCATCTGTACAAACAATAGTACGCAAGTATAAACACCATGGGACCACGCAGCCGTCATACCGCTCAGGAAGGAGACGCGTTCTGCCTCCTAGAAATGAACGTAATTTGGTGCAAAAAGTGCAAATCAATCCCAGAACAACAGCAAAGGACCTTGTGAAGATGCTGGAGGAAACGGGTACAAAAGTATTTATTTCCACAGTAAAACAAGTCCTATATCAACATAACCTGAAAGTCCGCTCAGCAAGGAAGAATCCACTGCTCCAAAACCACCAGACTATGGTTTGCAACTGCACATGGGGACAAAGACCATACTTTTTGGAGAAATGTTCTCTGGTCTGATGAACAAAAATAGAACTGTTTGACCATAATGACCATCGTTATGTTTGGAGGAAAAAGGGGGAGGCTTGCAAGCCGAAGAACACCATCCCAACCATGAAGCACGGGGGTGGCAGCATCATGTTGTGGGTGTGCTTTGCTGCAGGAGGTACTGGTGCACTTCACAAAATAGATGGCATCATGAGGATGGAAAATTATGTGGATATATTGAAGCAATATCTCAAGACATCAGTCAGGAAGTTAAAGCTTGGTCGCAAATGGGTCTTCCAAATGGACAATGACCCAAAGCATACTTCCAAAGTTGTGGCAAAATGGCTTAAGGACAACAAAGTCAAGGTATTGGAGTGGCCATTACAAAGCCCTGACCTCAATCCCATAGAACATTTCTGGGCAGAACTGAAAAAAACGTGTGTGAGCAAGGAGGCCTACAAACCTGACTCAGTTACACCAGCTCTGTCAGGAGGAATGGGCCAAAATTCACCAAACTTACTGTGGGAAGCTTGTAGAAGGCTACCCGAAACGTTTGACCCAAGTTAAACAATTTAAAGGCAATGCTACCAAATACTAATTGAGTGTATGTAAACTTCTAACCCACTGGGAATGTGATGAAAGAAATAAAAGCTGAAATAAATCATTCTCTCCACTATTATTCTGACATTTCACATTCTTAAAATAGTGGCGATCCTAACTGACCTAAGACAGGGATTTTTACTAGGATTAAATGTCAGGAATTGTGAAAAACTGAGTTTAAATGTATTTGGCTGAGGTGTACGTAAACTTCCGACTTCAAACGGTATATACATACATACTGTACATACACAAACACACATTTCTGATGCACAAAACAATTTAGGCAACAGGGATCTTGATCCAAGAGGGGATTGAATGTCTCTGCTGTAACCAAAAAGCTTGATCTTGACATCTAGCCTCTCAGCTAGCAAGTTAGCCAACCAAATGCATAGCTTGAGCCCTAAACAGGAAATAATTTATGACACATCTTAGATTTCGTATAGTTATACTTAACTGGGGGTGCGTGGTGTTACACGCACTCCCGTGAGGCTGGTATTGAAAATCGGAAACGTTAAGGAAAATCATACTATTGGTATTTTGAAATACCCCGGTATACAGTATATTGCCCAAGCCTAATGTGCACCCCTTTTGGTCCCCAGGACCAGGATTGGGGAACACTGCTCTACTGCAAAAGGACACATTTGTGTCAATGACAGTTAAAGACATCCAGTTAGTAAACTGAGTGAGTGTATGTGTGTGATGTCACTGACCTCTATCTGAGCAGTGTGTTTGGCGTAGAACTCCAGAGCCTCGTCTCCCTCTCCGTTGGTCCCGCCTGGCTTCAGCATCACCTGCAGCTCCTTGTTGTGGCGCGCCAACTACAGGGTTCAAAGGTCAAATAAGGGGTGAAAAAAAAACTTGTGAGGAGTATGGCAGGTAAGACAGGAGACTGCATCTGACTCTGCTGAGAGTACTTGTATACCTCAAATGGTTGTATCCAATGGTTGGTTATCCAACAAAAACATGTGTATCGAAATGTGTCATTGGGGTCAACTAGGCCCTGAACACTACCTGGTGGGCCAGGATGTAGATGTTGTGGCCTACGTTCCTGGGGGATGCAGCATCATGCTCCTCTTCCTCCCCACTATCGTCCTCCTCTTCGGGATCCTCAAACTCCACCTCTCCCTGCAGGTAGGCCTTCTTGATCACCTCCACCTGAGGATCACACCACCCACAGAACCACTACCTGCTTTATACCTGACCAGAAACACTGACTTTCTCAGGAGGATAGCACTACACTGAACAAAAATATCAATGCAACTTGTAAGATTTTACTGTGTTACAGTTCATATAAGGAAATCGGTGAATTTAAATATATTTATTAGGCCCTAATCCATGGATTTCACATGACTGGGAATACAGATATGCATCTGTTGGACACAGATACCTTAAAAAAAGCATAGGGGCTTGGATCAGAAATCCAGTCAGTATCTGGTGTGACCTCCATTTGCCTCATGCAGCATGACATCTCCTTTTGCATAGAGTTGATCAGGCTTTTGATTGTGGCCTGTGCTTTTTGTCCCAATCCACTTCAATGGCTGTTCGAAGTTTCTGGATATTGGTGATATTGTCATACAAGTCAATCCAGAGCATCCCAAACATGCTCAATGGGTGACATGTCTGGTGAGTATGCAGGCCATGGAAGAACTGGGACATTTTCAGCTTCCAGGAATTGTGTACAGATCCTTCCAACATGGGGCCGTGAATTATCACGCTGAAACGGATGAATGGCAAAACAATGGGCCTTGGGATCCAGACACGGTATCTCTGTGCATTGCCATCGATAAAATGTAATTGTGTTCGTTGTCCGTAGCTTTTGCCTGCCAATACCATAACCCCACCGCCCTTATTGGGCACTCTGTACACAATGTTGACATCAGCAAACCGCTTGCCCACATGACACCATACACGCGGTCTACCATCTGCCTGGTACAGTTGAAACCGGGATTCAACCGTGAAGAGCACACATCTCCAACGTCCCAGTGGTCATCGAAGGTGAGCAATTGCCCACTGAAGTGGGTTATGACGCCAAACTGCAGTCAGGTCAAGACCCTTGTGAGGACGACGAGCACACAGATGAGACGGTTTCTGACAGTTTGTGCAGAACTTCCTCGGTTGTGTAAACCCACAGTTTAATCAGCTGTCCGGGTGGCTGGTCTCAGACGATCCGGAGGTGAAGAAGCCAGATGTCCTGGGCTGGTGGGGTTACATGGTCTGCGGTTGTGATGACGGTTGGACGTACCGTCAAATTCTCTAAAACGACAGAGGTGGCTTATGGTAACATTAAATTATCTGGCAACAGCTCTGGTGGATATTCCTGCAGTTAGCATTCCATTTGCACACTCCCTCAAAACTTGAGACATCTGTGGCATTGTGTTGTGTGACAAAACTGCACATTGTAAAGTGACCTTTAATTGTCCCCACTACAAAGTGAACCTGTGTAATGACCATGCTGTTTAATCTTGATATGCCACACATGTCAGGTGGATGGATAATCTTGGCAAAGAAGAAATGCTCACTAGGAGGGATGTAAACAAATTGTGTATGGAAAATATATGGGATTTTTTATTATTATTTTACCCCCCTTTTCTCCCCAATTTCGATCTTGTCTCATTGCTGCAACTCCCCAATGGGCTCAGGAGGCAAAGGTCAACTTATGCGTCCCCGGAAGTCAGCTGCACCAATGTGTCTGAGGAAACGCAGTTCAGCTGACAACCAAATTCAGTTTGCATGTGTCCGGCCCGCCACAAGGAGTCACTAGAGCGTGATGTAGTAAAGTAAAGCCCCCCCCGGCCAAAACCCCCTAACCCGGATGACGCTGGGTCAATTGTGCACCAGGGTCTGTAGTGACGCCTCAAGCACTGCGATGCAGTGCCTTAGGCCCCTGCGCCACTCGGCAGACCCTATGTACAGGATTTTATATTGCAGCTCATGAAACCAACACTTTACATATTGCGTTTATTTTTGTTCGGGGGGGGGTGAATGATTACTTTTTCAGATGAATGGGGACGTCTGGGAATAAAAGTGGATTTGTGGGGACGAATGGGGACTAGTATGAACACGTAGAGTTTTGTAGGGACACGAGGCTCACCAGCTCCTTCGGCCTCATGTTGTACAGGATTCTCTCAGCGTTCTCACTGTCATGGCGACTCTCCATGATAGCCAACAACAGCTTGGAGGCATTGTTCTGAGAGAGAGAGAGAAATACGTTTCCATGATATTAAACCATTATGCCCTTGCAATGAGATACGTCTAAAGTTAAAGATCAAATCCTTTCTGAGATGTTTCTGTTCCTCCTTCCAAATAAAACAGACAGAACCCACAGGGCTTAGGGGGGAAATGCACTCTGCAGATATTTGCTTTGGCACCTAAGGTGCTAGCTTAGGAGAGATTAATGAGTTGTCCAGGTTTCAAAAGCAGCAGCACACTGTTTTTGAAGTTCCACTCAGGGTTTGGTAGTTATTAGAGTACGGGGTAAAGTTGCTTTACTACTAGTACAGTAGGCCTAGTGAGGAGACCCAGGCTGCTTCCAAAATGGCACCCTATTCCCTATATTGTACACTAATCTGGTCAAAAGTACAGCTCTACATAGAGAATAAGATGCCATTTCAGATGCAGACCCAATGAGAAGGAGGCCTCACCTTGAGTTCCAGCACCAGGTCCATCCTCTTCTTCCCCAGTGGGTTGATGTCATTCAGGATCAGGGCAATGATGATGTCAATGCCATTGGACTCATGGGTGGCTATGCAGTTCTGCAAGGAAACAAGAACTTGGGTCAATTTTATAAAGGCACTGAGGAGGACAACACTAGATCAAGAACTACGTGTGTCAGGACCCTCTCAATCCACCCATTGACAGTAGAAGTAGTATGGATGGAAATGGACCGAGGACAGGAGTCCATAACTGGTTCCTATTGTATGCACATGTGCTTGTAGCTAGTTCTTATGGCAGGGTTCTCCAACTGGCGGCCCGCGGGCCAAAGGTGGTTTTATTTGACCCCCAAGTTTTCTGAGCAAAAAAATAATACAAATAAATGTTTTTTTATTGTTGAACATAAAAAAAACTGTAAAAACACCAGGAAATCAGCTCCAAAGTGATTTTAATTTGGGATATCTGTTCCCAAGTATTTCTAAGCATAATAGACAAGTGATCATATACAAATGTAAGCAAGGTTTGAAATGATGATGTTTAGTCAAATATTATATATTTTTGGGCTTCTTGCGGTCAATTTGGCACCCCAATGGTGGAACAAGCTCCCTCACGACGCCAGGACAGCGGAGTCAATCACCACCTTCCGGAGACACCTGAAACCCCACCTCTTTAAGGAATACCTAGGATAGGATAAAGTAATCCTTCTAACCCCCCCCCCCCCCCCCCCCCCTTAAAAGATTTAGATGCACTATTGTAAAGTGGTTGTTCCACTGGATATCATAAGGTGAATGCACCAATTTGTAAGTCGCTCTGGACAAGAGCGTCTGCTAAATGACTTAAATGTAAATTTGCAGTCTACAAATGATTTGTAATTATGTTCCTGCCCCCGGACCATTCGCTCAAGAAAAAGATCGGCCCGCGCCTGAATCTAGTTGATGATCCCTGTCTTATGGGATGGACCCACACTATCCGCTTGTAGTTCTAATGAGAACATGACAAAGGCCCATAGCTAATTAGTTCAAATGACAAGGGCAGTTAGCTAGTAGTAGTTCTAAAGGCCAAGACCCATCCCTGTACCTGGTTCTCGTGGCAGGGTCCCTGGCAGTACTCTGTCAGGCTCTCTACTGTCTGGTTGATGAGAGCCACGTTCTTCTCATTGATGTAGAGTCCTAGTAGCCCCAGGCCCCCCGTGGTGCTGCCACAGATACAGTCCAGGAACTGCAGCGTCTCACACACCAGATTATAGTTGTTCTTGTTGTTCTGACACCGAAGGAAGTTCTGGAGAGGAACGAGGCAAGTGTGAGGGAATGGAAAGGGCAGAAAACAACAGAATGCAAGTCAATATATTTTATACACACCATGATTTACTTTACAGGAAAACAATCCCACTTGACATTGTGTATTGAATTTTTAATTTTATTTATTTAACCTTTATATAACTAGGCAAGTCAGTTAAGAACAAATTCTAATTTACAATGACGGCCTACCCCGGCCAAACACGGACGACGCTGGGCCAATTGTACGCCGCCCTATGGGACTCTAAATCAAGGCCGAATGTGATGCAGCCTGGATTCGAACCAGGGACTGCAGTGATGCCTCTTGCACTGAGATGCAGTGCCTTAGACCGCTGTGCCCCTCAGGAGCCGAAAGGGAAATATGCATTGAAAGTGTGTGACTCTGAACTGAAGAGGGTTTCAGGTAACATGAAAACTTCTATTTTAACTTAATATAATACATAAATAAAATCAATTTAGTCTCAAATAAATAATGAAACATGTTCAATTCGGTTTAAATAATGCAAAAACACAGTGTTGGAGAAGAAAGTAAAAGTGCAATATGTGCCATGTAAAAAAGCTAACGTTTAAATTTCTTGCTCAGAAAATGAGAACATATGAAAGCTGGTGGTTCCTTTTAACATGAGTCTTCAATATTCCCAGTTAAGAAGTTTTAGGTTGTAGTTATTATAGGAATTATAGGACTATTTCTCTCTATATCATTTGTATTTCATTTACCTTTGACTATTGAATGTTCTTATAGGCACTATAGTATTACCAGCCTAATCTTGGGAGTTGATAGGTTTGAAGTCATAAACAGTACTGTGCTTCAAGCATTGCGAAGAGCTGCTGGCAAACGCAGGAAAGTGCTGTTTGAATGAATGCTTCCTGCTGCTGCCTACCACTGCTCTATCAGACTGCTCTATCAAATATCAAATCATAGACTTAATTATAATATAATAAACACCAGAAATACGAGCCTTAGGTCATTAATATGGTCAAATCCTCAAACTATCATCTCGAAAACAAAACGTTTATTCTTTCAGTGAAATACGGAACCGTTCCATATTTTATCGACGGGTGGCATCCATAAGTCTAAATATTCCTGTTACATTGCACAACCTTCAATGTTATGTCATAATTATGTAAAATTCTGGCAAATTAATTACGGTCTTTGTTAGGAAGAAATGGTCTTCGCACAGTTTGCAACGAGCCAGGCGGCCCAAACTGCTGCATATCCCCTGACTCTGCTTGCACAGAACGCAAGAGCAGTGACACAATTTCCCTAGTTAATATTGCCTGCTAACATTAATTTATTTTAACTAAATATGCAGGTTTAAAAAAATATACTTGTGTATTGATTTTAAGAAAGGGATTTATGTTTTTGGTAAGATACATTGGTGCAACGACTGTGCTTTTTTCACAAATGCGCTTGTTAAATCAACACCCGTTTGGCGAAGTAGGCTGTGATTCGATGAGAAATTAACAGGCACCGCATCGATTATATGCAATGCAGGACAAGCTAGTTAAACTAGTAATATCGTCAACCATGTGTAGTTAACTAGTGATTATGTTAAGATTGATTGTTTTTTATAAGATAAGTTTCATGCTAGCTAGCAACTTACCTTGGCTTCTTGCTGCACTCACGTAACAGGTGGTCAGCCTGCCACGCAGTCTCCTCGTGGAGGGCAATGTAATCGGCTTCCAAAAATGCCGATTACCGATTTTTACGAAAACTTCAAATTGTCCCTAATTAAATTGGTCGACCTCTACACAGACCACACACAAGAGATTGGTGGGAGCAGGAGATAACCTGAAGACTGAGCTGTAGTGATTTTCAACAGGGCCAATTACCTGCTCAATGGAGGATACATCCAGCTATTGACTTACCAGCCTACGTAGTAGGAAATTCTAAGCAAACAAAGTAATGATTAACGCAAAACTATCCATAAAAAAAGCTAAGTAAAGTAGGAACCGGTAAGGTATAAATAAGACTAAAGAGGCAGTGTCTGAGGGCTGGCTTCCCCTGGTGTTGGGCTGGCTGACTGACCTGCAGGTCTCGGTTGTGATTCTCACAGAGCAGCTGGAGGAAGCGCAGGATAGGCTGCATGATGACGATGATAAAGCTCATCTCTCCATCGTCCTGGCCCTTGTCCCCGGTGCTGGGTGTGCCATCAGCCGTAGAGAAGTGGTCATCGGGGTCGGCCTCACGGCGGTATGAGTTGAAGGCTTTCTTAGTGGCCGACGAGGCCTCCAGCAGCTGCTCTCTCGCCTCATCTGTCACCAGTACCGGTGAGTCTTTGGCTGCAGAGACACAGGGAGGCGAGGGGAGGTCAACAGAACCACCCCACAAAGTCTATAAATCATCACAAAACTAGGTACTGGGGTAAAAATAAATACCTCTTCATGGCAGTTATTTTTTTATTGCTAATGTGTTCAGAGATAAATTTACCTTAGACATTTATCTATGTGTAACTTCATCCTACTCCAAAACAAAACCCATTAACAGCTGATATGAGACGGCCATTTTGATTTTGGTTGACCTCTGACCTTTCTTGCGGACGGGCACGTCCTTGTCGGGGGCGTCGTCGTCTCTCTTCCTGTTGCCGAGGTCGCTGGTGTTGACCGTCACCGTGGCTTTAATCTCCAGCTGGGCAAGCTTCATCCGGTCATAGAACACACGGAAAAACTTCTCTGACTTCTTGTCCTCCGTCAGACGGCAGATGAAGGAACGCTAGCACAAAAGTAAAACAAAAAGGTATAGGGAAGTAACGTTATTTACAATTAAAGATTGGGAACGTTATTTCACGCCACATGCTTGTGTATTGTTGTGTGTAGCCTACTTTACCAAATGAATTACAACAGACATTGTTGAAGGCTCAGTTGGTTATGTGGACCAAAGTGTTCACAACACCACAGTTGTGGGTTTGATTCCCAAATAGTAGAAGTAAATGTGATAACTGTAAGACAGCTTTAGATAAAAGCAACTGCTAAATGACCATTGGTCAAAACACAGAGTTTCAGGTAATTGATCTAATTGATCAAAATAAGACAGGCCTGCTCTGCTGTGTTTACAGTAGCACTAAGTACATATCATTAAAATATACTCTCTGCAGCACATTCTTCAGACAAGGGAAGTTCAAGTCATGTACATTAACACAGGTACTTTAACACTGAATACTACCATTGAGATGGTAATGGCCCTAAAGGCACCTACGTAGTCACCTGCTTTGTTTTTCCACACGCCATTTAAAGTCATGAGAAGACTGTGGTCGAAAACGCATTGTTGTTTACCCTATTCTACTGTGCAAACAGTCTATGGCAACACAAGGGATTCAAGACCGGAATTCTTTATTTCTCTCTCTCTTTATTGCTGTGTGCCCCATGCATGCAGAAAATCATTAGACCACGGCCATAGTCAGCCTCAGCCTGTTATCTGGTCAGTCTACTGGGAGGGAGAGGAGAGACTCCAAACCAATGCCAGAACAGGCCAGGTCACACTGCTTAGGGTGAAAAATGACACGAGTGGGTGAAGCCTGCCCTACTTACATAGATAGGGAGAGGGGGGAGAGGGTGGAGGGAGAGGGGAAGGGAAGGAGGGAGGGAGACAAACACAGGGAGAGGAAAAAGGGTGCAAGGAAGAAAATAAGAAAAAAGGTGACGCTTTACTTGACACCCAGCGTCATAACATGTTATGACAGTCATACATGTCATAACCCGTTATAATATGGTCCTAACACAGTCATGCCACATTTAGACCTGTTGTGACAAATATTGCGTTACTTTATTGCTGGTTATGACACCTGACACCTACATAAGAGTGTCAAACCCCAAAAACCTACCACATTCCATGACACCATAGCCTACATGTTAACAGTGTGTTTATGATATAAAAAAATATATAAAAAATTGGACCATGTTCAATTATCATTGTAATTGCACACACATTGATGTCAGACATGCACCTAACCCAATGCTCTGTTGCTGATTACTGGGATGAATGCAGGAGCAGATTTCAGGAGCAGGACAAGACACCCTCTTTTTGACAGATGACTGATCTGAGGGCATGTACGTGATAGGCCTATCTAGCTTATGTGATTACGATGGTCATAATGCTTCTTGACAGTGTCATAAAGTGTTATTTCAAATGATGAAAAAAAAACATTAAAGAATTCATTACTACAACAACAACAAAGGATTTAAGAAACAAACTTTGAAACAAACTTCTAGGCAGGGAATAAAATAGTTTGAATAAATGTGGGTTTTGACACTTATGTAGGTGTCATAACCAGACATAAAATAACGCAATATATGTTTCACAACAGGTGTAAATATATGGGTCATGACAGTGTTAACCATATTATGACAGGTTATGACAAGTTATGTCAGCTGTTATGACATTGTCATAACGTGTTATGACACAGTGTCAATAGTAAAGTGTTACCAGAAAAAATCTGAGAAATGGAAAAGGAGTAAAAGAGGTAGGGAGAGATGGAGGGAGAGAGTGAGGGGGAGAAAATGTTATCAGCTGGTATCTAGGCCAGTTCTGAAAGCTTGTTGCATAACTAGACTTATTTCCAGGTTAGGTGTAAACTTTGTTAAACTGGGGTAGTGTGTGTGTGCTTAAGGGCTAGTTTAAACCTCTTAAGGATCTCTACAGATCATTGTCTCACCCTTGGGACGGTTGAGCTAATGTGTGCTAATGCGATTAGCATGAGGTTGTAAGTAACAAGAAAATTTACCAGAACATAGACATATCTGATATTGGCAGAAAGCTTAAATTCTTGTAAATCGAACCGCACTGTCCAATTTACAGTAGCTATTACAGTGAAAGAATACCATGCTATTGTTTGAGGAGAGTGCACAGTTATGAACTAGAAAAGTTATTAATAAACCAATTAGGCACATTTGGGAAGTCTTAATACAACATTTTTAACAGAAATGCAACGGTTCATTGGATCAGTCTAAAACTTAGCACATACACTGCTGCCATCTAGTGGCCAAAATCTAAATTGCGCCTGGGCTGGAATAATACATTATGGCCTTTCTCTTGCATTTAAAAAAGTTTATTTTCTTTGTATTATCTTTTACCAGATCTAATGTGTTATATTCTCATACATTAATTTCACATTTCCACAAACTTCAAAGTGTTTCTTTTCAAATAGTATAAAGAATATGCATATCATTGCTTCAGGTCCTGAGCTACAGGCAGTTAGATTTGGGTATGTCATTTTTGGCAAAAATTGATAAAAAGGGGTGGATCCTTACAGTGTGTGTGTGTGTGTGTGTGTGTGTGTGTGTGTGTGTGGAGAAGCGGGATTGAAAAACAAATAGTTTTAATCAGTTTGAATAAAGTATAAACAAAATGGACAAACTCCATTTTACGATGTTATTTGAAAAAAGAGATGTGGTATAGAAGGCTCGTTGGCAGGGCGACATTCACTACTTTATCAGTACAATGTTAGAAATGTGAAATGAATGAAACATGCCAATCCTCATTGGTAATCAGCCCTGGGTCTGCTAACAACACAATTGTGGAGTACTATGTAGTCTGCAGTAATCATTTTCAAATCTGTGCCAAAATATGTTAGTCAAATACATTATGTCATAATGTAGATGATAATGAAGATGCAATAGGAATATCACATTGGCAGTGTTTTCACATATTATTTGTAGCTCACAATGAACCAATGTGGTTGAAAAGATAGCATTTTCAGAGTTTCCAAGCCAACATTAAATAGTACATTGCTGACTTGCTAGCAAAACATGGTATATCTATAGCACTTTCAGAAAGTACTCACACCCTTTGACTTTTTCCACATTTTGTTGTGCTACAGGCTGAATTTAAAACTGATTAAATTGAGACTGTGTGCCACACAATACGCAAACATGTCAAAGTGGAATTTTGTTTCTTGAAATTTTTACAAATTAAAACATTTAAGGCTGAAATGTCAATAAGTATTCAACCCCTTATGGCAAGCCTAAATACGTTCAGGAGTAAAAATGTGCTTAACAAGTCACATAATAATTTTAATGGACTCACTTTGTGTGCAATAATAGTGGGCAACATGATTTTTTACTCTGTACCCCACACATACAGATAATTGTAAGGTCCCTCAGTCGATTAGTGAATTTCAAGCCCAGATTCAACCACAGACCAGGGAGTTTTTCCAATGCCTCGCAAAGGGTAAAACATTTTAAAAAAGAAAATAGACACGGAATATCACTTTGAGCATAGTGAAGTTATTAATTACGCTTTGGATGGTGTATCAATACACCCAGTCACTACAAAGATACAGGCGTCTTTCCTAACTCAGTTGCTGGAGTGGAAGGAAACCGCTCAGGGATTTCACTATGAGGCCAATGGTGACTTTAAAACAGTTACAGAGTTGCATGGCTGTGATTGGAGAAAAGTGAGGACGAATCAACAACATTGTAGTTACTCCACAATACCAACCTAAATGACAGAATGAAAAGAAGGAAGTCTGTATAGAATAAAAATATTGAGTGGCCTAGTTACAGTTTTGACTTAAATCAGCTTAAAATCTAATGTCAAGACTTGAAAATGGCTGTCTAGCAATGATCAACAACCAACTGGTCAGAGCTTGAAGAATTTAAAAAGGATAATGGAAAAAATATTGTACTAAGATCGTACCCAAAAAGACTATCTAATCTGTATCTAATCGCTGCCAAGGGTGATTGTAACATGTATTGATTCAGGGCGTTGAATACTTATCTAATCAAGATTAGTGTTACATTTGAAATTAATCTTTAAAAAAGTATTATTTTTCTTCCACTTTGAGATTAGAGTATTTTCTGTAGACCCCCCCCATTTAAAAAAATAAATATATATAATCCATTTTAATCATAATTTGTAACAAAATGTGGAAAAAGTCAAGGGATGCAAATACTTTCTGAAGGCACTGTATAGTTTCACTTATTGTGAAAGTGATAACTCACTAGATTCTCACCAGCATCTTTCCTTAGTATCAAAATATTATGCAGTTTGAACAAAGCAGTATTATGTTGTGTCATGATTAGAGACCTGCCCATCTTGTGATGAGTGACTTCTCCTTCTACCACCCTCTATTCCAAATAAACAATGTTATCGTTGTGAACTTATGACCCTGGGCAACAGACTCCAAAGCCCCCAGCCTCACCCCAACCCCCACCACTGTGCACTAGACCACTCGCAAATGTGGTGGTGGTATGGGTTAGTATTCGTGCTATCCAGCAAGACCCAGTGCAATAGATAACTTGATGACAGAGTGGATAGTGCAGAGAGGTAGTGATTAACTGAACCTCACAACCTGGAAACCCACACCACAGGGAGGGTGGGAGGGATGGATGGGAGAGATTGGGGGGCTGAAGTGTTCATGTCTGTCTTTCTCTCGCCCTCCATATCTCCTTCTCTCAGTAAAGACGTATCTTCTCATCTCTCTTTCTCCCCATCTCCCTCTTTGCTCACATCACGCTTGTCCTCTGTTATTAGACAGCACGGGCGTGGGTGGGACCTTGGGGCCTGGGTGAAGGAGGAAGGGGGTGGGACCTTGGGGCCTGGGGTGAAGGAGGAAGGGGGTGGGACCTTGGGGCCTGGGTGAAGGAGGAAGGGGGTGGGACCTTGGGGCCTGGGTGAAGGAGGAAGGGGGTGGGAGAGGCTACACCGCGGGGCTCTGACCGGAGGTTCATTGCGGGTGTAGCGAAATGGTTGTGTTCCTAGCTCCAACAGTGCAGTAGTATCTAACAATACACACAAATCTAAAGTAAAATAATGGAATTAAGAACATTATTAATTACAACATTATTAAAGTGACTAGTGTCCCATTATTAAAGTGGCCAGTGATTCAAAGTCTATGTATATAAGGCAGTAGCCTCTAAGGTGCGGGGTTGCATAGCCTGGTGGAAGCCGGCTACTGATGGCTATTTAACAGTCTGATGGCCTTGAGATAGAAGCTGTTTTTCAGTCTCTCGGACCCAGCTTTGATGCACCTGTACTGATCTCGCCTTCTGGATGATAGCAGGGTGAACAGGACGTGGCTCGGGTGGTTGATGTCCTTGATGATCTTTTTGGCCTTCCTGTTACATCGGGTGCTGTAGGTGTCCTGGAGGGCAGGTAGTTTTCCCTCTGTGATGCATTAGGCAGACCGCACCACCCTCTGGAGAGCCCTGCGGGTGGTACAGTTGCCGTCCCAGGCGGTGATACAGTACCTACAGGATGCTCTCGATTGTGCATCTGTAAAAGTTTGTGATGGTTTTAGGGGCCAAGCCAAATATCTTCAGCCTCCTGAGGTTGAAGAGGTGCTGTTGAGCCTTCCTCACCACACTGTCTATGTGGATGGACCATTTCAGATCGTCAGTGATGTGTACGTCGAAGAACTTTCCACCTTCTCCACTTCCCTGCCGTCGATGTGGATAGGGGCGTGCTCCTTCTGCTGTTTCCTGAAGTCCACAATCAGCTCCTTTGTTTTGTTGATGTTGAGTGAGAGGTTATTTTCCTGGCACCACTCTCCCAGGGCCCTCACCTCCTTCCCATAGGCTGTTTCGTCATTGTTGGTAATCAGGCCTACTACTGTTGTGTCATCTGCAAACCTGATGATTGAGTTGGAGGAGTCATGGGTGAACAGGGAGTACAGGAGGGGGCTGAGCCCGCACCCTTGTGGGGCCCTTGTGTTGAGGATCAGCGAAGTGGAGGTGTTGTTTCCTACCTTCACCACCTGGGGGCAGCCCGTCAGGAAGTCCAGGACCCAGGGCCCCGAGTTTAATGATGAGCTTGGAGGGTACTATGGTGTTGAATGCTGAGCTATAGTCAATTAACAGCATTCTTACATTGGTATTCATCTTGTCCAGACGGGATAGGGCAGTGTGATGGCGATTGCATCGTCTGTGGATCTATTGGGGCAGTAAGCAAATTGAAGTGGGTCTATGGTGTCAGATAAGGTAGAGGTGATATGATCCTTAACCAGACTCTCAAAGCACTTCCTAATGACAGAAGTGAGCGCTACGGGGCGATAGTCATTTAGTTCAGTTAACTTCGCTTTCTTGGGTACAGGAACAATGGTGGACATCTTGAAGCAATTGGGGACAGCAGATTGGGATAGGAAGAGATTGAATATGTCCGTAAACACTCCAGCCAGCTGGTCTGCGCATGCTATGAGGATGGGGCTAGGGATGCCGTCTGGGCCGGGAGCCTTGCGAGGGTTAACACACTTAAATGTCTTACTCACGTGGGCCACGGAGAAGTAGAGCCCACAGTCCTTGGTAGCGGGCCGCGTCGGTGGCACTGTGTTATCCTCATAGCGGGCGAAAAAGGTGTTTAGCTTGTCTGGAAGCAAGACGTCGGTGTCCACGACGTAGCTGTTTTTCCTATTGTAGTCTGTGCTTGTCTGTAGACCCTGCCACATACGTCTCGTGTCTGAGCCGTTGAATTGCAACTCCACTGTCTCTGTACTGACGTTTTGCCTGTTTCATTGCCTTACGGAGGGAATAACTACACTGTTTGAATTCGGTCATATTCCCAGTCACATTGCCATGGTTTAATGCGGTGGTTCGCGCTTTCAGTTTTGCACGAATACTGCCATCTATCCACGGTTTCATGGCTCTCTCGGGATATACTGTCCCCGTCCATACAGCCATCTGGGTTCTCAGTACATCGCGCAGACAGGAATGAAGAACTCTCTGGGAAGAAGAAAGGCAGGGGTGTATGTTTCATGATTAACTACTCATGGTGTGATTGTGATAACATACAGAAACTCAAATCCTTTTGTTCACCCAACCTAGAATACTTCACAATCAAATGCCGACCATATTACCTCCCAAGAGAATTCTCTTCGGTTATAGTCAAGCCGTGTATATTCAAATCAAATTGTACTTGTCACATGCGCCTAATACAACAGGTGTAGACCTTACAGTGAAATGCTTACTTACAAGCCCTTAACCAACAATGCAGTTTTAAGAAAAATAAGTGAAGTAAAAATAGATTACATTTAAAAAAAAATAAAAACAAAAGAACAAATAATTCAAGAGCAGCAGCAAAACAACAGTAGCAAGGCTATATACAGGGGGTACCGGTACAGAGTCAATGTGCAGGGGCACAGGCTAGTCGAGGTAATTGAGGTAATATGTACATGTAGTTAGAATTAAAGTGACTATGCATAGATAATAAACAGAGAGTAGCAGCAGCGTAAAAGAGGGGGTGGGGGGACAGACAATGCAAATAGTCTGGGAAGCCATTTGATTAGCTGTTCAGGAGTCTTATGGCTTGGGGGTAGAAGCTGTTAAGAAGCCTTTTGGACCTAGATTTGGCGCTCTGGTACCCCCTCAAGCCGATACCACGGTGACCCTCAAAGAACTACACTGAACTTTATGCAAACTGGAAACCACATATCCAGAGGCCGCATTTATTGTAGCTTGGGATTTTAACAAAGTAAATTTGAGGAAAACGCTCAACACATTGACTGTACAGTAGTACTCGCGCTGGTAAAATATTGGACCACTGCTAAACAACTTTTCAAATGCCTACAAATGCCTCTCGAACTACACTGCTCTTATGTAACAACCAAATTCATTCTCTTCTCCCTCCCCACCTTTGTGTTGACATGCTTCCTCTCACTACTAGGGCACATTACTCTCCACTCTCTGAACTGGTGGCTGTGGTTGAATATCTATGTGCAAATGGGACTCAGTTGGCAGTGTTGCCAGAGATGACAGGGTTGGTGGAGTCTGGGATCTGGGTTGGGTCAGGGTTACTATGTTGTGGGTATGTTGGGTTTGGTGGAGTTTTGTGAGGTAATGTTGAGGCTTCAGTTTGGTTGTGATGGATTTATGACACTGATGATGTATGACAGTGGTGAGGATGAGAAGTATCATGTCTACTGTAATTGAATGAGCGTTAGGTTATGGCATCAGACACCAGGCACAGTCTACGGCCGACAGCATCTCTGTTATTCATACTCACCCTCTATCTCTCCCTCTCTCTTTCCCTGTCTCGCTCGGTCTCTCTCTCCATCTGTCTCTTTCCCCCTCTTCGTCTGTCTGAAAGAGGCTTAGACCCTTTCTAAGAACTGTGCTGATCTCGTCTAAATCCTAGAGGACAGGGGTCTTCCTCAAACAGGAGGATGCTTGGCATGCATCACAGTGTACACACTGCCTTGTCATGGACGTTGCAACAACACACTGGTACAAGTAATATGTTCTTTCTTCTGCATTTCAGCATGATCAAAAATGTCCCCCTTTTATAAGAAGACTTCAGTAGAATAATAGAGATATAGTCTCTTTATTAGCCACAGAAATGTGTCAAAAGCCCCTCCAAGTAAATGGCGTTGCCAGATGTATTAACCCTTTCGACTCACAGCCCTCGTCATCCCGTATACAGGTTCTCTGGTTCACAGCGCTGTATGGGTTTTGACTTGAGCACCGTGCATGACAAGATGCCCCCATCCCTCCCACTAATTGGGGTGCTTTCACATTTGTTGTTGTCAGAGTGAAGGAAATGCTGTAAATCGAGAGGAGTCGATGTGTTTGGAAAGATTAGACGTTGAGGATTATAATAAATACCACTCTGATGTCATACAAGCAAACCAGATACCCATGAGTCCAAATGAGCATTTCACATTTCCATATTTGAAAACTCATGTAATTTACAGTATCAACATTTATGATCTCTATGTTTGATCCAGTTATAAGGATGACATGCGTTACACCCTGGGTTGTGCTGAACAGAATGAGAATATATTAATCATATTGTGAAGAAACTTAGCAGTGGAACACGCACTTGAAAGCACTCATGACTCCATTCTATGCAAATCAAAAATTACAATATTTGTCTGAAGTGCCTTTTGAAAGCCTAACACTAAGAAAGTATTTCATAACTTAGCGAGCCATGTTGGCAATAGAATAAGATTTCAAATGATGCCCATCTGACCCAGATTGCGATTTATAATGGAACGTTTTTGGATTGCATAATTGTGTGATGGTGGATTTGCATAAACAACACTAATTGTGTAATTTTGGACTGCATAAACAACACTAATTGTGTGATTTTGGGTGGCATAAACAACAATAATTGTGTGATTTTGGATTGCATAAACAACAAAAATTGGGTGATGGTGTTCTAAATTAAAAAAATGGTGCTTGCCTCAGTTCCTCAATGGCAGATCTAGGAGAACTAAGAAAAAAAAAGCTCTTTCCTTGAGTCATAAATTACTTGGGAACTGTGCACAGTTTGGAGAGGTGGAGAAACCAGTTAGACCTCACACTCAAACCCTTGAAATAGTTTTTTTTTTTAACTTGCACCTACTCCAAGATGTCAATGAATATTGTTATTATGTTACTGAATGTATGCAGAGTATTTTCAGCAGGGGTTGGAACCGGTTCAGGGAACATAAAACCGGGGAAAAAACATCCTTTTTGTAGGAACAGAATCAGAAAAAGGAACGAAAGAGATCTATACAGTTCCGGAACAGAACTGTTATTTTCAAAGCATGGGAACCAGTTAATAACGTTATTTTATGTTCTTGCCAAAGCCCTCACTCTGTCACTCAAACTTATTCCAGTGCCTGCCTGCCAGTTGAATATCTTTGCCAGTGTGTGCGCCCCTCCCCCTCCGAAGCTTAGGCTACTGTAGTCTACTGACGTTACAAGCGTGATTCAGAAATTAGGGAGAGACTACTAGAGAAAAATGTATAAACCTCTTCAATGCTAGTTACGGATACTATAATTATCATGTTTCACATTGGATTTATTAACTACAAAAAGGTGAGATGTGTTTTTAATTCTGGTGCCGCTCTGCACACACAAGCTTGTTAGCTAGCTAGCTCTGGTCCATCTCTCGGGAGTTGAAAGTTCCTCCATAGGTATAATTCTCTGGGACAAATTCAGGTCATAAGATGCCCAGCGTTCCTCCACCCTCTCTCACTTTCTCTCCACCTGCCAAATTTCAGTCGCCTCTCGTGCCATACACTTGTCTGTCCATCGCACAAGTGAACAACTATAGCCTAGGCAGCCGATAGCGCCCATAAACTATTGGCTGCCTAGGCTAAAACAACTATAGCTTGCCCGCTCCATAGAAAGCTGTTCTATCAGAAAAGAACGATATAAGGCATTACTTCTTTCCCTGAACTTGTTCAGAACTTTATTTTGCAGGACGGAACAGTGAACGGAACAAAAAAAATAATAATGGTGCTGTTCAGAACAAAAAAAATTACAAAATAATTTAGGTTCCAACCCCTGATTTTCAGATTTTGTTATTGATAAATGCTGTGAAAGTACAGAAAATATCAAATGCAAATAAAATCAAAAGTGTAATGTTTGGAATCAGTCTTGTGACAGGTGAACTGTTGTATCCTCACCTTTGGTCTGATAATTTCCCCTTAAATCTCCAAAGTGTTCTCTTTCAATTGCTACCATGGTCATACATATTCTTTTCATATTTCTTCTGTTAGAAACACTTCAATTGGGCCCTATCCATATAGGCTAATTTCCACGAGTGTAAGGGGTTAAAAAAGCCATCTGTGTTTAGTCAGGATTTAGAAAACGAGTGCTGGAACAGAGACGACACTCGACAGATTGATGTTGAGTATGTTAAGTAAGACATGGTGGTGCAGGAGTAGAGAATGGAGAGAAGCAAGAGATGGGGAGTTTCAGGAGTCCCCTGGAGTGTTGGGTAAACAGAGAGCCTGTCTGTAACCATGGAGATGAACCCTGAGCAGAATAACATTACATTTTACATTTAAGTCATTTAGCAGAATAAGAGTTGGGAGCGAGGCAGGGCGAGGAGAGGCGGGGGCGGGTGGCTCTGAAAAACAAGGTCACAGCGCTTTCCCTTCACTCCTTCCGTTCCGCCACTTGGCATCAACAAAGGGATGTTATATAACAGCTATTTATATCCGCACTCCTTCTCTCTCTTTCTCCCTCACACACATCGGGCAGCACCACACACAGACTAACTGGAATTGCAGCTCTCCTACTCTCCTCTTTCCACTGAATTCTCTTTTTTCCCCCTCTCTTACCCTGAACTAGCCTCTTGTTTCAAATCTTCCTCCTATCCTCCTGTCAGAACTCGTCTCTTCCTCTTCCCTGTTCCTTCATCTCCTACTCTTCTTCCTATCCTCTCTGCCCTGACACGGGAAGGCATAACTTGATGTTTTTATGGCAGGTGCCCGACCACTGCTGAAATGTTACAAGTCACCACTTGTGTGTGTGCCACAACCCAATTACCACTCACACAACCATTATCTCCCTCTCTTCCAGCAGTAGCTGTTACAGGAAGAAGTGTGGCATGCAGGAACAATCTAACATTTCCTGCAACAAAGTGACTGATGTTGATTGTTAAAAGAAAATAAATGAAGTTGGCCGGAGTGAAGATTATGACATACAGTGATCCATGATCTAAAGTCTTGCTTGATTATGTATGTCCAGAAATTGATTAAAACCCGTTGATTATGAGCACATTTATTGACTGTGATTGATATGTGGATATTTATCATGTGAATATATTAACTGAATGTGTTTGTATGCCATTTTTCATACCTTCATTGAATTTTATTGTCAATTAGGTAATTGGTAGGGTTTATGATACATTCTGGGTAATGGGTGTTGCTACAAGAAGCATTGCATTGCTTTGTTTGCGAGACCGACAGGTAACAGGTCGGCAGCTGCCGGGTTCACAGGCATGATTGAAGCCTGGGTTTTCTTTTGTTAAGCTCTGTTATTCACGTCAGTTTACCTTTCTGTTCATCGTCCTGTTTATTTCATTGTGTAAATAATTGTACAGTTCGCCGGCTCTTTATCCTCACATTGGCAAGAAAAATCACATCTTCCTTGTATGCCTCCTCACTGTTAAAATCCTTCCGCACGGTCAACCTCACAGCCCGGGACCAAAGTCAATTCCTCAGTCATTAATGGCCTGCCGTCACAGAGTGAGGGAGAAAGGTGTAAGTGAGGGAGTACATGGTCAGGTTTATTTCTGTATGATATGTAGGTCAGGAGGTAATGGTTAACTGTGTTACTGGAGTGAGTGAGTGAACACTTTCCCAGGCTTCTACCCTGAACAGGTGTCTGGGCAAGAGACACATCAACACAGATAAAAGACCTCAGAGTAGATCCCTTGTTCAAAAGGGACAGAATAGACTGAGCTCTATCTATCCATCCTCTGTTTCTCATCTGTGAAAAAGGCAGAGGCTAGAAAAGTGGTCTGAATCTGAGCGAATAGAACACAAACATTATGCAAGTGTGTGTCACTTAGACAAATAACTAAATGTCAATACTCCAGCAAATGAATGTTAAGACTCAAAAAGGTTCTTGAGTTGAAATATGTTTGAGAAATCAATGTTTCATCGTGCTGAAATCATTAGTAATGCTAACCCTATTTCTTCAAAAGTTGAAACTGTTGTCCAGCTAATCAGTCTAAAAAAGGTCAACCTGGAGGTTTCTAAGAAACAGGTTTTGTAGTGTGACCTCAGGTTTCTCACTCTACAGGGAGACAGGACAGTCCAGACACCACTGATGACAACCGCATAGAGACATCAAATGGTTATTTGTGGAGGTTACAGCGAGTGAGCATATGCAGAAGTATCCGGGTCAGAAAGCAAATATCTAGCCTACCAAACTGGTTTGCATTCATGAACTGCTACAGCATGTTATGTTAAAGTACTTTAGAGAACATGTATACCCTCGTTAGCATTAATACTTCAGTATTTACCCCTCTAAATTTCCACTCCGTGTTTCAGTACAAAACAACTGTTAGAAGAGAAGCTCCAGTTTCTCTCCCCCCCTCTCCTCTCCTCTCCCTGCCTACTGCCCTACTTCAGAGACCCAAAATGACCCAGTTTGGGCCGAGAGAGTGAGCTAGAAAGAAGGCCGGAATGTTTTGAAGCCTGAGACATTCCTCATTGTTCATTCACACAGGCCTTATGTAACGCTGGTCACCTGATTATCTCTGCAACAGCCAGGCTAACAGGCAGGGAGGGAGACAGGCTGCAGCCGTGGGAAGCCAGGACATTATCTCTGCTAGTGTGGCTTCCTCACCCCTAATCTGATTATGCAAGTTGCCCCTGCTTACGCAAGCACAGGCAATCAGACTGACAAAGGAGCAGACAGTCAGAGGAGCAGGCAGGCAGACAGAGACAAGATAAACAGATAAATGCAGCAGGCTTGTTCACACATGCATACACACGCACACCACTTACACACACACACACACACACTTGAATCGGCTCTTTGTAATTTCTCTTCTGTTTGCAGAGAGGTAGGTAGGCAACGCGTTGCCAAAACAACCATTAGTGAGGTTGGCTGCGTAAATGGATGAATGCAGAAAAGCGTGGAGGGGTGTAGGGTGGTAGTGGTTGATCTACACAAGCCCTCTATGAAATGATGATTCCACCCACAACAAGATGTGCCTTCCTCTCTATGAGCCCATGATGAAGGGGAAGGGTTATTATTCCACAAGGGGCTCAGCGGTACAGGGGCTGATCTACAAATATACCTCGACAGTCAACAACATACACTACCGGAAGTTTTAGAACACCTACTCATTCAAGGGTTTTACTTTGTTTTTTACTATTTTCTACATTGTAGAATAATAGTAAAGACATCTAAATTATGAAATAACACATATGGAATCATCTAGTAACCAAAAAAGTGTTATATAAAATATATTTTGATTTGTTTTTGAGAATCAATTTCTGAGGCTGGTAAATCTAATGAACTTATCCTCTACAGCAGAGGTAACTTTGGGTCTTCCATTCCTGTGGCGGTCCTCATGAGAGCCAGTTTCATCATAGAGCTTGATGGTTTTTGCGACTGCACTTGAAACTTTGAAAGTTCTTGACATTTTCATGATTGACTGACCTTCATGTCTTAAAGTAATGGACTGTCCTTTCTCTCTGTTTATTTGAGCTGTTATTGCCATAATATGGACTATGTTCTATATACCACCCCTACCTTGTTACAACACAACTGATTGGCTCAAACGCATTAAGAAGGAAAGAAATTCCACACATTAACTTTGAACAAGGCACACCTGTTAATTGAAATGCATTCAGGTGACTACCTCATGAAGCTGGTTAAGAGAATGCCAAGAGTGTGCAAAGCTGTCATGAAGGCAAAGGGTGGCAATTTGAAGAATCTCAAATAAACTATATTTTGATTTGTTTAACACTTTTTTGCTTACTACATGATTCCATGTGTTATTTCATAGTTTTGATGTCTTCACTATTATTCTACAATGTAGAAAATAGTAAAAATAAAGAAAAACCCTTTAACGAGTAGATGTTCTAAAACTTCTGACCAGTATTGTACCTTCACAGTCTGTTCAATATCAAGTGGAAATTATAGTACATTCAAACACAAACTCAGCAAAAAAAGAAATGTCCTTTTTTCAGGACCCTGTCTTTCAAAGACAATTAGTAAAAATCCAAATAACTTCACAGATCTTCATTGTAAAGGGTTTAAACACTGTTTCCCACAACAATTAATGAACATGCACCTGTGGAACGGTCATTAAAACTTCTTCAGGCTAGGGTCCTTTCTTCTCAATTTCCGCCTGACTGACGTGCCCAAAGTAAACTGCCTGTTGCTCAGGCCCTGAAGCCAGGATATTCATATAATTGGTACCATTGGAAAGAAGACACTTTGAAGTTTGTAGAAATGTTAAAAATAATGTAGGAGACTATAACACAATAGATATGGTAGGAGAAAATCCAAAGAAAAATATTTTTTGTTGTTGTTAAGAGCCCATGCTCCTACAATGGAAAGTATAGGGAAATAATTAAATCTAGTTCCCAGTATGCAATTCCTATGGCTTCCACTGGGTGTCAGCACTCAATATTCAAGGTTTCAGGCTTGTTTCTTCCAAAACGAGTAAGAATAATGCGTTTTACTACAGGGAAATTCGTGTGTGCGAGCACCATGAAGACAACGTGCACCTGCTAATATTGGTTTCCTATTGAACATACTTCTTCCGTATGAAATATTATAGTATCTGAGGATTAAATAGAAATGTATTTTGACTTATTGAAACAAAGTTTAGGGGTATATTTTCGGATTCCTATCTTGGCATGTTGAACGAGTGAATTACTCAAATTGATGGAGCCAACTAAACTGACTTTTTGAGACATAAAGAAGGATTTTATCTAAAAAAACAACACTACATGTTATAGCTGATTTCCTGCAAGACAGGAATGTAAGTGTTCTGCCATGGCCAGCGAAGAGCCCGGATCTCAATCCCATTGAGCACGTCTGGGACCTGTTGGATCGGAGAGTGAGGGCTAGGGCCATTCCGCCGAGAACTTGCAGGTGCCTTGGAGGAAGAGTGGGGCAACATCTCACAGCAAGAATTGGCAAATCTGGTGCAGTCCATGAGGAGGAGATGCACTGCAGTACTTAATGCAGCTGGTGGCCACACCAGATACTGACTGTTACTTTTGATTCAATTTTGACCCCCCTTTGTTTAGGGACACATTATTCCATTTCTGTCAGTCACATGTCTGTGGAACTTGTTCAGTTTATGTCTCAGTTGTTGAATGTTGTTATGTTCATACAAATACTTACACATGTTAAGTTTGATGAAAATAAATGCAGTTGACAGTGAGAGGACGTTTATTTTTTTGCTGAGTTTAGTTACATATACAGTACAAACATATGCGTCTCTAAAATGTCTCCCTTGTAAATAATCCAGATAGAGCAGCGGTCATGTGACTCACAGTTTCAGTTAAATCATTCCCCATGGCCTCATAGGATTGTTTGACGTTGCCAGTAAACTCTGTCTACAGTGGGTCAGCTCTGTCAGGAAAAGTAGAGAAGTGTTGTGGGGCATGGTGAGCCATCCTCTAAGGGAGCAGGGAGGGAGGGGTGTGGACTAACGTAAAATGGCTGCCTTATACAGGATCAGAGCATGCCAGTACATGATAGACCAATGCAGTGGAAGGTCTAGTCTACAATAGCCCTGGTGCTGTTCCTATCCAAGGACTTACAGTGCCTTAAGAAAGTATTCATACCCCTTGACATTTTGTTGTGTTACAAAGCGGGATAAAATGGATTTGTCATTTTTTGTTAACGATCTACACAATATATTCTGTAATGTCAAAGGGGAAGAAAAATTCAAACATTTGTAAAAAAACTATAAAAAAGAAATGGTATTCAACCCCCTGAGTCAATACATGTTAGAATCACATTTGTCAGCGATTACAGCTGGAAGTATTTCTGGGTAAGTCAAACATCTTTCCACACCTGGATTGTGCAACATTTGCCTTTTTTATTTTTTTATTCTTCAAGCTCTGTCAAATGAGTTGTTGATCATTGCTAGACAACCATTTGCAGGTCTTGCCAAGTGAAGGGGTGTGAATACTTTCTGAAGGCACTGTATCTTTCCCCTTTTTTCTCATCTGTGAAGTGTGTTGGGACCAATGATGCATCTTTATGGTAGTGAAATGCACTTAAAAAAATGTTTGTTTGGATTTATCATTCAGGTATGTATTGGGCTTCAGACTCTCCTGACACACCCACATCCTTTTGATTGACAAGTGGCTCAGACTCACTTGGATGGTGGTGTTCCCGCCCTCCAGCAGGGCAATGGCCAATAGGATGCTCTCCTGGAAGACGCGGTCACTGGTGGTGTTCATGATGAGGTCTATGACGAGGTCGGAGGCTCCCTCCTTGTCCAGGTGACACTGTACCTCTGACAGGCTCATCTCGCCTCGACTCAGGGCCCCCATACCACCGAGACCTGGAAGGAGGGACAGGGGTCAGAGGTGAAGTGTCAGGAGTGTGATTCTACCTGTTCTCCTGACTCATAGCGATAAGGAGAGGTTTCAAATCTTTATATCTAACATCTTACTTCCAAACTACTCAATCACATGGAACCTCTGGCGAAATATGAAAGTGCCATCTTCCAGGCAGTTGCCTACATGTGTATTTACATTTACATTTTACATTTAAGTCATTTAGCAGACGCTCTTATCCAGAGCGACTTACAAATTGGTGCATTCACCTTATGATATCCATTGTGAAACCTTTACATATTAATTTACAATGTACTTGCATATAGAATTAGAAAGTAAATGCACGTTTGCCACATTTCAAATACATACTTTTATTTGATAAGAAAACATCAAGAGGGGTTTTCCTGTGAGAACGTAAAAGAGGGCATACTCTGCTTCTAACACAAGTATTATTGACAACGCCCTTGGCAGCCTTTACCAGCGGCACGCAGGCAGGCAGCCACGCAGGCAGGCAGCCACGCAGGCAGGCAGCCACGCAGGCAGGCAGCCACGCAGGCAGGCAGGCACGCAGGCAGGCAGGCACGCAGGCAGGCACGCACATATACACACACGTAAACACAGTGCTAAGCAGGCCGGACTCTCGTTTCTGCAACAGGTGCAACCAGGAGGCCGTTTTCACAGGAAGTAGTAGTCTGTCGCCTACCAACAGCCAGAACTGAATCAAACAAGGGAGGGGTGGGTTGACTCGCTATGGTCTGGAGGGCTGCCAGGCAGTGTTTTGGTTCACATGGGAGACATGGTGAACGAGGAACTAGGCTTATTTCTCAACTCATTCCCATAAGAGGCACAGGGGTCTAACAGTACTAGTACATCGTTTGACATGAACATGGCTGAGCAATTAGATATGCTATAACTGGGTAATTTGATGTCACGCTATATTAACAAACAGTACAGCTGACACCATGTTAAATGTTATAACACTACATGTACAACTATATAGAAATACATGACAACACTTCATCTCCATCCTGGTGACTGACTCATAGGCCTATATGTTGACAACACTACATAGAAAACTCAATATTTTGACTTGAAATAGTGAGGTCAGATCAGTCACGCAGTGCTTATTATGAGGAGATTACAGTGTTGTGCTTTGTGTGCTCACAGTTAAAGGGCCAGACAAGACCTAGCCCTCTGTGTGTGTGTGTGTGTGTGGCGATAGTCCTATTGGTTATATAATAGAGAGATAATGAGAAGGCCTGTTTGGGAAACAATATCAATATCCCTATCCACCACCATCCATCACACACAGACTTTCACCTCTCAAAGTTGCATTATCCGCATGATGGTGTGTGGGTCTGTGGGAATGTTTGTGTGTGTGTGTCAATACAGAGGAGTATTTTCTTTGGCAGGTGGCAGAGGTCCAGAGTTCAGAATGAGGTCAGAAGAATATGCAACGTTGTCATGTTTGGTTCCTGTGTGCTCTAGAAAGAAACTCATGCTTTTTTGACAGTTTAGTTTCAATCCTTTTGTTCCTCTGTATCTGGCAAATTACTTCTACAACAGTTTGTGACAACTTACATAAAAGGTACAAAACAAACAGATTCCATTGTATGCGGGATCAGAATTACCTGAGTTAACCTTTTCGTCCAAAACCACGGACAGACAGGGAGAGAGATTGAGAAGAGAACAGACAAGAGAACAGACAGACAGACACAGAGAAGATGACAGAGAGAGCAGACAAACAAAGGAGATGACAGATCAATAAATACTATATATAGATACCATACCAAGCGACAGAGAGGTGCTCTGACCTGATTGGCTCTTGCCGGGTCCTACTGGAACCAGGGTAGCGTTGCTGAAGGCCGTAAGGCTGTCCCTCCGCCCAGCACTCCTACTATGGAAGTTACCATAGTAACGGTTCACCAGAATCTGCCTCAGCGCCTCACCCTTCAGAGAGAGGAAAATGGCGGTGTATTAGTGTGATGATGTAAGAGACTTGAAAGGGAGTCTATCATACAGTGTACATTATGTGCACCATATATCCACCATCACATCAATGAGGCCCACTTGAATTGATTAAAGGGGTTTGAAGAGAGAAGGGACGTGAGGTAAGCTGCCAGGGCCAACCCAAATAAACATTGTGTGCATGAACTGCACTTAAGTAGTATAGTTTCGCAAAGATGAAGACTAGAGTTGAGTTCAGATGCCTAGTTTGGTTTGGTTGGCGTAGGGTTCTGAAAACACCAGGATTATGGTTTTGATACCTGCATGGGCAACCTATGTTGCTGTGGATAAAGCATCTGTTAAATGTCTATAGTGTTATTACTCTCCCGACATTCTCATTCACGTATTGAATAAACAATCAAAAACACAGGTAAAGCTCAGTCCTCAAGCATGTTATATCTCTATCCCTGGTAGAAGTGCGACGGGAATTTGGGTCCTAGCTGTTTTCAGACAGGCCAACAGGGTGGCCAACAGACAGGCCATCCCTCCCACACCATCACCATGGCTCATCCAGAAACCTGTCGGCGTCAGCACCACAGAGAATAGAACCTTATCTGTCACTGGCAGGAGGCAGACGAATGGGCATTCTGTGAAATGAGCTACACAATCACACGTTGAGAGCCAATCATCCAATCACATTCCACAAACATGAGCTCACATCCTTCTCCTCCACTCCTAGGTTCCTTGGAGTGTGTGGAGGTGGATGGTAACATATGTTGTTTAGGTTGGTTCGGCTGTGCTAGGTAGCATTACCCAGTCAGTGTTGGAGCCACTGAAATACAAGCTTATCTATTCAACACATGGAGACACACTAAGCCAACCATGATTATACTATACGATGTGCACCAAGTCAGCTAACCACAACGGTAGGGAAAGGGCTGCTGTGGGGTTAGTAAAAACAATCTGTAGAGTTCAGTGACAGGTTGAGGGTTCAGGCTAGGGTGAAAGCCTAACAATCTGTGGTCAGTCTTCATCGTAGAATGAGTGTTGGGATTTCTGTTAGGGTTAGGTTCAGAATTACCTATCCTCCTCTGAAACTATAGTTTAGGCTTATGGTTCTATTCATGTTAGGATCCTCCAGTTGTTTAGGTTTTAGTTGGGGTTCAGGATTTATGGTTTATGGTTGTGTTCATGTTACGGTCAGGGTTAGTACCTACCCTCCTCTGGTCATCCAGTATTTTCTGTGGCTGGTTGAGATCCAGCTGCTGGTGCAGTGAGGTGGGTTAGTACAGCACAGTGGGCCAACAGAAACAAACGTAGGGTTATTCCTCATGCAGCATTTGTATGGCCAACATACAGAGACACATAGTTAATAACTTATTAATAATTTCATTCATTATGGACGTTAAGGTATAGGGTTGTGCCGTGCCATTAACAGTGGGTTAGAGCGGGGTGGTGTGAAGGTTAGTGAGGGGTCAAAGCAAAGGGAGGGGTCAGCAGCGGTGAGGATGACTATTAATCAGGAAGTGAAAGGTGAGGGAGAAAATCAACAGTTCACAATATTTAACAACTTGTCCAATTTCAATCTGCAAAGTAGGCCACAGTACTACTGTCCAATAAAGACATGCACAAATAGAAAAGTGATCTACGGTTCTCGTCTCTTAAATGGACCCTTGCCCTTTTGGAGAGATGAGCAAACAAACACTGGGCTACACTTGAGGTTTTGCTTTGGATAGGATCGCAGGTAAATTCTGCTATGTGCTACACATAGGGTTGCAAAGAGTTGGAAACTTTCCCGTAAAATTCCAGAATTTTCCCAGACATTTTCCATGGGAAGTTAAGCCCTGAAATTTGGGGAATTTTGATTAAATTCATCAAAAAAGTTAGCTTATAACAGTGAATCTTTCTTGTGGGACACACATAAGACAATTCTAGGTCTTGTGGCATATTTTGGTTAAACTATCCCCAATGTACAGTGCATTCTTACATCACATGAACAGCTGATTCTCAAGATCTTGCACACTAATGAGATGCTATTGAGCCCACACTACTACACTGTATGAGCCAAGGACTACATGCTTTCTGGTAAGTTTTGATTACAATACTGGGTGGGGTGAATATATTTTATATGACACACATGATTTTTTGTTAACCTCTTCTCTATAGGGGGCAGTATTTTCACGGCCGGATGAAAAACGTACCCAAATTAAACGGCCTACTTCTCGGGCCCAGAGTAAAATATTTGCATATTATTAGTAGATTTTGATAGAAAACACTAAAGTTTCTAAAACTGTTTGAATGGTGTCTGTGAGTATAACAGAATATGGCAGGCAAAAACCTGAGAAAATTCCAAGCAGGAAGTGGCCTGTCTGAGAATTTGTAGTTCTTCTTTTGATACTATACCGAAACTACAGCATCTGTGGGGTTACGTTGCACTTTCTAAGGCTTCCATTGGCTCTCTAAAGCCTTCAGAAAGCGGATTGAGGCGTCTCCTGTCTCTGGGCAGAGTATAGTAGCTCAGTTTCTCAGTGGTCCGCCTGGTGACAAAGAGATTGGATATGCGCGTTCACGAGACCACGCTGTTTTTTCTTTTCCTCTTTGAATGAATACACTATTGTCCGGTTGGAATATTATCGCTATTTTACGAGAAAAATACCATAAAAATTGATTTTAAACAGCGTTTGACATGCTTCTAAGTACGGTAATGGAACATTTTGTATTTTTTTGTCTCGAATTGCGCTCGCGCGTTACCCGTTGGATAGTGACCTCAACGCACGAACAAAACGGAGGTATTTGGACATAACTATGGATTATTTGGAACAAAAACAACATTTCTTGTGGAAGTAGCAGTCCTGGGAGTGCATTCTGACGAAGATCAGCAAAGGTAATAACATTTTTCTAATACTAATTCTGAGTTTAATGTGCCCCGAAGTTGGCGGCTGTCAAAATAGCTAGCCGTGATGGCTGAGCTATGTACTCAGAATATTGCAAAATGTGCTTTCGCCGAAAAGCTATTTTAAAATCTGAGATATCGATTGCATAAAGGAGTTCTGTATCTATAATTCTTAAAATAATTGTTATGTATTTTGTCAACATTTATGATGAGTAATTTAGTAAATTCACCGGAGGTTTTCGGTGGGAATACATTTTCTGATCATCACACGCCAATGTAAAAAGCAGTTTTTTGATATAAATATGAACTTGATTGAACAAAACATGCATGTATTGTATAACATAATGTCCTAGGAGTGTCATCTGATGAAGATCATCAAAGGTTAGTGCTTCATTTAGCTGTGTTTTGGGTTTTTGTGACATATATGCTTGCTTGTAAAATGGTGTAAAATAGTCGTATGTTTGAAAAATAGAAATTATTGCATTTGAGGTTTTGTATTTCGCGCCACACTCTTCCATTGGATATTGGATGTAAGAAGTTAACCTCTTACATCTAGACGTTCCGCTAGCGGAACACCTGCTCCAATATCCAATGATAGGCGTGGCGCGAATTACAAATTCCTCAAAAATACAAAAACTTCAATTTTTCAAACATATGACTATTTCACAGCATTTTAAAGACAAGACTCTCCTTTATCTAACCACACTGTCCGATTTCAAAAAGGCTTTACAGCGAAATCAAAACATTAGATTATGTCAGCAGAGTACCCAGCCAGAAATAATCAGACACCCATTTTTCAAGCTAGCATATAATGTCACAAAAACCCAGAAGACAGCTAAATGCAGCACTAACCTTTGATGATCTTCATCAGATGACACTCCTAGGACATTATGTTATACAATACATGCATGTTTTGTTCAATCAAGTTCATATTTATATCAAAAAACAGCTTTTTACATTAGCATGTGACGTTCAGAACTAGCATACCCCCCGCAAACTTCCGGGGAATTTACTAACAATTTACTAAATTACTCACGATAAACGTTCACAAAAAGCATAACAATTATTTTAAGAATTATAGATACAGAACTCCTCTATGCACTCGATGTGTCCGATTTTAAAATAGCTTTTTGGTGAAAGCACATTTTGCAATATTCTAAGTACATAGCCCAGCCATCACGGGCTAGCTATTTAGACACCCGGCAAGTTTAGCCTTCACCAAAATCAGATTTACTATTATAAATTTTGATTACCATTTGTTGTCTTCGTCAGAATGCACTCCCAGGACTGCTACTTCAATAACAAATGTTGGTTTGGTCCCAAATAATCCATCGTTATATCCGAATAGCGGCGTTTTGTTCGTGCGTTCCAGAAACTATCCGAAATGGTAAATCAGGGTCGTGCGCATGGCGCAATTCGTGACAAAAAATGTCTAAATATTCCATTACCGTACTTCGAAGCATGTCAACCGCTGTTTAAAAATCAATTTTTATGCAATTTATCTCGTAAAAAAGCAATAATATTCCGAACCGGGAATCTCCTTTTCGGCAAACAGAGGAAAAATCACAAAGACGGGGCACGCGTCTAAGCCCACAGTCCCTTGATCGGCCACTTGAGAAAGGCGATAATGTGTTTCAGCCTGGGGCTGGGATGACGACATTCTGTTTTTTCCCGGGCTCTGAGAGCCTATGGAAGACGTAGGAAGTGTCACGTTAGAGCAGAGATCCTTTGTAAAAGATAGAGATGGCAAAGAAGTTAAAGAAATGGTCAGACAGGCCACTTCCTGTAAAGGAATCTCTCAGGTTTTGACCTGCCATTTGAGTTCTGTTATACTCACAGACACCATTCAAACAGTTTTAGAAACTTTGGAGTGTTTTCTATCCAAAGCCAATAATTATATGCATATTCTAGTTACTGGGCAGGAGTAGTAACCAGATTAAATCGGGTACGTTTTTTATCCAGCCGTGAAAATACTGCCCCCTAGCCATAACAGGTTAACTAGTAAAATAGTAGCCTACAGCAAAGTGTGTTTAAATCATTTCTACCTAATTAACAATTTCTGCAAGTTAGTTTTTGCTACCATGTGGGTTTTAGCTTGCTTGACCCTGCTAACTGAGTGTTAATTCACCTGTTTCCATACATGTTTCATTTTAAAACATATATTAAACAACTACTTTGTAAGATAAAACTGCTAAACTATTTATCTGTACATGGAATTGTATTTGTTTTTTTTTCCAAAAATGTTCTAATCTTTACAGAAAAATGCCACGGGCACTATCTGATGTGTGGAGACATTTCACTGCAGCTAATGTAAAAGGAAAAGTGGTGTACATTTGCAAATACTGTGCCAAATCATATGTGAAGAATGCAACAAAGATCCAGAATCATCTGGCCAAGTGCATAAAGTTCCCTCAGCGCTCACAACAAGCAACCTCTGACAAAAGTCCCTCTATCTCTATTCGAGGTGAAAAAGATGAATCAGACACCTTATCGATAGCAACAGCTCATGGTCCTCCTGGAATCAGTAGTTTTTTTTGACTCAAGGGAGGAACATAGTCAGATAAATGCTGATGAATATCTTTCTTGAGCTGTATATGCAACTGGTTCACCTCTGATGCTCACAGGCAATGTGTATTGGAAGAGATTTCTGAATGTTCTTCGGCCCAGCATACACCACTCCAACCAGACATGCTTTATCTACTCATTTGCTGGATGCAACGTTCAACAGAGTTCAAGTGAAGGTCAAGCAAATCATAGAGAACGCAGACTGTATTGCAATCATCTCTGAAGGGTGGTCGAATGTTCAAGGGCAAGGAATTATTAACTACATCATCTCCACCACTCAACCAGTATTCTAGAAGAGCCCAGACACAAGGGACAACAGACATACCAGTCTCTACATTGTAGATGAGATGAAGGCAGCCATCAATGACCTTGGACCACAGAAGGTACTTGCACTGGTGACAGACAATGCTGTGAACATGAAGGCTGCTTGGTCTCAAGTGGAGGAGTCCTACCCTCACATCACACCCATTGGCTGTGCTGCTCATGCATTGAATCTGCTCCTCAAGGACATCATGGCACTGAAAATAATGGATACACTCTACAAGAGAGTCAAGGAAATGGTTAGGTATGTGAAGGATCATCAAGTTATAGCAGCTCTTGGCAGTCTGGCGAAGTACACTTCCAAGCAAGGGCTTTGGGATGGAGATGCAATATGGCAGTCGTGCCAACATATCTCATCAGCCACTTGGTGGAAAGGACTTTGTGGATCTGAGGCGCTTTCCCCTGTTGCCTCCATCATCCTCCAACTCCCATCAACATCAGCCGCCTCAGAGCGCAACTGGTCCTTGTTTGGGAACACACACACCAAAGCACGCAACAGGCTGACCAATACAAGGGTTGAAAGATTGGTTGCCATACGGCAAATTTCTGTCTTTTTGAGCCTGACAACAAGCCATCCTCAACAAGGTTGGAAAGTGACAGTGAAGATGAGGCCTCAGAGTCTGATGTTCAAGAGGTGGACATTGAGGAGGTCCAGGGAGAAGACATGGAAGCCTGAGTGGAAGCCAACCCTACGCTTTAGTTTCTAGACTATCATTTTATGTTGAAAACATTTTTGGGAGATGCGATGGATCATTGGGGATCATTCAATATTCCCTTTCTTTTGTTGTTCAGTGAAATCATCCCATGTGAAGAGTCAACTCATTTAATTGAAGTTCAATTCGTAACTAAATAGTCTTTTTTTGAATTTCTATTGGAAGGATTTAATAATTTGCAATTATGTCTACTTAAGATAAGGTAAAAGGTTTATGTTTCTGTCTCCATGTGTCATGGTAAATATATCCAATGCAACAAACATCTAGATTTAATTGGCATTAATAATAATTTGCATATATTTCCATTAATTCCCATATATTCCCATTAATTCCCACGGAAAGTTTCCACCTCTGAATATTCCCCAAAATGTGCAACCCTAGCTACACATGAATCATCTAAATACAGTATCTACATTCGTAATTCCTGGTAGCTAGCTACAACTGCTTGGAGTAGGACCAGACTCCCATGAAATCATGTTCATTACATAAGAAGCAGAAACACTAGAAGGGGAGTGAAGGGAGGTGTGGATGGGGGAGGGAGAGAGGGGGTTAACATAATGTTGCTCAAGAGGGAACCAGGACACTGAACTAGTGACACACAGGAGCTTCGAGTCCATATGTCACCAAAACAACACAGAGAGAGAATAACACAACAAAACACAACACTGGGGCTCTGCCAGCACAACCATGGGTCCCCCTGAAACAAGGTCAGACAGCTCTGCCAGCACAACCATGGGTCCCCCTGAAACAAGGTCAGACAGGACAACACAGGGGCTCTGCCATAACCAGAGGGCTGTAGGTGTGTAGAGGGGTTGTTCTATCCTTGGGGGTAATGAAAATCCCCCAAAGTCCCCACAAAGATAGTAAATCAAGGAAAATTATCCCCTGTGGGGACATTTCTCACATCCCCATGAGGACAAAGGCTATTTTAATAAGCATAGGGGTTAGGTTTATGGTTACAATTCGGGTTAGGGTTTCTGTTATATGTGTCCCAGTAGGGAAGCAGCGGCAGGTTAGAGGTTGTCCTACTGCAGGTCAGTCAAACAGTCAGAAGTGGCTACACCATCCTCCCCCACCATGACCACATCAAAACCAGACAGCCACCGTTACACAGCCTGCTGATCAGAGCAGATCTGCTCCCTCTCCACACCGCCCACGGGCCGACCACAGTGACCGCACAGCAACTCCTCATGCTCACCACATCCTCTCCAACAACCGTTCCACCGAGTTGGAATCTCCCCGCGGCAAGCCCCTGCTGTCGGTCTCTGACATCTCCAGCTTCCCCATTAGAGGAAACACACAAGTACAGTTTTACGTGTACACACACACGCGCACGGACAAGTACATGTACACACACATGCCGAATGCAAAAACATCCCCTTTTTGGGGTGGGGGGGGTGCACGTCCATGTGTTTGTGTTTTAGCAGGCGGAGGGAGACAGTCATGTTTAGTTTCGTTGTGACTGAAATGGATCCTGGGGTTTACCGCTTGGCTGCTCACTGTGTCCAAACACCATAAAGACATCAAGGGAACCTAATTAAAATAGTCTGTTGCCCTCTCTGTCATTTTCACTGCAACTGACCTGCTTTTCTCAAACCTGTACCACCCAATCTGGAGCCAAGGTGAGTTCCAGCCTAGTGAGTGTCAACTCTCTTTTGGTAACAATTGGCTGGTCCGGAACTACCTTCGTACTTGGTTAACCATGGGGACCTATTTAGTAAGGTGAAATAATAATTCAGAACGTGGCAGATGGATATGTAATGTATAGAGCTGATACAATTCCCTATTCTACATGAGTATCAGATCTGCTGTACACCATTTGTATTTGACTGTTCTGTGATGTTAGACCCTTCTGAACAAAGCCCAGGTCCCTCTAAGTGATTTACGTTCCTCTTTAAATCCTGGGCCCAGGTGTTAAAGGAAGATTTGAAACCTGGCAATCTGCAGTGGAGCCAACTCTACTACCTTACATAACAAACTGAGTGAGGCAACACAGGCCCCAGCTCAGCCGGAGGATGTATGTGAATGTGCGTGTACTCTGCAGTCACGGCCTCACCTATCAGTTGCCAAGCTAAGGTTGGTCCATACGGTACATTCTGAAATACCTCATTCAACCGTCAATCACTTAAGTGTACACCCGTGGTTTCCTATCCTGGTTCTGGGGAACCCAGTCAACCCACAGGGTTCTAGCCTAACACTGACAAACATCATTCGCCTTCCCCTAACCAACATCAATCAATATTGAAGCCCTTGATGTGTTGAATCGAGATACAGGTAACTGCCAAAATAAAGGAAACTCGAACATAAAGTGTGTTTATAGGGTGTTGGGCCACAACGAGAGGCAGGAACAGCTTCAATGCGCCTTGGCATAGATTCTACAAGTGTCTGTAACTCTATTGGAGGGATGCGACACCATTCTTCAACAAGAAATTCCATCATTTGGTGTTTTGTTGATGGTGGTAGAAAACAGTGTCGCATGCACTGCTCCAGAATCTCCCATTAGCATTCAATTGGGTTGAGATCTGGTAACAGACACAGAGACACCCTTTTAACCCGGTTTCAAAGTCACTGAGATCTCTTCTTCTAGCCATGGTAGCCAAATTAATGGGCAACTGGGCATCTTTAGACATGACAATAAGCATGATAGGATGGTAATTGCTCACGAACTCAGGAAACACACCTGTGTGGAAGCACCTGCTTTCAATATGCTTTGTATCCCTCATTTACTCAAGTGTTTTCTTTATTTTGGCCGTTATCTGTAGTTAGTGCTGGGCTGGAACAAAACTGATCACCCCTGTTAGTTGGAACAGAATTGAAGAGTACTACAAACATATTTGAGAGCAGCGCATAAAGTAACAAACCATACATGTTCATGAGCATTAAGTGTGACCTACATTTCAACCCACACACATTCTCCTGCTCTGCCTCAGTGGAGCTGAGGAGATCCACTTTCACAGGAGTAAAGGAGAGGCGCCACAAGCACTTTTTTCCTATTGTGTTATTGACTGTATGTTTGTTTATTCCATGTGTAACTCTGTGTTGTTGTTTGTGTCCCACTGCTTTGCTTTATCTTGGCCAGGTCACAATTGTAAATGAGAACTTGTTCTCAACTAGCCTACCTGGTTAAACAAAGGTGAAATAAAATACATTTAAAAAAAGCCCAGCTGGTGTGAGGATCACCTCCAACACACTACAACACTAACACGCCACAGAAACAACACTATCACGCCACAGAAACAACACTAACACGCCACAGAAAAAACACTATCACGCCACAGAAACAACACTAACACGCCACAGAAACAACACTAACACGCCACAGAAACAACACTATCACGCCACAGAAACAACACTATCACGCCACAGAAACAACACTAACACGCCACAGAAACAACACTATCACGCCACAGAAACAACACTAACACGCCACAGAAACAACACTATCACGCCACAGAAACAACACTATCACGCCACAGAAACAACACTATCACGCCACAGAAACAACACTATCACGCCACAGAAACAACACTAACACGCCACAGAAACAACACTATCACGCCACAGAAACAACACTAACACGCCACAGAAACAACACTATCACGCCACAGAAACAACACTATCACGCCACAGAAACAACACTATCACGCCACAGAAACAACACTATCACGCCACAGAAACAACACTATCACGCCACAGAAACAACACTATCACGCCACAGAAACAACACTATCACGCCACAGAAACAACACTATCACGCCACAGAAACAACACTAACACGCCACAGAAACAACACTAACACGCCACAGAAACAACACTAACACGCCACAGAAACAACACTATCACGCCACAGAAACAACACTATCACGCCACAGAAACAACACTAACACGCCACAGAAACAACACTAACACGCCACAGAAACAACACTATCACGCCACAGAAACAACACTATCACGCCACAGAAACAACACTCTCACGCCACAGAAACAACACTATCACGCCACAGAAACAACACTATCACGCCACAGAAACAACACTATCACGCCACAGAAACAACACTATCACGCCACAGAAAGAACACTAACAACTCCACTTAGACTACAGACACAGTGTGAGTCTGCAGGACTGTACGTGTGAGAGAGGAAAAGAGAAAAGGGGAAAGAGAAAATGAAGAGAGAGAAAGGTGGGATGTTTTGAATGACATTTGAAAGGAGCTAAGAGATGGAAGGAAAAAGGAAGGAGAGAGAGGAGGAATCAGGGAGAAAGAGGGAGAAACGTTGGCTAGAGAAGGTAGAGTGGGCGAGGTTGTCTGGCTTGCTTTCCTCCATACCGCCTTGTTATTACATCAGAGATGGCGGCAAGGAGGGAGGGAGGGGCACTTAACAGGTGTGGATAGGAAAGGCTGTAGATAGCTATCCTGTACCCCCCTTATAGCCTCCGACCCTGCACCCCCTATAGCCTCCGACCCTGCACCCCCTATAGCCTCCGACCCTGCACCCCCTATAGCCTCCGACCCTGCACCCCCTATAGCCTCCGACCCTGCACCCCCTATAGCCTCCGACCCTGCACCCCCTATAGCCTCCGACCCTGCACCCCCTATAGCCTCCGACCCTGCACCCCCTATAGCCTCCGACCCTGCACCCCCTATAGCCTCCGACCCTGTACCCCCTATATGTCCCTCCTGCAAAGGCAAAGCCAGTGTCTCTGGGACAACAACTCCTCCGTACTTTTAATGGCTATTACTTCTGAAGGTCACACATCAGTGGAGGGAGGGGAGAGCGGTAGAGAGAGAGAGACGCAGGCTGGGTTCCAGGGAAAGGGGCAGGCTGGTTTCCAGGGAGAGGTAGGCAGAGAGAGAGAGAGGTATAGAGAGAGATGTAGGCTGGGTTCCAGGGAAAGGGGCAGGCTGGTTTCCAGGGAGAGGTAGGCAGAGCGAGAGAGAGAGGTATAGAGAGAGATGTAGGCTGGGTTCCAGGGAAAGGGGCAGGCTGGTTTCCAGGGAGAGGTAGGCAGAGAGAGAGAGAGAGGTATAGAGAGAGACGCAGGCTGGGTTCCAGGGAAAGGGGCAGGCTGGTTTCCAGGGAGAGGTAGGCAGAGAGAGAGAGAGGTATAGAGAGAGATGTAGGCTGGGTTCCAGGGAAAGGGGCAGGCTGGTTTCCAGGGAGAGGTAGGCAGAGAGAGAGAGAGGTATAGAGAGAGATGTAGGCTGGGTTCCAGGGAAAGGGGCAGGCTGGTTTCCAGGGAGAGGTAGGCAGAGAGAGAGAGAGGTATAGAGAGAGATGTAGGCTGGGTTCCAGGGAGAGGGAGGCAGGGAGAGAGGTATAGAGGGAGATGCAGGCTGGGTTCCAAGGAGAGAGAGGTATAAAGACAGGTGCAGGCTGGGTTCCAGGGAAAGGGAGAGAGGCAGGGAGAGGTATGGAGAGAGATGCAGGCTGGGTTCCAGGGAGAGAGAGTCAGGGCAAGGTATAGAGAGAGGAAGGCTGGGTTCCAGGGAAAGGGAGAGAGGCAGGGAGAGGTATGGAGAGAGATGCAGGCTGGGTTCCAGGGAGAGAGAGTCAGGGCGAGGTATAGAGAGAGGAAGGCTGGGTTCCAGGGAAAGGGAGAGAGGCATAGAGAGAGGCAGGCTGGGTTCCAGGGAGAGAGAGTCAGGGCGAGGTATAGAGAGAGGAAGGCTGGGTTCCAGGGAAAGGGAGAGAGGCATAGAGAGAGGCAGGCTGGGTTCCAGGGAGAGGGAGAGAGGCAGGGAGAGGTATGGAAAGAGATGCAGGCTGGGTTCCAGGGAGAGGGAGGCAAGGAGAGGTATAGAGAGAGATGCAGGCTAGGTTCCAGGGAGAGGGAGAGAGAGGCAGAGAGAGGTATAGAGAGATGCAGGCTGGGTTCCAGTGAGAGGGAGGCAGGGAGAAGTATAGAGAGAGGCAGGCTGAGTTCCAGGGAAAGGGAGAGAAGCAGGGAGAGGTACAGAGAGAGGCAGGCTGAGTTCCAGGGAAAGGGAGAGGCAGGGAGAGGTATAGAGAGAGGCAGGCTGAGTTCCAGGGAAAGGGAGAGGCAGGGAGAGGTATAGAGAGAGGCAGGCTGAGTTCCAGGCAAAGGGAGAGGCAGGGAGAGGTATAGAGAGAGGCAGGCTGAGTTCCAGGAAAAATAAAAAAAGCCGGCCCGGTCGTTATGTAACCATCGCCCCAGCGCTGGCAGTGGCCCAGGAATCATGCAACTTGCAGGCAGGGAAAACTAGGACACAGCCGCACACACACACACCTTCCTAGTCCTAGATATACCGTCACAGTGCCCCCTACTGACACCCTGGGGAAAGCCCAGACCTCACGTAGAATGAGGAAGACACTGAAAAGGTAGAGAATGGAGAGAAAGGAAAACTTAAAATCAGGAAATTGCGAAAAGAAGGTAAATAAATGGCACACATATGAGAAGCCAACATTACTGGTCCAAAATTCATGTTATAGGTCAAACAGACAGTATCAGAAGTTATATTACACTCTCCTCTTATGACAGCAGGTAGCCTAGCGCTTAGAGCGTTGGGCCAGTACCCGAAAGGTTGCTGGTTCAAATACCTGAGTAGTCAAGGTGAAACATCTGTTGATTTGTGTCCTTGAACAAGGCACTTAACTCTAATTTGCTCCAGGAGCGCCGTACTACTATGGCTGATCCTGTAAAACAACATTTCACTGCACAGTTCTTCCTGAATAGGAAATACTCCTGGTCCTGCTGCAGTATCATTGACTAAAGCTCCTCCTGAAAGCTCCCTTCATCCTTCTGGTGAAATAGGGAGGGATGTTCCTGAAGGAACCATGTACACACATTCCACAGCCCTTTTGAAGGCTCTATAAAAAATACATTAAAACAACTCAACTTACTGTTGCGAGTTAGAATAGTAGAACACACAAGGTGCAACTTCAAAATTGGGTGGCGCACCAGCAGTTTTTCTCTTATGTCAGTCACTGATAGTCACTCAATCAGCCCATGTCAGCAAAATATTGGTTTTGTTAGTCAGTCTCACTCAGATAGCACATTAAAAACTGCAAACATTTCTCTCCACCCTATGGCAAAATGTGTAGAATTGCAGGAAATGTGTATAAATGCATAAAATGTGTTATAATATTGCAAAATCTTCTCTCTGCCCCATGGCAAAATGTGTAGAATTGCCGCAAACTTGCTTTAAAATGCAATGTGTTCTCTAAAATGTGTATAATTGCACATATTGCAAGTGGGTACGACTCGTGAGCAACTGAGGACCCTCATGATAAGTTCCTCCACCGCCATCAAAGGTGCCTTAGAGAGACTGGGTATGTCCAAACACACTGACAGCCTGCCTTACCAGCATGGGACTCTGGAACAGCACAACACTATTGGCTAATGCACACACACACTTAGATTTACTTACTGAATGGGAGGGTGAGAGAGAGCAGGTGAGAGAGAAAGCAAACCAGAACTACCACTACAAGCCCAGGCGTACTACCTACAGACACGTATCACCACCACATCCAGACACAACCACAGAGCTACATTTAAGAGGAAAAGGCACATTGACAGAACAAGTGAAAGAGGGATCGAGAAGTAGAAGAAAAAGAGGAACAACCTCCGGCATATCCATTTCATCATTAAAGGACCTGAGCTGAAAGAGAAGAGAGGAGGGTTAGATTGGTTAGCATAGGGAGGATACAGGCTGCTGCTGTACCATTGTGAACAACGAAACACCACAACATAAGGGAACATATATCGACTTTATTCAGACAACAGATAAATACAGTCTTCAAAGCACTCATGTCATGTGTACCTTAGCAAACATGTAATACTTTAGAAAAGACACCCTTTCCTCTGGTCTAAAAAAAATATCCCAATGCCCAGGGCAGTGATTGGGGACATTGCCCTGTGTAGGGTGCTGCCTTTCGGATGGGACGTTAAACAGGTGTCCTGACTCTCTGTGGTCACTAAAGATCCCATGGCACTTATTGTAAGAGTAGAGGTCCTCATACCATCATGGTCATCTAATCATCACCAGCTTCCCTGTAACTATTCCCCAGGTCGTTGCTGTGAATGAGAATGTGTTCTGTCAACTTACCAGGTAAAATAAGGGTTAAATTAATAAAAAAAGAATACTATTTGACGAGTCAAATAAGCTTGTAGACCTGGATAGGATTGTAATTCACTTAACACTTTCATTACTTTTTTTTTACACAGTTATTAAACATTGATTACACTAATCAATCCTATTTCATATGTCACAGCGATTCACCGATACATATGCTATGATGCTGGTGCTAACCTGACATATGGAATTGTTTCAAGATGGTCGGTGCGCAGGGAGACCGGAGGGGGTTCCCGCTCGTGCACCATCTGTGGCCGCAGAGGTCACAGTGCTTGTCAGTGCCCGGGTTGGTTCCTCTGGGAATCGAGGCAGCAGGCAGGGCGCTCTGGCCTCACCCCAGGTGAGCTGGCACCATTCTCACCCAGAGCCCTCTGTTGCACAAATATTTGTGTCTGTCACTTTTCCTGAATTTTCCCCGCATAAGGCGCTAATAGATTCAGGCGCGGCTGGGAATTTCATTGATAAAGCGTTTGCTCATAGTTTAGGGACCCCCATTGTACCCGTGGATGTGCCTTTCCCCGTCCACGCCTTAGATAGTCGACCATTAGGGTCAGGGTATATCAGGGAGGCCACCGCTCCTTTGAGTATGGTGACGCAGGGGGGGGTCACACGGAAAAGATGAGTCTTTTCCTTATTGACACTCCTGCGTATCCCGTGGTGCTGGGCCTACCCTGGTTAACTTGTCATAACCCCACCTTTTCTTGGCCACAGAGGGCTCTCACGGGGTGGTCGCGAGAGTGGTCAGGTAGGTGTGTAGGGGTTTCCGTTGGTGCTACTACAGTGGAAAGTCCAGACCAGGTCTCCACCGTGCGCATTCCCCCTGAATATGCCGATTTGGCTCATGCCTTCTATAAAAAGAAGGCAACTCAATTGCCACCCCATCGATGGGGGGATTGTGCGATAAATCTCATGGTAAACGCTGCACCTCCCAGGAGTGCAGCGTGTATCCCCTGTCGCAAGCGGAGACGGTGGCTATGGAGACATATGTCTCCGAATCCCTGCGTCAGGGGTACATTCGGTCCTTTACTTCACCCGTCTCCTCGAGTTCCTTTTTTGTGAAGAAGAAGGATGTAGGTCTGCGTCCGTGCATTGATTATCGAGGTCTCAATCAAATCACGGTGGGGTACAGTTACCCGCTACCTCTGATCGCCACGGCGATTGAGTCAATGCACGGGGCGCGCTTCTTCACTAAACTGGATCTCAGGAGTGCGTACAACCTGGTGCGTATCCGAGAGGGAGACGAGTGGAAGATGGCATTTAGTACCACCTCAGGGCATTATGAGTACCTCGTCATGCCATACGGGTTGAAGAATGCTCCATCAGTCTTCCAATCCTTTGTAGACGAGATTTTCAGGGACCTGCACAGGCAGGGTGTAGTTGTGTATATCGATGATTCTGATATACTCCGCTACACGTGCCGAGCATGTGTCCCTGGTGCGCAGAGTGCTTGGTCGCCTGTTGGAGCATGACTTGTACGACAAGGCTGACAAATGCCTGTTCTTTCAACAGTCCATCTCCTTCTTAGGGTATCGCCAGGAGTGGAAATGGAGAGTCACCGCATTGCAGCCGTGCGTAATTGGCCGACTCCCACCACGGTGAAGGAGGTGCAGCGATTCTTAGGGTTTGCCAACTATGACTGGAGGTTTATCCGTGGTTTTGGTCAGGTAGCTGCTCCAGTTCTCACTGCTGAAGGGGGGCCCAGTGCGCTTGCAGTGGTCGGCTGTGGCAGACGGGGCTTTTAGGCACTTGAAGGCTCTGTTTACCTCGGCTCCTGTGTTGGCCCATCCGGATCCCTCTTTGGCGTTCATAGTGGAGGTGGACGCGTCCGAGGCTGGGATAGGAGCTGTGCTCTCTCAGCGCTCGGGTACGCCACCGAAGCTCCGCCCCTGTGCCTTCTTCTCTAAGAAGCTCAGCCCGGCAGAGCGAAACTATGATGTGGGGGACCGGGAGCTGTTGGCTGTCGTCAAAGCTTTGAAGGCGTGGAGACATTGGCTTGAGGGTGCTAAACAGCCCTTTCTCATCTGGACTGACCACCACAATCTGGAGTACATCTGGGAGGCGAGGAGACTGAATCCTCGCCAGGCAAGGTGGGCCATGTTTTCCCCCCGTTTTGTGTTTACCCTCTTTAACAGACCAGGCTCCCAGAACGTTAAGGCAGATGCACTGTCCCGGCTGTATGACACAGAGGAGCGGTCCATGGATCCCACTCCCACACTCCCAGCCTCTTGTTTTGTGGCGCCGGTAGTGTGGGAGCTGGACGCGAACATTGAGCGGGCGTCACGTGCAGAGCCCGTTCCCCCTCAGTGTCCAACTGGGCGTCGGTACGTTCCGTCTGCTGTCCGCGATCGGTTGATCTATTGGGCCCACACGTCACCCTCCTCTGGTGATCCTGGGATCGGTCGGACGGTGCGCTGTCTTAGTGGGAGGTACTGGTGGCCCACTTTAGCTAAGGACGTGAGGGTTTATGTTTCCTCCTGCTCAGTGTGCACCCAGTGCATGGCTCCTAGACACCTGCCCAGAGGTAAGTTACAACCCTTACCCGTTCCACAACGGCCGTGGTCGTACCTGTCGGTGGATTTCCTAACCAATCTTCCACCTTCACAGGGTAACACCCCGATCCTGGTCTTTGTGGATCGTTTTTCTAAGTCCTGTCGTCTCCTCCCTTTGCCCGGTCTCCCTACGGCCCTACAAACGGTGGAGGCCCTGTTTACACACGTCTTCCGGCACTACGGGGTGCCTGAGGATATAGTGTCTGATCGGGGCTCCCCAGTTCACGTCAAGGGTCTGGAAGGCGTTCCTGGAACGTCTGGGGGTCTCGGTCAGCCTTACCTCAGGTTTTCACCCCGAGAGTAACGGGCAGGTGGAGAGAGTTAACCAGGATGTGAGAAGGTTTCTGAGGTCTTATTGCCAGGACCGGCCGGGGGAGTGGGCAGCGTTTGTGCCCTGGGCAGAGATGGCCCAGAACTCGCTCCGCCACTCCTCCACTAACCTCTCTCCATTGGCATCAGAGTCAGACCGAGGCTCCTGCGGTGGACGACTGGTTCCGGCGCACGGAGGAAACATGGGACGCCGCCCGCGTTCACCTTCAGCGCGCCGTACTGTGCCAGAAAGTTGTGAGGCAGGGTCTGGCTCTCGACCCAAAACCTGCCCCTCCGCCTGCCCTGCCGGAAGCCGGGTCCGCGGTTTGTGGGGCCATTTAAAGTCCTGAGGAGAGTGAACGAGGTATGTTATAGGTTACAGCTTCCCCCGATTACCACATTAACCCCTTGTTCCATGTGTCTCTCCTCAGGCCGGTGGTGGCTGGCCCGCTCCAGGAGGCTGAGTTGCGGGAGGTTCCTCCGCCCCCTCTGGACATCGAGGGGGCCCCGGCGTACTCCGTTCGATCCATCCTGGATTCGAGACGTCGGGCGAGGGGCCTTCAGTACCTCGTGGACTGTGGGGGGTACGGTCTGGAGGAGAGATGCTGGGTTCCAGTGGAGGACGTGTTAGATCCTTCCCTGCTGCGAGATTTCCACCGTCTCCATCCGGATCGCCCTGCACCTCGTCGTCCGGGTCGCCCCGAGGCTGGTGTCGACGCGCGGCTCACGACTTCTACTGAAGTCGATGCCCCTCCTTGTTCAGGCGGTGCTCAGCGGTCGACGTCACCGGTCTTCTAGCCATCATCGATCCATTTTTCATTTTCTATTGGTTTTGTATTGTCTTCCTACACACCTGGTTCCAATCCCATTCATTGTGTATTTAACCCTCTGTTTCCCCTCATGTCCTTGTCAGAGATTGTTTGTTGTTATGTGCTTGTGTTGTTGGATTGGTGCGTGACGGGTTATTGTACCCATGTTTATTTTATTATGTACTTTGGTTTTGGAGTTTGTTTTTAACTTTATTAAACTACTCCAGTTACACCAAGTTTGTTTCTCCTGCGCCTGACTTCCCTGCCACCTACACACACAACGTGACACACACCTACTCATTCAAGGGTTTTTCTTTATTTTCACTATTTTCTACATTGTAGAATAATAGTGAAGACATCAAAACTATGAATTAACACACATGGAATCGTGTAGTAACCAAAAAAGTGTTTAACAAATGAAAATATATTTTAGATTCTTCAAAGTAGCCAGCCTTTGCCTTGATGACAGCTCTGCACACTCTTGGCATTCCCTCAACCAGCTTCATCTGGAATGCTTTTCCAACAGTCTTTAAGGAGTTCCTACATATGCTGAGCACTTGTTGGCAGCTTTGTCTTCACTCTGTGGTCCAACTCATCCCAAACCATCTCAATTGGGTTGAGGTCGGGTGATTGTGGAGGCCAGGTCATCTGACGCAACACTCCTTCACTCTCCTTGGTCAAATAGCCCTTACTCAGCATGGTGGTGTGTTGGGTCATTGTCCTGTTGAAAAGCAAATGATAGTGGGACTAAGCGCAAACCAGATGGGATGGCGTATCACTGCAGAATGCTATTGTAGCCATGCTGGTTAAGTGTGCCGTGAATTCTAAATAAATCACTGACATTATCACCAGCAAGGCACCCCCACACCATCACACCTCCTTCTCCATGCTTCACGGTGGGAACCACACATGTGGAGATCATTCGTTCACCTACTCTGCATCTCACAAAGACTTGGCGTTTGGAACCAAAAATCTCAAATTTGGACTCATCAGACCAAAGGACAGACCGGTCTAATGTCCAGTGCTCGTGTTTCTTGGCCCAAGCAAGTCTCCTCTTCTTATTGTTGTCCTTTAGTAGTGGTTTCTTTGCAGCAATTCGAACATGAAGGCCTGATTCACGCAGTCTCCTCTGAACAGTTGATGTTGAGATGTGTCTGTTACTTTTTATTTGGGATGCAATCGGAGGTGCAGTTAACTCTAATGAACATATCCTCTGCAGCAGAGGTAACTCAATATTCAAAGTTCTTGAAATTTTCCAGATTGACTGACCTTCATGTCTTAAAGTAATGATTTTGTGTTTATTTGAGCTGTTCTTGACATAATATGGACTTGGTATTTTACCAAATAGGGCCATCTTCTGTACAACACCCCTACCTTGTTACAACACAACTGATTGGCTCAAACACATTAAGGAAAGAAATGTCACAAATTAACTTTTAACAAGGCACACCTGTTAATTGAAATGCATTCCAGGTGGCTACCTCATGAAGCTGGTTGAGAGAATGCCAAGAGTGTGCAAAGCTGTCATCAAGGCAAAGGGTGGCTACAGTGAAGAAACTGAAATGTAAAATATATTTTGATTTGCTTAACACTTTTTGGGTTACTACATGATTCTATGTGTTAGTTCATAGAAATAAAGAAGAACTCTTGAATGAGCAGGTGTCCAAACTTTTGACTGGTTCTGTATATATTTTTTAACACATATTTAACCCCTTTGTTTGGGTAGGCACAAAACTACCTTCATTACCTCAATTAGTATTTTTTTTACCAGTACCGGGTACCTTCAGACGAGTCCCGTGACACTTGTGGGGGTCGTATAGCAAAATGGAGAACACCATCGTGAGAATCTCCCCTTTCCATAGCGGGGTCCCATTAGTTTGTAGCCCAAATGGTTTGGACACTACTAAACAGAATTGGCACATTGACTGTACTGACTTCAGACGAGTCTCCTGACACTTGTGGGGGTCATAGAGCAAAACGGACAACACAATAGTTTTCGGTCAAACCATTCAGATGCTACAGGCGTTTTCGTTAGAAAACCTACTTGCGGGATGTCTCATGGTCTGACAAACACCGCTATAGCTCTGCCACCTTTCACTGCAGATGCGGAAGTGCAACACCGGCAGATGTGTTTTTGTTATGTAACTTAGATTTACGCACCGGTGTGTCTAACGACTCTAGGGGGATTGAAAGGGATGTACAAATAGCTAGTGAGCTAGTTATTTTCATGAAATGAAATTTGATTTCAATAGGAACACAAGTGGCTGCCTAGCTATTATTGAAAATAACTGCAGTTTCTGCTGGTCATTGTTTTCAGGCTGTTTCAGGCATTGGTGCTAACTAGGTAATCAAGCTAAAGTTAGCTAGCTACCCCAGTTGCTAATAACATCTGTATCTAACATTTTTGATCCTGCTCGTTTGATCCTGATCTTATTTCAAATGCTCACACAGACGTTTTCCATTCGGTCAAAGAAATAATGCCTTATTACCAAAGTAGTATTGTAAACACATTTTTTTACAGCAGCTTTGACAGTGCTACTGATCATAGTGGTGGCGCTTGGCTTGCACAGCCTATATCAATTAGCGATAGCATTCTAGCCAACAACTGCTGCATCCAAAATATTTATTTTACAAAGATCACAATGAAATATAATCTTAGCAACTTTTCAAGGAAGAATCAAAACAAACATAATTGTAAGCGTATGAGAAACCCAAAAAGTTATTTTGTTTAGAAGTAATAAACATTTTAATCTAGGCTATGTTGACTGGGATGGTGTTGGCTTTCTTAATGACGCCAAGAGTCGCACGCATCCGTGTGTCGCATACTGGAAAAGGGTCTATAGAATTTTGTTATTTGTAGTGTCAAATTAAAAGCTTATTTGACGCATCAAATAGTGTTAATTGACGTGTATATTTTTGACACGCAAAGACTCAAATGGCGTTCCATAGTAAAAGGTGTTATACACAGATTGAAAAGTGTTTGGTATAATAGAAGAGGGAAATTCCATCCATTCTGAACCAATAGCTTTTCTATGAAGATGGACCATCGGGAGCTACAGTACATCTTCATGCTTGTCCTCACACATGGATGCTTTCATTGGGCCATGCAGGTTAGGTAGTGGCCAGCCAAGTATTCATGAGGTCAGTCTAGCTTGGCCAAGCTGTGTGTGTGAGTGTGTGTGTTCATTATAAAGACCCATATAATTCCATATCACATCAGAATAAATATAACCCACCCAGACATTGGTTGATGAGTATTACAATGTGAGCAATCCTAAAAAGAGGAGGTTAGACACTAGACAGAACTGTTCATCGATCCAACTGTGATTGAAAGAAAGAGATGTTCTTAGATGTTCAGGGCTGCAGTTGGATGTAAGGTAAGATGTGATGTGGCTGGTGGTCTACCTTCTCTCCATATCCTCGGTCTTTGGTCATCATCTCTCGGAGGGTCTGCAGGACTTTGATACACAGCCTCTCCTCATTTTCCTCCAGCAGCTGCTTGGTGTGTTTGATCAGCCTGGGGAGAGACAGGGTCAAAGGTCACCATGGGGTCACTAATCATGGGGCTGAGGTCACAAGAGGATTGACTGGATGGGTGGGTTTGGGAGACACCATGTTGGAGTGGCGGTGTTGTGCACACATTCACATTCATGTTTTTGTTATTTAGCAGACACTCCTAACCAGAGCGACTTAACAGTCAGTGCATTCAAATAAGTTTAGTAGGAAAATGTTGACAGCTTCATTAAATAGTACCCACAAAACACCAGTCTTAATGTCAACAGTGAAGCGGCAACTCCAGGATGCTGGCCTTCTAGGCAGAGTTGCAAAGAAAAAGCCATATCTTAGACTGGCCAATAAAAAGAAAAGATTAAGATGGGCAAAAGAACACAGACACTGGACAGAGGAACTCTGCCTAGAAGGCCAGCATCCCGGATTCACCTCTTCACTGTTGATGTTGAGACTGGTGTTTTGCGGGTACTATTTAATGAAGCTGCCATTTGAGGACATGTGAGGCGCCTGTTTCTCAAACTAGACACTCTAATGTACTTGTCCTCTTGCTCAGTTGTGCACCGGGGCCTCCCATTCCTTTTTCTATTCTGGTTAGGGCCAGTTTGCGCTGTTCTGTGAAGGGAGCAGTACACAGCGTTGTACGAGATCTTCAGTTTCTTGGCAATTTCTTGCATGGAATAGCCTTCATTTCTCAGAACAAGAATAGACGGATGTGTTTCAGAAGAAAGTACTTTGTTTCTGGCCATTTTGAGCCTGTAATCGAACCCACAAATGCTGATGCTCCAGATACTGAACTAGTCTAAAGAAGGCCAGTTTTATTGCTTCTTCAACCAGAACAACAGTTTTCAGCTGTGCTAACATAATTGCAAAAGTGCTTTCTAATGATCAAAGCCTTTTAAAATGATCAACTTGGATTAGCTAACACAACGTGCCATTGGAACACATTGCTGATAATGGGCCTCTGTACGCCTATGTAGATATTCCTTTTTATTTATTTTTTTTTTTTTTTTTTTTTAAATCTGCCGTTTCCAGCTACAATAGGCATTTACAACATTAACAATGTCTACACTGTACTTCTGATCAATTTGATGTTACTTTAAATGGACAAAAAATGTCAAAAACTGACATTTCTAAGTGACAACAAACTTTTGAACGGTACTGAATACAGTACCAGTCCAAAGTTTGGACACACCTACTCATTCAATAGTTTTTCTTTATTTTACTGTTTTCTACATTGTAGAATAATAGTAAAGACATCAAAACTATGAAATAACACATATGGAATCATGTAGTAACCAACAAAGTGTATTTTATATTTTATATTTGAGTTCTTCAAAGTAAACACCATTTGCCTTGATGACAACTTTGCAAACTCTTGGCATTCTCTCAACCAGCTCCATGAGGTAGGAGAATGCATTTCAATTAACAGGTGTGCCTTGTTAAAAGTAAATTTGTGGAATTTCTTTCCTTCTTAATGCGTTTGAGCCAATCAGTTGTGTTGCGACAAGGTAGGGGTGGTATATAGAAGATAGCTCTATTTGGTAAAAGACCAAGTCCATATTATGGCAAGAACAACTCAGATGAGCAAAGAGAAATGACAGTCCATCATTACTTTAAGACATGAAGGTCAGTCAATGCGGATAAGTTCAAGAACTTTGTACGTTTCTTCAAGTGCAGTCACAAAAACCATCAAGCGATATTTTGAAACTGTCTCTCATGAGGACCGCCACAGGAAAGGAAGACCCAGAGTTACCTCTGCTGCAGAGGATAAGTTCATTAGTTACCAGCCTCAGAAATTACAGCCCAAATAAATACTTCAGAGTTCAAGTAACATACAAATCTCAACATCAACTGTTCAGAGGAGACTGTGTGAATCAGGCCTTCATGGTCAAATTGCTGCAAAGACACCACTACTAAAGGACACCAATAAGAAGAAGAGACTTGCTTGGGCCAAGAAACACGAGCAATGGACATTAGACTGGTGGAATCTGTCCTTTGGTCAGATGAGTCCAAATTGGAGATTTTTGTTCCAACCGCCGTGTCTTTGTGAGACACAGAGTATGGAGAAAAAAATGTATGAAATGTATGCATTCACTACTGTAAGTCACTCTGGATAAGAGCATCTGCTAAATGACTAAAATGTAAATGTGAATGGATGATCTCCGCAGGTGTGGTTCTGTGTAAGGGCTATCTGATCAAGAAGAAAGCTCCCATGCTTGTAACATGTGTGTAGAACGTACATGTAAAAAAATAAAACCTTGTAAAAACAAAGCATGGGTTTTGTAGGAAAAAACTAATCACATATCACAGTCATTGCAAGTAGAACCTTATTCATTTTGTTTATATTCACTTTTGATTGGACTTTTCTATTCAGGTGATGTCAGATGAAAATAGAAATTCACGCAGACGCATGATAAATAACAGGTTCACTCTTCCCACGACCAATAATCTTATCCACAAATGTTCTCTTTGTGAAGGCCTTGGCCTCACACAACTGTGTCACCAAATATAGGCAATGACTGATCGTACGTAATGACCGAGGTACTGTATAAAAATGACCCCCAGACAGTGTTGTCAGAATGGGGGCTTCTGTAGTTCTACTGGTGTTGCTGCTGACAGTGATTAAACAATAATGACCAAATGGAATGAATGCACGCTCTCTTCTTAGATGCTGTATTCACAGACAGATAAACAGTGGCGTGACACTACATTGATCTACCCCAAAGTCATCACAAACGCCAGCAAGGCTTAGAACCAAGTTACAGGTACAATGTACTATGCATGTATTTCAACCACTGGATGACAAATAAAATAAAAAATGTACACGTAACATAATGTATGTTTTTTACTCTTTACAGCACTAGTGAGAGGAGTCTACTACTTCAGATACACGGTCTGTGGTCAACTGAATTCAACAGGTTTGGGTGTAGGCTTGTTTAAGAATGGCCAGAGAGCTGTACACACTGCTGAAGTTAATACTGATGGAGAGTCAGAATCTAATGCAGCAATCTTCCTTGAGTTAGAGTTGGGAGATGTGGTCTATATCCCGCTTCCATCAATCTACCAGATCTATCTATTCATACGGTCGTAACACCTCCAGTGGCTTCCTGCTCTTCACCATGCAAGTTATGTTATCATGTTGAACAGAGCTGAAGGAAGTGCTTGGATGAATTCCTCCCACCAATAAATACATTCATCAAGAACTGGCAATGTGTCTCTTTAATTTGGTTTTCAATATTATTGATTTTTTTTTAACCATATGTCCATATAATATCCCAGGCACTGTATACTTTGTTTAGGGTTGGGGTGGGATTGTTAGTGTAAACACACGTACTTGCAGATGAATCCGCCACTCTCACACTTCCTGCGGGAGTCTGTGTTCTCAGGAAAGAGCAGCTCTGGCCGATGCAGCACATCCACTAGGACAGACAGCTCAGCCTGGACCAACGGACGCAGACGGTCCTCTAGAGCTGACACTATGTCCTACAGGGGGGGATAGTGAGGAAAGGAGGGAGATGGGGAGGGGGGAGGGTTAAGACAGAGACACGTACAGTGAGGGAAAAAAGTATTTGATCCCCTGCTGATTTTGTACGTTTGCCCACTTACAAAGAAATGATCAGTCTATAAATTTAATGGTAGATTTATTTGAATGGTGAGAGACAGAATAACAACAACAACAACAAATCCAGAAAAACGCATGTAAAAATGTTTTTAAATGATTTGCATTTTAATGAGGGAAATAAGTATTTGACCCCTCTGCAAAACATGACTTAGTACTTGGTGGCAAAACCCTTGTTTGCAATCACAGAGGTCAGACGTTTCTTGTAATTGGCCACCAGGTTTGCACACATCTCAGGAGGGATTTTGTCCCACTCCTCTTTGCAGATCTTCTCCAAGTCATTAAGGTTGAGGCTGACGTTTGGCAACTCGAACCTTCAGCTCCCTCCACAGATTTTCTATGGGATTAAGGTCTGGAGACTGGCTAGGCCACTCCAGGACCTTAATGTGCTTCTTCTTGAGCCACTCCTTTGTTGCCTTGGCCGTGTGTTTTGGGTCATTGTCATGCTGGAATACCCATCCATGACCCATTTTCAATGCCCTGGCTGAGGGAAGGAGGTTCTCACCCAAGATTTGACGGCACATGGCCCCGTCCATCGTCCCTTTGATGCGGTGAAGTTGTCCTGTCCCCTTAGCAGAAAAACACCCCCAAAGCATAATGTTTCCACCTCCATGTTTGAGGGTGGAGATGGTGTTCTTGGGGTCATAGGCAGCATTCCTCCTCCTCCAAACACGGCGAGTTGAGTTGATGCCAAAGAGCTCCATTTTGGTCTCATCTGACCACAACACTTTCACCAGTTGTCCTCTGAGTCATTCAGATGTTCATTGGCAAACTTCAGACGGGCATGTATATGTGTTCTTGAGGAGGGGGACCTTGCAGGCGCTGCAGGATTTCAGTCCTTCACGGCATAGTGTGTTACCAATTGTTTTCTTGGTGACTATGGTCCCAGCTGCCTTGAGATCATTGACAAGATCCTCCTGTATAGTTCTGGGCTGATTCCTCACCGTTCTCATGATCATTGCAACTCCACGAGGTGAGATCTTGCATGGAGCCCCAGGCCGAGGGAGATTGACAGTTCTTTTGTGTTTCTTCCATTTGCGAATAATCGCACCAAATGTTGTCACCTTCTCACCCAGCAGCTTGGCGATGGTCTTGTAGCCCATTCCAACCTTGTGTAGGTCTACAATCTTGTCCCTGACATCCTTGGAGAGCTCTTTGGTCTTGGCCATGGTGGAGAGTTTGGAATCTGATTGATTGATTGCTTCTGTGGACAGGTGTCTTTTTTACAGGTAACAAGCTGCGGTTAGGAGCACTCCCTTTAAGAGTGTGCTCCTAATCTCAGCTCGTTACCTGTATAAAAGACACCTGGGAGCCAGAATTCTTTCTGATTGAGAGGGGGTCAAATACTTATTTCCCTCATTAAAATGCAAATCAATTTATAACATTTTTGACATGCGTTTTTCTGGATATTTCTGTTGTTATTCTGTCTCTCACTGTTCAAATAAACCTACCATTAAAATTATAGACGGATCCTTTCTTTGTCAGTGGGCAAATGTACAAAATCAGCAGGGGATCAAATACTTTTTCCCCCACTGCAAACCATACAGTTGGATGCGTTTAAAAGGACGGACGGACTCACAAACACAGTGTACCCACCTGCAGTCTCTCAATGATGTTCCTGTAGTCTCGTGAAGCGGTCAGTACCGAGTCTCTGCGGGCAGCATTGCGGGCAGACATTCTCCAGGACATCGCTGTCTTCTGGATGATGTTGTTGGACTTCACAAACAGGTTGTTCACCTGGCTGTCCAGATCCACTGGGATGGCGATGGCTCGCCCTTTAGCTGTCACACACCAAGAAAGCCAAATAATGTGTGTGTAGAGGTCTTACAGACAGTATGATACAACACTCATCTTTAGAGTACATCCCAATCATAATACCACTGCCTCATCAGGGGATTTGACTAACAAAAGAACAACAAATTACTAACATCAAGTTGGATTTCTTTGAAAACATACATAAATAAAGTGTTATATAGCATGTCAAATCTATACATACACCAGAGTAGTTCATTGAACTACTTATTACTTTGAGTTGTCTTTGTTAGATTAGTTAGTTGATGATATAAATCAGAGCTACAGTAGTGTTGGGGGTTAGTGTTAGGAATGTGTTGTCCTCCTTACCCACGTCAGACAGCACCTTGATACAGCTCTCCACTGAGCCCTTCTGAACTGGGACCAGCCAGTTACAGTGATACACTCTGAACACTGCCTGTAACTGCTGAACAAACACAGGCTGTCTGGTCTGGGGACAGGGAGAAGGTAGAGGGAGAAGGTTAATAATAAGTTATAAAACAGATCAACTATACTGAACAAAAACATAAACGCAACGTGTTGGTCCCATGTATCATGAGCTGAAATAAAACATCACTGAAATTTTCGATAAGCACAAAACGTTTACTTTTCTCAAATGTTACACACAAATTTGTTTACATCCCTGTTAATGAGCATTTCACCTTAGCCAAGATAATCCATCCACCTGACAGGGGTGGCATATCAAGAAGCTGATTAAACAGCATGAAATGTAAAAACTGTCAAATGTAAAATCATTACACATGCGCTGGGGACAATAAAAGGCCACTAAAATGTGCAGTTTTGTCACACAAATCCATGCCACAGATGTCTCAAGTTTTGAGGGAGCGTGCAATTGGCATGCTGACTGCAGGAATGTCCACCAGAGCTGTTGCCAGAGAACTGAATGTACATTTTTCTACCATAAGCCGACTAAAGTCGTTTTAGAGAATCAGTCAGTACGTCCAACCAGTCTCACAACCGCAGACCATCTGTGACCATGCCCAGGACCTCCACATCTGGCTTCTTCACCTGCAGGATGGTCTGAGACCAGCCACCCGGATAGCTGATGAACCTGTGGGTTTGCACAACCAAAGAATTTCTGCACAAACTGTCAGAAACCATCTCAGGGAAGCTCATCTGCTTGCTCGTCGTCCTCACCAGGGTCTTGACGTTGTAACTGACTGCAGTGGGCAAATGCTCACCTTCGATGGCCACTGGCACGCTGGAGAAGTGTGCTCTTCAGGGATGAATACCAGATTCAAATGTACCGGGCAGATGGCAGACAGCGTGTATGGTGTCGTGTAGGCGATATGCTGATGTCAACGTTGTGAACAGAGTGCCCCATCGTGGCGGTAGAGTTATGGTATGGGCAAGCATATGCTACAGACAACGAACAAAATAGAATTTTATCGATGGCAATTTGAATGCACAGAGATACCGTGATTCTGAGGCCCATTGTTGTGCCATTCATTTGCCGCCATCACCTCATGTTTTAGCATGATAATGCACAGCCCCATGTCCCAAGATCTATACACAATTCCTGGAAGCTGAAAATATCCCAGTTCTTCCATGGCCTGCATACTGAGACAGATCACCCATTGAGCATGTTCGGGATGCTTTGGATCAATGTGTACGACAGGGTGTTCCAGTTCCCGCCAATATCCAGCAATTTCGCACAGCCATTGAAGTGGAGTGGGACAACATTCCACAGGCCACAATCAAAAGCCTGATCAACTCTATGCAAAAGGAGATGTCACGCTGCATGAGGCGAATGGGGGTCACACCAGATACTGACTGGTTTTCTGATCCACGCTCTTACCTTTTAAAAAAAAGTTATCTGTGACCAACAGATGCATATCTGTATTCCCAGCCATGTGAAATCCATAGATTTTGGCCTAATTCATTTATTTCAATTGACTGATTTCCTTATATCAACAGTAACTCAGTAAAATCTTTGAAATTGTTACATGTTGTGTTTACATTTTGGTTCAGTGTAGATAATACTATAAGGTCTATAGAACCATGCTATTGTACACCTAACAGGAATGTTTCCAACTCACACTTAATATCAAGTCTCCACCATTACAAATCAAAATGTACACCTAACCCTGTGAAACAACATGATGGCACACATGGGAAATCTGCCTCAGATTCTGCTGCATCCTCACAACCTGTTACCTTACACCACAAACCCCTCCCCCTTCTGACTGTGGTAGGGTAGAGGGGGAGGGGTGATAACACCTGTAACCAGGCCAGCAGGGTGGAGGTGAAGAATCTAACTGCTGGGTTTAGCGGCAGTTAGCTTTCCCATGTGAAACACCAGGTACCAACATCACACCGTCATATTGCCCCAGCCCACCCAAACTCATGTGTGACACCACAGTGACAACACCCTGTCAGACCAACTGAACATGACTAAACATAAATAGTTTGTATTCAGACAAAAATTGGAGAGGAAACATTGCATGTGTGCTAGGGTTGTTTAACCCTACCAACACCAGCTGAGGTAATGGGATGGAAAAACACTTGCACCTGCATACTCACGCACGAAACATTAGCACCGAGATGTGTGTGGTCCCCATTCCAATAAATGTAAATAAAATACCTCTATCATTTTCCCCAAAAGAGGATGAAAACAGTCAGAAAATAAAACAATTGTCAGTGACAATATTCAGGACAAGCCACTTGATAACCCGGTATGTCACCTCTCTTACAGTCTCTACACCAGGGATTATCAAGTAGAATGAGACGCGGGATGATTTTTTCTTGAGCGGATGGTCAGGGGGCCGGAATATAGTTACAAATATTTTGTTGACTGCAAATTGACCGTAAAAAGCCCAAACAGATATAACATTTGACTAAAACATAATCACATTACATTTGTATACGATCACATCTCTCTATTGTGCGTGGGAATACTTGCAGCTGATTTTGCTGTTGTCTTTACAGTATTCTGTCCAAAAATAAAAAATAAAATTGTTCAGAAAACTTGGGGGGCCAAATAAAATCACCTGTGGGCCAAATTTGGCCAGGAGGCAACCAGTTGGGGAAACCTGCTCTACACACTGGTGCAGATGCCCATAATAATCAACTCTTACCCTACGAGGTCCGGAGCCTGCTAGTTTTCTGTTCTACATGATAATTAATTGCACCCACCTGGTGTCACAGGTCTAAATCAGTGCATGATTAGAAGGGAACAATGAAAACGATGCAATGGAACTGGCTTCATGGCCCAGAGTTCAGTTTGAGGGGTCTAGAAGGTCTAATGTCTTTAATTCTAGGAATTGAAGAGCGAGCCGTTTACCAAGAAGTACAAGAACGGACATTGAACACAATGATCAACAATTACTGCATGTTGTCTACCAAGGATATGACTGTACAACAGGAAAACGCCACACTAATCATTACAGACGGTCACAGGAAGAGGCTACAGCCCTCTAAGGCTAGGATGATGACTAACTCCATGTTCCAGGATGAAAGACAGAAATGGCAAACGAGGTTGAAGGAACTGAGGGAAGGAGGTGTGTACTGGCTTTCTCTGACAGTACGTCACTCTATGTTCAGGGAAGGGATGCATTTTAAAACCGTATTGCTAGCACACACCACACACCTGGTCTAGAGTTCTGTGAATCACCATCTACATTCTCAGAAATTGGTAGGAATCACTTAAGAGCCTATAGCTTAAACCAATTTGAATTCAATCACTTTTTGACAGCATCCCTTTTTTGATTTAAACAAAACTTTCTATACATGTTTGCCCACGGAAAACGTTTCTTTTTAGACCTGAAATCAGGATATATCCAGGCTGCATCCGGCCGTGATTGGGAGTCACGTGATTGGGAGTCCCATGCATCATTGCCGGCCGTGATAGTAGTCCGGGTTTGGCCAGGGTAGGCCGTCATTGTAAATAAGAATTTGTTCTTAATAACTGACTTGCCTAGTTAACATTTTTTTTTAAAGAATATATATATATAAAAAGGTGATCAAAGTTGACCCATTATGCATACCATGAGACATTCATGTCTTCATCACTGGAAAAGATAAACCGGTGAGTTTGATATCATTTAAAAGCTTACAAACATTGTTGTAAAACTACATTTTTCTTGAAAAAAATAATTTGTAATATTTTTTCTTTATTTTTAAACCTTTAATGTCAATTATCTAAAAATGCATAAACTCAGATAAAAAAATAAAAAAATGGCATATATTGAAGCTTAGACCCTATTTCACATCATCTGAGGTTTTTGTGTTGTGCCCGCCAACGCTTGAGATACAACATGCTCTTAAATACAGGGTGGGTGTCATTTCAATCATATAAATAGAATTCATAGAATGGACCAATCCCTTCAGACTACTACAATTTAGCTGGTACACCATTGATATGTACAGTACATTCAGAAAGTATTCAGACCCCCTGACTTATTTCTCATCAATATACACACACAATAGCCCATAATCACAAATTGAAAATATGTTTTTAGACATTTTTGCAAATGTATTAAAAATAGAACACAGAAATACATTTACATAAGTATTCAGACCCTTTGCTATGAGACTCGAAATTGAGCTCCGGCGTATCTGGTTTCCATTGATCATCCTTGAGATGTTTCTACAACTTGATTGGAGTCCACCTGTGGTAAATTCAATTGACTGGACATGATTTGGAAAGGAACACACCTGTCTATATAAAGGTCCCACAGTTGACAGTGCATGTCAGAGCAAAAACCAAGCCATGAGGTCGAAAGAACTGTCCGTAGAGCTCCGAGACAGGATTGTGTCGAGGCACAGATCTGGGGAAGGGTACCAAAACATTTCTGCAGTATTGAAGGTCCCCTTGAACACAGTGGCCTCTATCATTCTTAAAATGGAAGTTTGGAACCACCAAGACTCTTCCAAGAGCTGGCCGCCAGACCAAACTGAGCAATCGGGGGAGAAGGGCCTTGGTCAGGGAGGTGACCAAGAACCTGATGGTCACCCTGACAGAGCTCCAGAGTTCCTCTGTGGAGATGGGAGAACCTTCTAGAAGGACAACCATCTCTGCAGCACTCTACCAATCAGGCCTTTATGGTAGAGTGGCCAGAGAGAAGACACTCCTCAGTAAAAGGCACATGACATCCCGCTTGAAGTTTGCCAAAAGGCACCTAAAGGACTCTGGGACCATGAGAAATAACATTCTCTGGTCTGATGAACCCAAGATTGAACTCTTTGGCCTGAATGCCAAGCATCACGTCTGGAGAAAACCTGGCACCATCCCTATGGCGAGGCATGCTGGTGGCAGTATCATGCTGTGGGGATGTTTTTCAGCAGCAGGGACTGGAAGACTAGTCAGGATCGAGGGAAAGATGAACGGAGCAAAGTACAGAGATCCTTGATAAAAACCTGCTCAGGACCTCAGACTGGGGCGAAGGTTCACCTTCCAACAGGATAACTACCCTAAGGACACAGCGAAGACAACGCAGGAGCGGCTTCGGGACAAGTCTCTGAATGTCCTTGAGTGGCCCAGCCAGAGCCCGGACTTGAACCCGATCGAACATCTCTGGAGATATCTAAAAATAGCTGTGCAGCGATGCTCCCCATCCAACCTGATATAGCTTGAGAGGATCTGCAGAGAAGAATGAGAGAAACTGCCAAAATACAGGTGTGCCAAGCTTGTAGAGTCATACCCAAGAAGACTCGAGGCTGTAATCACTGCTAAATGTGCTTCAACAAAGTACTGAGTAAAGGGTCTGAATACTTATGTAAATGTGATATTTAAGTAATTGTTTTTGTTAAAATTAATAAAAACCTGTTTTTGCTTTGTCATGATGGGGTATAGTGTGTAGATTGATTAAATTGTTTTTCCCCCTCATCAATCAATTATAGAATAAGGCTGTAACGTAACAAAATGTGGAAAAAGTCAGAGATAGCTTATCAGAGATACTCTACCTCAGGCGAGCAAAACAGAGACTTCCTTAGATTTTGTGCACCAGCTGTTGTTTACAAATATACATAGTCCTCCGCCCTTTGTCTTACCAGAAGCCGCTGTTCTATCCTGCCGAAAAAGCTTAAAACCCGGGAGGTGTTTTTGAATCATGTTGTCGTTCAGCCATGACTCGGTGAAACATAAGATATTACAGTTTTAATGTCCTGTTGGTAGGATATACATGCTCGTAGTTTGTCTATTTTATTATCTATTGATTGTACGTTGACTAATAGGACCGGTGGTAAAGGTAGATTACCCTCTTGGTGACGGATCTTTACAAGGCACCTGGACCCTCGTCCACGATATCTCCATCTTTTCCTCCTGCGAATGCCAGGGATGAGGGCCCTGTTGGGCTTCCGAAGTAAATCCTTCCTTTCCGACTCATTGAAGAATTCTTCCAGTATGGGGTGAGTAATCGCTGCCCTGATGTCAAGAAGCTCTTTTCGGTCATAAGACACGGTGGCAGAAACATTACGTACAAAATAAGTTACAAATAACGTGAAAAAGCATGCACATTATCACAATTGGTTACAGAATCGTAAAACGGCAGCCATCTCCTTCGGCGCCATTATTATCGCCATTATTCAAGTCAGCATTCTCTGGTGTGTTATTCCCATTTTAGTACATTTATCAGCCAAACATGACACCCACCCTGTATTCAAAAGCATGTTGTGTCTCAACAACGTATGTGTATATACAAATAAAATAAAAATCGGAGTTCACGCTTTTAGATAATTGATGTTAAAGGTTAAAAAGTCGATGTTCTATTAAAAATTTTTTTTCAAGAAATTATAAAATAGTTTGATTAACCCTGTTAGTAAGCTTTTAAATGATGTCAAACTCAACTGTTTCATCTTTTCCAGCGAAGAACACATGGCTGTCTCATGGTATGGTGGGGTATGCAAATGGGAACTCTTTGAGCACCTTTATCTATTGAATGTTTTGGTATTAAGGTAAAAAAAATGCACTTTCTGAGCACTTCTACAATGGTCAAATATGTATGGATGGTTCTGTTCAAATCAAAGGAGGTGCTGTCAAAAAGTGATTGAATTCAAATGGATTCACCATATAAGTAGGTAGTTGGAGAAGGGAGTGGGGTGATGGATGGAGGGAGGGAGGGGACATACTGTATGCATATGTGGTTAAATGTAGATTTGGTGACTATTAGTATATCTATCCATATTTACAAACATGGTCCTGGCCACCTACACTATACAATGAAGTGATGAAAGAGAGGGAGGGGGCTGGGGGTTAAAGGTAACATAAGCTAGTTGTGGGAGGGGCTATGTTAGGAGAGAGACCGGTGCCTCTTGGGAGCTACACTATCTACAGAGATATTTTTAGTAATTATTAAACCTTCAACCATGACATTAGCACGGATTTACTCCGAGGCGAGCCAAACCAAGCTTTACTGAGCCGGCCTGGTTACACATCCACCACTGTCCTTTTCAGGATGGTTTCAACAATGTGAAAAGAAAATATCTGGTCCAACACAATTTGGTTTCGTTCGACACAATCATGTAAAATGGATAACATAGTGGTTAGTTGTTGGTTGCCAGTGGTTACCTGCAGGCTGGTGGACTGGTCGGAGAAGGGTGAGCTGAAGAAGGTGGTCACGATGCCCATGACGGTCTCGGTCACGTAGCTCTCCAGGACCGTGTCGGCGTGTTTGCGGTCACTCGTGTTGTTGCACACCTGCAGAGGTCACAAGGTCAAGAAGGTGACCACAACTCATTCCTGTTTCACCTGCAGTTGTACTGCACTTATAACATCTATACAGTCTGAATACTGAAATGAATGCAGGCCTACGTACAGTATAGTATAGTACAGGAGGATAAACTGTGTAATGCTAATAATTATACTATTGTGCTCCAATGATGCCTTGTAAATTAGTTTCATTGAAACCCTGACCCATACTCATCAGTCATTCAGACATAGAATTATTGTGTAAGTGTTGTCCCTCACCCTGCAGATGTCCACCAGGAAGTTCTCAAAGAGCTTCCACATGTGGTTGCTGGTGTAGATCTCCTTCATCTCCACCTCTGTGTCCACATAGCAGTGGTTCAGGAAGTTGATGTAGGCTATCTTCACCTGGAAAGGACAGGATTAAATACCATCATTACACCCTGTCTGTGCCCCTAGGAGTTGTTTTACAATGAAGATGAATGCATCTTGATTGTAGCTTTGGTCTGGGCTGGAGTAGAGTGACATGATGTTAGTTGACATGGTTATACTGGGTTTGTCCCCATAGAGTGAGGCTCAAAACTGTCTAACACAGAGAAGATGACAGCTAGTGGACAATTAGTTGTCCACGAGAGTGAAACGGGGACGAGGGCATACAGGCCTTTGTGGGGACGGTTAGTTGATCATTGGTACTGTTGGCTTGTGATGTCTTGGGGACCCATAGCCCCCTGCTCTAGACCTTCAAGTCTAACCCTAACCCCCACCCTTCTATCTCTCTGCATCTTCCATCCTTCATCTCCTCAGCTCACCTCAGGGATGCAGTCCTCGTGGGTGACCACCCTCACTATGTCGTCCAGAGGCAGCAGAGAGTTACATTTGATCTCAGTGTAGACGTTCTTTCCCTCAGTGCAGACAGCCAGCAGCTCTACCAGGTGGATGTGGTACATCAGAGGACTGTTCTGATCCATACGGTCCCGCTCCGACCGCATCATCGTCACCAGGGTCTGGAAGGACGCACGGTCGTTGTAGAACACCAGCACATCCTCGCCAGCGTTCACCAGCTATGGAGGAGAGAGGGACAGAAAATAAAGAAAAAATATAGAGAGTCAATGGAGGGTACAGGGCAGGTTGGAAAGGGATGGTCAAATATGTCCGAATGGGATTTGTTGGTGATGGATTGAGCTGCATATGATTTGGTATTAAGGTATTAAGTTGTAGAAATAGACAACTCTTTTAGAATGACAAATGAACTGTCTTGAAAAGAGTCAACTAGACTGAAACGTTGACAAATACACATGCTGAAGTTATTATTGAGAAAGACCTCAGCCATGACGATGTCCTGACACTTCTTAATGAACTTGCTCTCGGCCTTGACAATGGTCTGCAGGAACTTGAGGTACTGGACGTTGCGGCCGTGTGTCTCGATGCAGTGGACAAAGTGCTGCACCACTCGCTCATTGATCTCACTGCACAGCTGGAAGTTATTCATGAAGATATGCTGCATGGTGACTGCCTCGAGGATCTGAAGGGGGGGAAGAGAGAGACGAGGGGGAGGGAGAGAGAGCAAAAGAGGGAGGGAGACACAGAAGAGACAGAGAGAGAGAGAGAAAGAGTAGAAGAGATGGTTAGAGTAAGACAGTGTTAATGTCATGGTAAGAGTACGAACAGTGGTGAGGTCATGGTGAGTCAGTGTAGTCTGTCTCACCCCAGGGTTGAGGAACAGGTTGATGTGTTTGTGGAGCAGAGCCTGGTTCTGCTGGTTCCCTGCACAGAAGTTCTGCAGGAACTGGTGGGCCAGCTTCATGATCTCCTGCATACGCACATCCTCCCCCTGGAGACAACACCGAGGATGAAAGGATGGAGAGCACACAAACACACCTCTACAAACACGCCCACACAAACACGCCTCTACAAACACGCCCACACAAACACGCCTCTACAAACACGCCCACACAAACACGCCTCTACAAACACGCCCACACAAACACGCCTCTACAAACACGCCCACACAAACACGCCTCTACAAACACGCCCACACAAACACACCTCTACAAACACGCCCACACAAACACGCCTCTACAAACACGCCCACACAAACACGCCTCTACAAACACGCCCACACAAACACGCCTCTACAAACACGCCCACACAAACATGCCTCTACAAACACGCCCACACAAACACGCCTCTACAAACACGCCCACACAAACACACCTCTACAAACACGCCCACACAAACACACCTCTACAAACACGCCCACACAAACACACCTCTACAAACACGCCCACACACACACCTCTACAAACACGCCCACAAACACACCTCTACAAACACACCTCTACAAACACACCTCTACAAACACACCTCTACAAACACGCCTCTACAAACACGCCCACACAAACACGCCTCTACAAACACGCCCACACAAACACGCCTCTACAAACACGCCCACACAAACACGCCTCTACAAACACGCCCACACAAACACACCTCTACAAACACGTCCACACAAACACGCCTCTACAAACACGCCCACACAAACACGCCTCTACAAACACGCCCACACAAACACACCTCTACAAACACACCCACACAAACACACCTCTACAAACACACCTCTACAAACACGCCCACACAAACACACCTCTACAAACACGCCTCTACAAACACGCCCACACAAACACGCCCACACAAACACGCCCACACAAACACGCCCACACGCCCACACAAACACACCTCTACAAACACACCCACACAAACACACCCACACAAACACGCCTCTACAAACACGCCTCTACAAACACGCCTCTACAAACACGCCTCTACAAACACGCCTCTACAAACACGCCTCTACAAACACGCCTCTACAAACACGCCTCTACAAACACGCCCACACAAACACGCCCACACAAACACGCCCACACAAACACGCCCACACAAACACGCCTCTACAAACACACCTCTACAAACACACCTCTACAAACACACCTCTACAAACACACCTCTACAAACACACCTCTACAAACACACCTCTACAAACACACCTCTACAAACACACCCACACAAACACACCTCTACAAACACACCCACACAAACACACCCACACACACACCTCTACAAACACACCTCTACAAACACACCTCTACAAACACACCTCTACAAACACACCTCTACAAACACACCTCTACAAACACACCTCTACAAACACGCCCACACAAACACACCTCTACAAACACGCCCACACAAACACACCTCTACAAACACGCCCACACAAACACACCTCTACAAACACGCCCACACAAACACACCTCTACAAACACGCCCACACAAACACACCTCTACAAACACGCCCACACAAACACACCTCTACAAACACGCCCACACCTCTACAAACACGCCCACACAAACACACCTCTACAAACACGCCCACACAAACACACCTCTACAAACACGCCCACACAAACACACCTCTACAAACACGCCCACACAAACACACCTCTACAAACACGCCCACACAAACACACCTCTACAAACACGCCCACACAAACACGCCTCTACAAACACGCCCACACAAACACACCTCTACAAACACGCCCACACAAACACACCTCTACAAACACGCCCACATAAACACAAATCTACAAACAGTACCTTCTCATAGGGGATCTGCAGTAACTCCAGCACCACGGTGTGAGCACCCATGTTCCTGAGGAGTCTCTGCTGCTGCTTCTTACTCTTCCTGCCGGACAGACTCTCCTGAACACACAGCCTGCTGAGACGCAGCAGAATCTACACACACACACACACACACACACACAGTCAACACGTGTAGACAGAGGGGCTAGCTTCACTACGTTTTAACCATAGATCTATCTGTCCCAGATACTTATATGATAATACAGTATAATGAAAAGTTAAAAAGACTGTTTAGACTTCACCTCCTTCACCACTCTGTAGTTGTAGCTGCTGGTGCTCTCTGGTTTCTTTGGTTTGTCTGAGCCACTTGAGTTGGAGTCACCCTAAAGAACAAGACCATTAGCCAATGCATCTCTCCCAAAGGATAGCTAGCAGGCTAACACCAACGCTCTATTGCCATAGTTTTACACACAGAGCTAAGCAGTAGGTGGCTAACTCCTGTTCTGTGGTTGCCTACTACTGTACCTTCTTGGACTGCTACCGTACCTTCTTGGACTGCTACCGTACCTTCTTGGACTGCTACCGTACCTTCTTGGACTGCTACCGTACCTTCTTGGACTGCTACCGTACCTTCTTGGACTGCTACCGTACCTTCTTGGACTGCTACCGTACCTTCTTGGACTACTACCATAACTTCTTGGACTACTACCATACCTTCTTGGACTACTACCGTACCTTCTTGGACTATTAGAGTCCTGCATGTTGGAGCTCATAGCCTAAGATATTCACTGTACCCTGCAATCACACCTGCAACCCTGTACATGTGCCTATCAAACACTCTAAATCTACTACTGTACCTTCTCGGACTACTACCGTACCTTCTTGTGTTGAGACTCGGCAGAGTGTTCCCCAGTGTCCATGCCCTCGTCTGGCCCCAGTCTCTTGTAGACCCACAGCTCAGACTTCTCCACAATGGAGCGTAGCTGGTCCAGGTCTGACTTGATCTGTTTGTAGTTCTCCACATCCTGACTGGTCACCAGCAACTGGACCTGGAGGCATGGGCAACACACCAGTAGGACACCAGTATGGAGGATACCAGATGTGGGATGGTTGCATGGTGTTTATGATTAGAGATGAACAAGAGTTTTACCTGGTCATGTGACTGGACTAGGATCAACTCTGGGCCCTAGTTGGAGTGTATATCTACAGGTTTTCCTGGTCAGGTCATGGAGTCATTTACTGGTCAAGCATGACTGAAGCCCTACCAGGTACTTCTAGACTGTTAGGATAATTGGAATTACTCTAAGAATATTAGGTAAGTGAGTAATGGGCTCATTGGTAGGCTATTCTGTACGTATGACAGTATGACTAATAGGACTACATTTAACATTTTAGTCATTTAGCAGACTTTCGTATTCAGAGAAACACACAATAAGTGCATAATAATATGTCCAAATAAGTAGAGGTGTGGACTCGAGTCACATGACTTGGACTCGAGTCAGACTCTAGTCACAAATATGATGACTGGCAACTCGACTTTGACTTTAACACCAATGACTCGTGACTTAACTTAGACTTGAGCCTTTTGACTCGAACTGACTTGATACCTTCCCGAAGCCCAAATATTAAAAATGATGCTATTAAAAAAAGTGTGCAGCGCATCAACTCTTCATTTAACGGATTACAGTTTGAATCGGACAGCAGCCAATCAAATTGTGCCAGCTGAGAAAAAGTTGCGCGTGGCAGTGCAGAGGAACATCGGTGGGTGAATTCAGATGGAGCCCTTGGAAAGATGATACCCCAAATTATTATTTTCGGATATAAAGACTATGCTGTAGTCAACAAAAAAACGGATTACAACTTGCAAAACATGCGGTAAAACAATTACAGATGGAGGCGCAACAACTTCCAACTTTGTTCGACATTTGAAGCTGCACCAAGAACGGTAAGTTGTGGCTAATATAGCCGACAGCTATATATTTTATTACTTTACTGGTGTATCATGTAGGCTAACGTAACGTTAAATCAATGAGCAGTCAGCCAGTCCCAGTCAGTCAATGCGGGAACGTGATCATTGCACCAAAGATTGAGCTACAACTGGCTAGGCAGTTAGTGGCCTAAATCCTGCCTGATGTTACTGCTGTTCCTAAAACCATTGACATACGTTAGCCTACTGTAACCACACACAGAGAGTGTGTGTGTGTGTGTGTTAAGTTTGAGCGATTGTGTACAAGCCTACATTGCACGATTGCGCCCCCATAGCGATCCTCAATCACTATGAGGGGGCGGGTCTTTCTCATGGGCTACCCATGTATTCCCATGGGAAAATAATGTTTATTTGGAAAGTAATAAATATATATATATTGAAAAGCATTCATGATTTGCGTAAATGTATTATACAAACTATTGCTCTTGTTAAAAATATGAAATGGTATTACATTTGGTGAAGAGCACATTACGACTTGTTTAGGACTCGAAACTCAAAGTTTAAGACTTGAGACTTGATTCGGACTTGTCTGTCTTGACTTGGGACTTGAGTGCTAAGAGTTGAGACTTACTTGTGACTTGTAAAACAAAGTATAGCTAATGGGTATGCTTTTGTGATGAATGAATCAGCTCAAAACCCTGGTCTTTCTGTTTATACAATCTACTCATGCATTTAGAATTGGCTACTATAAATGAGATGTGGGTCATCATTTCTATTATATTACATTAGGCGGGTGAAGGTCAGTACATTTCTTTACTGCAGGTCAGATGCGGATCAAAAAGATCCCTGGCCCATGCATCATTAGTATATACAGTATACTAGCTGTATGGTGGGTGGGTAGCAGTAGAGTACCTGTTTGAAGGCCTGTAGAACCTCCTGTCTCTGGCTGAAGTGTCTGAAGAGCAGGTGGAGGGCTCGGGACACCAGGGGAGGGTAGTCATGCATGGTCAGGTGGAGGAGGACCCTCAGGAAGGTCCTACCACCATCGTCATCTAGGTCCAACGGAGTATTCTCCTCACTGGGTGTGGGCACACAAGCACACATATTTGAACACATTCACAAACACACACAACAAACAATTGGCCATGCCAAGTATGAAAAATGAACTGAAATGAGCCAGACTAATTGTTGCAGGTTTAGCATATCACAACAGTTACCTTCCACCAAATATCCCCTCTGCCTGCTCCTCTATGTTCTCAAAGTCCAGAGCTCCTGAGAAAACAATTCAGTGACCTTAGTAACACACAAAGAGGTGTCACGCCAAGTGATGGCTGGCATAAGATGAATTCTTCTCCTACCTGGCATGTTGTTTGGTCCCTCATGGGTTCCTGCTATAGACAGATCAGACTGGGAGTTGCTCTCATCAAACTCCCTCTTAAAGATACACAGGAGACAGGAGATCCGGTAGTCCAGACGCACATTCAGAATGAACTGCAGAGAGATGGGAGGAACATGACACAGACTAAATGAGTAAGACTATTGTATAGTAGAGGGACTATATTTGGATAAGCAATGGGGGTTATGGATGAGTGGTTGGGGTTAAGGAAGGTAAACAAGTTTGGGGGTAGGACATTTGCAAAGGAGTGTATACAGTATGTCCACTGCATGTATGCATCGATAGTGATGTGTGTGTATGTGTGTGTGCGCCTTTCTACCTGTAGTATCTCTATGATCTTGAGCTTGGTGTCCATGACAAGGATGTCCTGTTTCTCCGGCTCTGTTTGGGTCTTGACCTGGTCCCCGTTGGGGGGGTTGATGGGGTTGGTGGGCAGGAAACCCCCTCCTCTCAGGACCACCTGGGTCATCAGCTCCCCCACTCCGTGGATGGAGCGCATCACGTTACTGCCTGGAAACGCACACAGGAACACATGACTGGGCCAACCATCATGTATTAGAGAGCACAATTGTTCGGTCCTTTGTTGGCCATGTGGTGAATAATGCTCAAGCTCAGGGTTGCAAAATCCCAGAATCTCTGAGAAAAACGTTAGGAATGTTTCTGGAAATGTGCAACTCTATTCAAGCCCCACTGGTGTTTGATCTTTCACCCCTCTGGGGGGCAGTGTGTTACTGTGTCCTACCTTTAGTCTCGTCTCCCTTCTCCAGCTTGTTGATGGGGAAGATGGTGCTGACGTGGACACAGTCCAGGATGGCCAGTAGGATCTTGGTCAGCCTCAGCAGGTCACTGAAGTTGTAGAAGCCAAAGTAGATGAGGTTCCTGGATAGATTCACTACCTGGGAACAGACCGAAAGAGATGGGAAGAGAGAACAAAGCTAGTGCAAATCCATGTCCTACTGAGACTCATTCCGCTATGACCAATAGGGGTTGAGTCTCCAGATGGACTGACCAATTACCTCGAAGGTGAGTTTGTTCTTCTCCTTGTCGGCGAATGGGAAGCTCTGACACACCACGTCTCTCAGGTAGTTCTCGACAAACTCCATGGTCAGGGCAAAACGCTCCTTGATCTCATCCTTGGATGTGCCGTCGTTGTCATAGCTGGGACCAAGGGATACAGGTAGGGGACAGGTGACAACTTATGACTCTAACGCTTACCATGTTAATGCTACTCTCACACTACACAAGACTGATAAGGCTATGACATTGTATTCACTCCTTCACTCCATTGGGCATGCTAGTCATTGCTTTCCTCAAACCTGATAGGCCATTGTCCCAGCTACTAAATACTTTCCCCAACCCTGATAGGCCCTGCCACTCACTCGTCAATGGCGATCTCGGAGGGGATCTCAGACCAGAGGCGGGCATACTTTACAGGCGTGACCTGTTCCTGGGGGTCGCGGTCCACATGCATGTGCAGCATCATGCGGCAGAAGGAGGCGCGCAGGTCGTAAGGCAGGTCCTCATCAGACATGCAGCGCAGGATCAAGTCCACGTCCAGCTGGCCAGAGATCTTATTGATGGCCAAGTACTGACGATCCAGACACATCCGCGCAAACAGGTTCAGCTGGTACCTGGGAGAGAGAGGAGTAGGGACAGGGGCATCACTGCTTAGACATTTAGAGACACAGAGGCAAGGAGGGAGACAACAAACAGAAAGGTTAACGGTGCATGCTGATTCTCTACTTCCTGGTACTTTATTAATCAATTCATATCATTCGTTAAAAGTGGACTATGAATGATTTCATTTATATTGGACCTTTTCCAAGTACTCATAGGAACTTCTAAGGGGAGAGGGGGTGTGTACTTACCTCATCCACTCCCAATGTACAAGACCCCATTTCCAAAAGCAAGGATGAAACCCACATATACACACACTAGCATCTCGACCAACACAGAAGTTATTCACCGTCTACAGTCACAGACAGTAAAGAGGAGAAAAAGCCTGGTGTTGTTTCTGACCTGTAGTAGCTGACCACATCTTGGTCCTCCTTGGCGCCCTCCTTGGCATCCTGGGCAAGTTCTCTGATGCTCTTACTTCTGATCTCCTTACTGCTGTCCTTCCAGAACAGCCACACCTCCTCCTCGTCCTCCTCAGACTCCACTGAGTTCTCTCCGATGGACGCTCCCTCGATCTCAAACCTTGACAGCACCAATCTGGGGAGGGGAGAAGAAGTTTGCCCTATAAGACCAGATCTAGGATCAGATTACCCTATCAGCAATAATTATCAGGGGGGAAACAACATCTGGCCAGCAGTCCAAACACTTAAAAGACACACCCTCTCCCCTCAAATTAAGTGGACACTTCTGATGACGTATCATGAAGTGTGACGTGTATACACTTGCAGGGCAAGGGGAGGGAGTAAGGAATTAGTTTTAAATGGACCGCCCTTGCTCGGAAATTCGTCACTCGTTCATCCCGCGGTGATTGTGTTTTCAGCCACTGGTAGCTTGTGGGTGCTTTATATGTACTACAGTCAATTATGATTGCATGTCTACTTATATTAACTATATAATTATTAATATATGCCTACTGTATGATAGCTAGCAAATTAATTAGCTAACTAACGTTAGCCTGCCTAGCTGGAATTTCTGAGGAAGTAAAATGTTTTATTTCTACAATTTCCAAAAGCTAACTAGACAAAACATCATTACTTTTACGAGACATGTTTGTGCCGTCGTGTGCATTAGTAGCACAATTTCTAACCTTTTTACATTCGTTTTTATTTACACTTGTATGTTGACTTCTCCATTGATGTTGTTTTTAAGTTTTGGCTGACTTTTCTTAGCGGATGTACAATCGTTGCGAATTGAATTATGGGGAGTTTCAGGCCCCGGAGTGAACATAATTGTACACTCGCAAACTCAACTAAAAACGAGGGCTGAGGGGCTTACGTTGCAAATTTCCCTTGCGTGGCTAATCATTTGGACCGCCCTCCAAGATGGTGACGGGGATTCCCCCAAAGGCATAAGGCGAGGGTAGGTGGACGAGGGTGTCTTTTATGAGTTTGAATCACAGCCCTGATTTTTAAAAACTTAGACAGCACCAGTCTGGGGAGGAGAGGAACAGAGCTAACCCCTCTAGCCACACATCTAGGATCAGATTACCCAATCACAATCATGACTATTCAGGGAGTGGAAACAGTATTTGATCTCAAACCTGGACAGCACCAGTCTTGTACCAGCCCTGCTCGGAAACACTGGTAAAGTAAATGTGGTCTAAATTGAAGACCAAACGCAGATTAGCTGAATCAGGTGTGTTGGAGCTGGGCTAGTGAGGTACATACAAACATGTTGGCGTGACGATACACACCACTAACACATTTAGGGGAAAGGGGATACCTAGTCAGTTGCACAACTGAATGCATTCAACCGAAATGTGTCTTCCCCATTTAAACCAACCACTCTGAATCAGAGATGTGCGGGGGGCTGCCTTAATCCACGTCTTTGGCCTCATATAGCTCGGGAATACACTTTGGTTGAACCAAAAGGCATCACATGGAGTTCTGAGAGGGGTAAACCTGCCTCTTCATTTGTGTATCACTGAGAACAGAACACATAGGTACAAATGAATGCAAGCCTTGTACTTTCGAGCCATGGCACACATGGAGATATTAAGTGCTTTGCAATCGTGAAGCATTTTTTGGTCTGAAAGAACAGACGTTTACTGAATGGCTACATGTTTTTCTCTACTACAGTGCCTTCAGAAAGTATTCAAGCCCCTTGACTTATTCCACATTGTGTTGAGTTACAGCTCAAATTCAAAATGGATTTTAAAAAAAAGTTATCTACACACAATACCCTATAATGACACAGTGAAATCATGCTTTTAGAAATGATTGAAAATGTATTGAAAATTAAACAGAGAAATATCTAATTAATAAAAAAAAGTCTTCACACACACCTGAGTCAATACTTCGTAGAGACACATTTGGCATCTTTCTGAGTAAATCTCTAAGAGCTTTCCATACCTGGATTGTGCAACATTTTCCCATTATTCTTTTCAAAATTCTTCAAGCTCTATCAAATTGGTTGTTGATCATTGCTAGACAACCATTTTCAGGTCTTGACATAGATTTTCAAGCAGATTTAAGTCAAAACTTTAACTCTGCCAGTCAGGAACATTCACCATCTTCTTGGTAAGCAACTCCAGGATAGATTTGGCCTTGTGTTGTAGGTTATTGTCCTGCTGAAAGGTGAATTCTTCTCCCAGTTTCTGGTGGAAAGCAGACTGAACCAGGTTTTCCTCTAGGATTTTGCCTGTGCTTAGCTCCATTCTGTTTATTTATTATCGTGAAAATCTCCTCAGTCCTTAACAATGACAAGCATACCCACAGGATGATGTAGCCACCACTATGCTTGAAAATATGGAGTGGTCATCAGTAATGTGTTGTATTGGATTTGCCCCAAACATAACACTTTGTATTCAGGAGAAAAAGTTGATCGCTTTATCATTTTTGTTTTGCAATATTACTTTAGTGCCTTGTTGCAAACAGGAATCATGTTTTAGAATATGTTGTATTCTATACAGGCTTCCTTATTTTCACTCTGTCAATTAGGATAGTAATGTGGAGTAACTACAATGTTGATCCATCCTCACTTTTCTCCTATCACAGCCAATAAACTCTGTAATTGATTTAAAGTCACCACAGGCCTCATGGTGAAATCCCTGAGTGGTTTCCTTCCTCTCCAGCAACTGAGTTAGGAAGGACTGGGTGTATTAATCTTTGTAGTGACTGGGTCTATTGATAGACCATCCAAGGTGTAATTAATAACTTCACCATGCTCAAAGGGATATTCAATGTGTGCTTTTTTCTTTTTACCCATCTACCAATAGGTGCCCTTCTTTGTGAAGCATTGGAAAACCTCCCTGGTCTTTGTGGTTGAATTTCACTGCTCGTCTGAGGGACATTACAGATAATTGTGTGTTGGGCACAGAGAAGAGGGAGTCATTCAAAAATCATGTGAGCCAATATCATTTGGTATGTGACTTGTTAAGCAAATTTTTTACTCTTGAACTTATTTAGGCTTGCCATAACAAAGGGCTTGAATTCTTATTGACTAAAGACATTTCAGCTGTTTTAATTAATTTGTAAACATTTTGAAAAACATTCCACTTTGACATTATGGGGTATTGTGTGTAGGCCAGCGACAAATTAAATCTAAAGTTAATTCATTTTAAATTCAGGCTGTAACACATCAAAGTGTGCCTTTCTGAAGGCACTGTATATTGCTAAATGACCATACCATATATTATTATTAACCATAAACCTGGTTGTGTGTACAGGATGGACCATCCTGTGCTGCATGTGTCATGGGTAATGTGGAAAAAAATCAAGGGGTGTGAATACTTTCTGAAGGCACTGTAGTTAGGCATGTCCATTAGGACAACCATGAGGACTCATTGTTCTGTAGAGCTCAAGGTCACCGTGTGGGTGCATCAGGAGTAAACACTCCATCCTATTGTCACCTTGATCTGTGTGACTGAAAGAGATCCAACCGAACACACTTCACTAGAGAGTAGTACTGCACTGAAGATCGAGCTCTTTATCTGCCATACTAGAACAACCTGTGATAGACTATAGACCAACAACCATAGGATATTATTAAATGTTTAGAAAATATGTTTCTATAAGGTATTGATTGATTCTTCATAGGAGAAGAGAGGAATGGAGAGGCGAGGAGACATACTTAGTCTCTATGAGGATGTCTCCGTTGGTGGGGTCCAGGACTGCGTTACAGATGAGCTCCTGGGTTACAGGGATAGACTTGTTCATAGACACACACAAGTCAGACAGGTAGTCCAGGAACCTGGAAGACACACACAGATCATTCAATGGACAAAGACGTTCACATGTACACAAAAACAAACACACCGTTCTATAGACCTATGATCAGTCGCCATTAAAAAATTCCCCAAAAGCTTAACTTGACCACAATTAAATGACAGGAGAAGAAATACCATCTGACCTTAAGCAGCTTACAATACACTCCACAGTGTTTTACTCCCTTGATGTCTTCAATTAAATTACATAGAACACATTAATATATCTGGCTATAAAGAGCATACATACCGATATCAAGACATGCAAATTAACACACTAAAATCTGTACCAAAAACATGTACTGCACACACAAACATGTGAGCATGCAGTGATCACATACAATACTGGTCAAAAGGGTTTCTTTATTTCTACATTGTAGAATAACAGTGAAGACATCAAAACTATGAAATAACACATATGGAATCATGTAGTAAGCAAAAAAATAAGTGTTCAATATTTTATATTTGAGATTCTGCCTTGATGACAGCTTAGCACACTCTTGGCATTCTCTCAACCAGCTTCACCTGGAACGTTTTTCTAACAGTCTTGAAGGATTTCCCACATATGCTGAGCACTTGTTGGCTGCTTTTCCTTCACTCTGCAAGAGTCCAACTCATCCCAAACCACCTCAATTGGGTTGAGGTCGGGTGATTGTGAAGGCCAGGTCATCTGATGTAACACTCTCCTTCTTCAAATTAAATTTTATTTGTCACATACACATGGTTAGCAGACGTTAATGCAAGTGTAGCGAAATGCTTGTGCTTCTAGTTCCGACCATGCAGTAATATCTAACAAGTAGTCTAACCTAACAATTTCACAACTACCTTATACACACAAGTGTAAAGGAATGAATAAGAATATGTACATAAAAATATATGAATGAGTGATGGCCGAACGGCATAGGTCAGTATGTTGGCAGCAGCCACTCAATGTTAGTGATGGCTGTTTAACAGTCTGATGGCCTTGAGAAATAATCTGTTTTTCAGTCTCTCGGTCCTAGCTGTGATGCACCTGTACTGACCTCGCCTTCTGGATGATAGCGGGGTGAACAGGCAGTGGCTCGGTTGGTTGTTGTCCTTGATGATCTTTTTGGCCTTCCTGTGTAGGTGTCCTGGAGGGCAGGTAGTTTACCCCCAGTGATGCGTTGTGCAGACCTCCCTACCCTCTGGAGAGCCTTACGGTTGTGGGTGGAGCAGTTGCCGTACCAGGCGGTGAAACAGCCCAACAGGATGCTCTCGATTGTGCATCTGTAAAAGGTTGCGATGTGTACTCCGAGGAACTTAAAACTTTCCACCCTCTCCACTACTATCCCGTCGATGTGGATAGGGGGATGCTCCCTCTGCTGTTTCCTGAAGTCCACGATCATCTCCTTTGTTTTGTTGACGTTGAGTGTGAGGTTATTTTCCTGACACCACACTCCGAGGGCCCTCACCTCCTCCCTGTAGACCGTCTCGTCATTGTTGGTAATCAAGCCTACCACTGTAGAGTCGTCTGCAAAGTTGATGATTGAGTTGGAGGCGTGCATGGCCACGCAGTCATGGGTGAACAGGGAGTACAGGAGAGGGCTGAGAACGCACCCTTCTGGGGCCCCAGCGTTGAGGATCAGCGGGTGGAGACATCCTCTGAACAGTTGATGTTGAGATGTGTCTGTTACTTTAACTCTGTGAAGCATTTATTTGGGCTGCAATTTATGAGACTGGTAACTCTAATGAACTCTGTAGCAGAGGTAACTCTGTGTCTTTCTTGAGAGTCAGTTTCATCATAGCGCTTGATGGTTTTTGTGACTGCACTTGAAGAAACTTTAAAAGTTATTGAAATGTTCCGCATTGACTGACCTTCATGTCTTAAAGTAATGATGAACTGTCATTTCTCTTTGCTTATTTGAGCTGTTCTTGCCATAATATGGACTTGGTCTTTTACCAAATAGAGCTATCTTCTATATACCAACCCAACCTTGTCACAATACAACTGATTGGCTCACACGCATTAAGAAGGAAAGAAATTCCACAAATTAATTTTTAACAAGGCACACCTGTCAATTGAATGCATTCCAGGTGACTACCTCATGAAGCTGGTTGAGAGAATGCCAAGAGTGTGCAAAGCTGTCATCAAGGCAAAGGGTGGCTACTTTGAAGAATATCAAATGTATTTTGATTTAACGCTTTTTTGTTTACTACATGATTCCATATGCGTTATTTCATAGTGTTGATGTCTTCACTATTATTCCACAATGTAGAAAATAGTAAAAATAAAGATATAACGTTGAATGAATAGGTGTGTCCAAACTATTGACCAGTACTGCACACACACACACACACACACCTGGGCTCCCGGTTCTTCCTGACGAGGCTGACGAAGGTGTCTATCTCTGCAGCAGTGATGTGCTTCTCCAGCAGCTTGCGGTTGTTGTGGAGCAGGGCTGTGATAGTGTCCTCAGCTAGAACATCATAACCGATCTGCTTCTGCATGAAGCGAAACTGCTTGGCTATGTACTCCTATTGGACAAACACAGCCCCTGATCTTAGTCAAACATTATCCCAACATTGGGATTGTGGTCCTGTGTGGCTCAGTTAGTAAGCGCATGGCACTAGGGGTTGTGGGTCGGATTTCGGCTGGGGCCAACCATTAGAAAATCTATGCACTCAATGGATAAAAGTGTCTACTAAATAGCAAATGTTACATTGATGCCTTGCTATTGAATGAGCTCAAATAAATAATTGTGAATCAGGTCAATCAAATAATGTAAACTCTGTTGAATGGTTAGCCACTTTGATTTAGAGTTTTAATGACAATGTGTTCATAGTGTGATCCAGCTTGCTACTAGTTTACTAAGACTATGCGGCAGGTAGCCTTGTGGTTAGAGCATTGGGCCAGTAACCGAAAGGTTGCTGGATCGAATCCCCGAGCTGACAAGGTAAAAATCTGTCGTTCTGCCCCTGGGCAAGGCCCTGTTCCCCGGGCGCCGAAGACGTGGATGTTGATTATGGCAGCCCTCCGCACCTCTCTGATTCAGAGGGGTTGGGTTAAATGCGGAAGACACATTTCCGTTGAATGCATTCAGTTGTACAACTGACAAGATATCCCCCTTTTCCATTGTTGTCTCAGTATTCCTGACCTAACTTTCCCACTCATTACTTCAACAACAATTCATTTAATGTAGTACAGGCTAAAGTAATTTCTTAGTATTCATTGGAAGATCAAATCTAAGATTCCCCACGTAAAATCCACAGATTACCTTACAATTCTCCCATGGGTAATTTCCCAATTTTCCTGGAATTGTTCAACTGGACTGACCAGTGTAACGTCATTAGGCTACAGAGAGAATGACAGTCCCTGCTAATGGAGACAGTATTAGTGTGGCAGTATCAAAGGCCTACAGCATTCATCTGAGACAGAGAACAGAGCCTTTCCACAGACATCAGGCAGCCTTCCTCCTTCAGCTGAATTCAGCCACCATTCCAACAATTACACAGTATGTGAAAGTGGGAGCAGAGAGACATGCTTCTGTGTCTGTCTGAGTGTATATGGACAATGCAAGTTATTTCTCTAGGAGTGCGATCGTGTGAGGTGTGTGTGTGTGTGTGTGTGTGTGTGTGTGTGTGTGTGTGTGTGTGTGTGTGTGTGTGTGTGTGTATGTCTGAGAGCGGGGGTGCGGGTCTTGCACCCTGGGAGGGAGGGCTGGGGTAGTTGAACGTTTGATGAAGGCAGAATGTGAGTATAGTTGACACTGACTGAACACCACATTCAATTACAGCTCTCTATGAATGGCATGGCCTTTACATTAAAGGGAGACTTCAGGATTTTGGGCAGTGAAGCAGTTTATTTACAGTTGAAGTCGGAAGTTTACATACACTTATGTTGGAGTCATTACAACTCGTTTTTCAACCACGCCACAAATTTCTTGTTAACAAACTATAGTTTTGGCAAGTCGGTTAGGACATCTACTTTGCGCATGAAACAAATCATTTTCCCAACAATTGTTTGCAGACAGATTATTTCACTTATAATTCACTGTATCACAATTCCAGTGGGTCAGAAGTTTACATACACTAAGTTGACTGTGCCTTTAAACAGCTTGGAAAATTCCAGAAAATGATGTCATGGCTGTAGAAGCTTCTGATAGGTTAATTGACATCAGTTGAGTCAATTGGAGGTGTACCTGTGGATGTATTTCAAGGCCTACCTTCAAACTTTGCTTGACATCATGGGAAAATCAAAAGAAATCAGCCAAGACCTCAGAAAAAAGCACGTTCTGTCTCCTAGAGATGAACGTACTTTGGTGCGAAAAGTGCAAATCAATCCCAGAACAACAGCAAAGGACCTTGTGAAGATGCTGGAGGAAACCGGTACAAAAGTATCTATATCCACAGTTAAACAAGTCCTATATCGATATAACCTGAATGGCCGCTCAGCAAGGAAGAAGCCACTGCTCCAAAACCGCCATAAAAAAGCCGGACTTCGGTTTGCTACTGCACATGGGGACAAAGATCGTACTTTTTGGAGAAATGTCCTCTGGTGTGACCTCAATCCCATAGAATATTTGTGGGCAGAACTGAAAAAGTGTGTGCGAGCAAGGAGGCCTACAAACATGACTCAGTTACACCAGTTCTGTCAGGAGGAATGGGCTAAAATTCCCAACGGGGGCGGGAAGGCCCCGACAGCCCAGTTAAACAATTTAAAGGCAGTGCTACCAAATACTAATTGAGTGTATGTAAACTTCTGACCCACTGGGAACGTGATGAAAGAAATAAAAGCTGAAATAAATCATTCTCCCTACTATTATTCTGACATTTCACATTCTTAAAATAAAGTAAATTAACTGACCTAAGACAGGGAATTGTTACTAGGATTAAATGTCAGGAATTGTGAAAAACTGAGTTGAAATGTATTTGGCTAAGGTGTAAACTTCCGACTTCAACTGTACTTCCCCCAGAGTCCGATTAACTCGTGGACACAGTCTTTATGTCTCTGCGTGCAGTTTGAAGGGAGTTGCTAACTAGTGTTAGTGTAATTGAAAAACCAGGACATCCCTTCAAATGAGTGGATTTGGCTATTTCAGCCACACCCGTTGCTGACAGGTGTATAAAATAGAGCACACAGCCATGCAATCTCCTTAGACAAACATTGGCAGTAGATTAGTCTTACTGAAGAGCTCAGTGACTTTCAACGTTGCACTGTCATAGGATGCCCCCGTTCCAACAAGTCAGTTCGTCAAATTTCTGCCTTACTAGAGCTGCCCCGGTCAACTGTAAGTGCTGTTATTGTGAAACCGCACACAAGCCTAAGATCACCATGTGCAATGCCAAGCGTTGTCTGGAGTGGTGTAGAACTCGCCACCATTGGACTCTGAAGCAGTGGAAACACGTTCTCTGGAGTGATGAATCACACTTCACCATCTGGCAGTCCGACGGACGAATCTGAGTTTGGCGAATGGCAGGACAACGCTACCTGCCCCAATGCATAGTGCCAACTGTAAAGTTTGGTGGAGGAGGAATAATGGTCTGGGGCTGTTTTCATGGTTCTGCCTAGGCCCCTTAGTTCCAGTGAAGGGAAATCTAAATGTTACAGCATACAGTGACATTGTAGACCCTTCTGTGCTTCCAACTTTACGACAACAGTTTGGGGAAAGGGACTTCCCTGTTTCAGCATGACAATGCGCCCGTGCACAAAGCAAGGTCCATACAGAAATGGTTTGTCGAGATTGGTGTAGAAGAACTTGGCTGGCCTGCACAGAGCCCTGACATCAACCCCATCGAACACCTTTGGGATGAATTGGAACGCCGGCTGCGAGCCAGGCCTAATTGCCAAACATCAGTGCCGAACCTCACTAATGCTCGTGGCTGAATGGAAGCAAGTCCCCGCAGCAATGTTCCAACATCTAGTGGAAAGCCTAACCAGAAGAGTGGAGGCTGTTATAGCAGCAAAGGAGGACCACCTCCATATTAATGCCCATGATTTTGGAATGAATGTTGGAATGAGTGTCCACATACTTTTGGTCATGTAGTGTAGCATAGATTTCTTGTTATTGCGCTAATGCTAGTTAGCATTGGCTTGTGAAACTACCTCTAACTTCCTTCATACTGGATGCAGAGACCATGAGTTCATCCATTATCCATGAGTTGATCTTACTCTGGGGAAGTAGATAAAAGGCTTTTTTGACAAACTCCCAAAGTATCCCTTTAAGTGCCATCAGACAGTATTTAGGCTAATTGCATAAGTGCTGTGGCTTGATCTATAGGCTATGGGTTAAGACTCGGTCTGCTGGAACACTGCCCAGAACAGCATGTGAAAACAACCCCTATTCCCTTCCTTTACTGGAGCCTGTTAGGGTCTGCAGACCTAAAGTAACCAGATACTGTAGGTGTATAGAAGCCAAATGGTGATGACTCCACCTAGACCTCCAATGAACTAAGGGGAACTTCAATCATATTCCTTAAACTCATCTAGTATCTTCAGATCAGCAAACATTGAAAGGGTTGGGGTTAGGTTAAGGGGCTAGGGATAAGGTTGGTGGTAGTGGTTGTTTTGTGACCAGACCAGTCATGTGACCTGTCATATGTGTCCTTGTGTGGCTTTAGAAGGATCAGACTAGTAGGCCTTGACCGTTACCACGTTGCTGTACCTGGTTCTTGCGGTAGTCCTGTTGAGAGTGGCGTAACACGCGGTAACACAGGCGACAGATGTGTCTGAAGGGTGTGTGGCGCTGGTCGGCCAGCTCCTCCAATCGTAGCATGGGCCCGTCCCCGCTGTCTGTGAATGGAGCCTGCAGTAACTTGAAGATCTGAACACAAAATTCCATCAGTTGGATGATGTTCCATCAGGTTAAGAAAATGTATTTGGTGAAATAAATTTTGGTGAAGGATGACAAAGTTCGTTATATAGGTTAAAAACTGTTGGGGATAGGGGGCAGTATTTGCACGGCCGGATAAAAAACGTACCCGATTTAATCTGGTTACTACTCCTGGTTACTACTAGAATATGCATATAATTAGTAGATTTGGATAGAAAACAATCTAAAGTTTCTAAAACTGTTTGAATGGTGTCTTTGAGTATTACAGAACTCAAGACAAATCCTAACAGGAAGTGGAAATCTGATGTGTGGAATCACTTTCAAGCCTTTGCCATTGAAACACACAGGGACTTATTAATCATTTAGCACTTCCTAAGGCTTCCACTAGATGTCAACAGTCTTTACAAAGTGGTTTGAGTCTTCTATGGTAGAAACTGACCGAAAGAGAGGCTTGGAAAGTTGGTCACAGGGGGAGGGCCATTACTACTATGACGCGGGCGCCCCTGGGAACCCTTTTGTTCCGAAACGTTTAGTAAGACAATGCAATCGTCCGCCTTGAATATTATTGAAGCTCTGGTTGAAAAAGGCCCTAAAGATTTATGTTATACAACGTTTGACATGTTTGAACGAACGTAAATATATATTTTTTGCAGATTCGTGACGACAAGTCCAGCGCCCCTCGTACATTATGAGTAGCCTTCGGAACGCGCTAACAAGAAGGAGCTATTGGGACATAAATTATTAACTTTTTCGAACAAAACTACATTTGTTGTGGACCTGGGATTCCTGGAAGTGCCTTCTGATGAAGATAATCAAAGGGAATATTTACAATAGTATATTTGATTTTAGATGGTTCCAAGATGGCGCTAACATGTATCGCCTAGCCTATTTTTCTGAGCATACCATGTCGTTTATTGCAAAGTGTGATTTCCCAGTAAAGTTATTTTTAAATCTGGCAATGCGGTTGCATTCACGAGATGTTAATCTATAATTCTTTAAATGACAATATTACATTTTAACAATGTTTTTCGAATAGTAATTTTGTAAATTGTAGCGCTGATTCACCGGAAGCATTTGAGGGAAAATATTTTCTGAACGTCATGCGCCGATGTAAAATGCTGTTTTTATATACAAATATGAACTTTATCGAACAAAAAATGCATGTATTGTGTAACATGATGTCCTAGGAGTGTCATCTGATGAAGATTGTCAAAGGTTAGTGCTGCATTTAGCTGTGTTTTGGGTATTTGTGATGCATGCTAGTTGCTTTGAAAATGGCAGTGTGATTTTTTTTGGCAGGGTACTCTAACATAATCTAATGTTTTGCTTTTGCTGTAAAGCCTTTTTGAAATCGGACAACGTGGTTCGATTCAGGAGAGGTGTATCTATAAAATGGTGTAAAATAGTCATATATTTGAGAAATTGAAGTTACAGCATTTATGAGGTATTTGTATTTCGCGCGACGCGATTCCACTGGCTGTTTACTAGGGTGGGACGCAAGCGTCCCACTGGCCCAGAGAGGTTAATAGTAGACAAAGGAGCTTGCTCCAAAATGTATCCACATTGAAAAGGAATCAAGTAACCGTCCTGAGCCTTTATTCACCCCTTCAGTCTGTGGAAGTTCTGGTTGTCCCTTATGAATGACATGGTCCTCTACCTGTTTGAGGATGTTCTGTTCCCTCATGAGTTTCTGTCTCTCTCTGTTGGGCTTGTTGACCATGATCTCCAGAACATCCTGGCCATTGTTGGGGATGTCCACCACGAAGAACACCAGGTCCTCCAGAAGCTTGGTTACCGCCCTGAACGACACAGGAACAGGAAGTCACACACAGGAAGAGGCACAACCGTAAATATCCAGAGTTCAGCTAATTATATTTGAGATTTAGAATCCTTAATGTTGATACCAAGAGTTCCAAGGACATTACATTCCAGTAAGGGTTTGGTGCCAACATTGAAGAGGTAAAGAATGCAGAGAGCACCAAAATTACTGCCATGTACCTTCTCTCATTCTGAGTGATGGTGCCCTTCTCCAGTTTGCCTGCGATGGAGGCCAACACTTTACTGGCATCGTTGGCAAAGTCCAGGTCTCTGACTTCGGCGGGCGAAACAGGTACGATGGCAAAAGCCTCTTTGTCTTCTTTCAGTGCAGACGTGCCAATCTTAAAATAACAGTGATACGTGAATTAGAATTGTAAAATGTAATTATTTCTCATAAGTAAACTCACAAATAGAATAGTATTCAATAGTGCACCTGGTCATCAGATCAATTGTCTATCTAAACTATTATAAGGGTATTATTATATTATTGAGTAATGTTTGGGTTGGACTATTTATCTGGGACAGACCAATCATAATGTACAGGAGTTAAAGATTGGGTTAGACAGACTATTGGTAAGGTCTCACAAACTGGCTAGTCTTAATGGCTGGCTGAGCGGTCACTCACACGTAGCATGACAGGTTTCTCCTCCTCCTTGTCGATGGGGTGGTTGGTGCTGTGGACCCATGTGTTGGTGCATAGGTGTCTGAGCCTCACGTACGAGTTCCTGAGCACAAGCGCGCCACACACACACACACACACACACACACAGTATTGTGAATCCAGAATGAATAATAAAGTATTTATTGGGCAATACCAAACAGTGGAATGGAAGTGTGCCTCTAATTAAATACATCTCATCTGATGCATTCCAGTACAGAGAGGGAGATCATAATAATAGTGGTTACTGTAATCCAAACACAACATCTTATAGTATCTCACATGTATAAAACTCAACCACACACTTGAGTAGGTACTGTAGCCTATATAGTTAGTAAGGAACAGGGCCAGGGCCTGCAGTAAGTCAGTCTCGAGTAGGGTTGCACATTTTGGAGAATATTTAGAGGTGGACACTTTCCATGGGAATTAACGGGAATATATGCAAATGTATATTAATACCTTTAATTTTAGATGTTTGTTGCATTGGATATATTTACCATATCATATGGAGACAGAAACATAAACCTTTTACCTTATCATAAGTAGACATAATTACAAATGATTAAATCCTTCCAATAGAAAAAAAAAAACGAAAATTTTGTTACGAATTGAACTTTAATTAAATGAGTTGCCTCTTCACATGGGATGATTTCACTGAACAACAAAAGAAAGGGAATATTGAACGATCCCCACTCATCCATCGCATCTCCAAAAAACCTTTTCAACATACGTAAGATGATAGTCCGGAAATGAAAGCTTTGGTGGTCTTCCTCTCAGGCTTCCATGTCTTCTCCCTGGACCTCCAATGTCCACCTCTTGAACATCAGACTCTGAGGCCTCATCTTCACTGTCACTTTCCAACCTTGTTGAGGATGGCTTGTTGTCAGGCTCAAAAAGACAGAAATTTGCCGTATGGCAACCAATCTTTCAACCCTTGTATTGGTCAGCCTGTTGCGTGCTTTGGTGTGTGTGTTCCCAAACAAGGACCAGTTGCGCTCTGAGGCGGCTGATGTTGGTGGGATTTGGAGGATGATGGAGGCAACAGGGGAAAGAGCCTCAGATCCACAAAGTCCTTTCCACCAAGCGGCTGATGAGATATGTTGGCACGACTGCCATATTGCATCTCCATCCCAAAACCCTTGCTTGGAAGTATATTTCACCAGACTGCCAAGAACCTTGCCCTCATCCAGGCCAAGACGGCGAGACACGGTAGTGATGACACCATAGGCCTCGCTGATCTCTGCACCAGACAGGATGCTCTTGCCAGCATACTTGGGGTCCAACATGTACGCTGCAGCATGTATGGGCTTCAGCCAGAAGTCTTCATGCTTTTTGATGCATTTCAGAACTGCAGTTTCCTCTGCTTGGAGTAACAGTGAAGTGGGCAGGGCAGTACGGATTCCTTCTCTTGCATCTGCAAGCAGAGTCTGAACATCAGACAGGATGGCATTGTCTCCCTCAATCCGTGCAATGGCTACTGCTATAGCTTTCAGGAGTTTCAGGCTGCTTACCACTCTCTCCCAAAATACTTCATCCAGGAGGATCCTCTTGATGGGGCTGTCCATATCGGCAGACTGTGATATGGCCATTTCTTGGAGAGACTCCTTTCCCTCCAGGAGACTGTCAAACATGATGACAACACAACCCCATCGGTGGTTGCTAGGCAGCTTCAATGTGGTGCCATTATTCTTCTCACTTTGCTTTGTGAGGTAGATTGCTGCTATAACTTGATGACCCTTCACATACCTAACTATTTCCTTGGCTCGCTTGTAGAGTGTATCCATTGTTTTCAGTGCCACAATGTCCTTGAGGAGCAGATTCAATGCACGAGCAGCACAGCCAATGGGTGTGATGTGAGGGTAGGACTCCTCCACTTGAGACCAAGCAACCTTCATGTTCGCAGCATTGTCTGTCACCAGTGCAAATATCTTCTGTGGTCCAAGGTCATTGATGACTGCCTTCAGCTCATCTGCAATGTAGAGACTGGTATGTCTGTTGTCCCTTGTGTCTGGGCTTTTCTAGAATACTGGTTGAGTGGGGGAGATGATGTAGTTAATTATCCCTTGCCCATGAACATTCGACCACCCTTCAGAGATGATTGCAATACAGTCTGCTTTCTCTATGATTTGCTTGACCTTCACTTGAACTCTGTTGAACTCTGCATCCAGCAAATGAGTAGATAAAGGATGTCTGGTTGGAGGGGTGTATGCTGGGCGAAGAACATTCAGAAATCTCTTCCAATACACATTGCCTGTGAGCATCAGAGGTGAACCAGTTGCATACACAGCTCGAGCAAGACATTCATCAGCATTTCTCTGACTACATTCCTCCATTGAGTAAAAAAACCTTCTGATTCCAGGAGGACCATGAGCTGTTGCTATCGATAACGTGTCTGATTCATCATTTTCACCTCGAATAGAAGTAGAGGGACTTTTGTCAGAGGTTGCTTGTTGTGAGCGCTGAGGGAACTTTATGCACTTGGCCAAATCATTCTGCATCTTTGTTGCATTCTTCATGATTTGGCACAGTATTTGCAAATGTACACAGCTTTTCCTTCTACATTAGCTGCAGTGAAATGTCTCCACACATCAGATAGTGCCTGTGGCATTTTCCTGTAAAGATTAGAAAATAATGAGTAAAAAAACAACAACGATTCAATTCCATGTACAGATAAATAGTTAAGCAGTTAGATTAAACAACTCCTTTGTAAGATAATTGTTTAAAAATGAACATGTATGGAAACAGGTGAATTAACACTCCTCAGTTAGCAGGCTCAAGCAAGCGAAAACCCACATGGTAGCAAAAACTAACTAGCAGAAATTGTTAACAAGTTAGAAATGATTTAAACACACTTTGCTGTAGGCTACTATTTTACTAGTTAACAAAAAATCATGCATGTCATATAAAATATATTCACCCCACCAAGTGTTGTAATCAAAACTTACCAGAAAGCATGTAGTCCTTGGCTCAGACAGGGTAGTAGTGTGGGCTCAATAGTATCTCATTAGTGTGCAAGATCTTGAGAATCAGCTGTACATGTGATGGAAGAATGCACTGTGCATGCAGAGGGTTGCGATTCCATTGAATTGGGGATAGTTTAACCAAAATATGCCACAAGACCTAGAATTGCCTTAAGTGTATCCCACAAAAAAGGTTCACTGTTATAAGCTAACTTTTTTGATGAATTTAAGCAAAATCCCCCAAATTCCCAGGCCCAACTTTCCATGGAAAATTCCCGGAAAAATTCCAGACATTTTCTGACCCTTTGCAAACCTAGTCTAGAGTCAGTCTAGTCTGTGGGAATTATCCTTTTGTCCTCCATCACAGTCAACAGATTATATCCTTCCACCCTCACAACCAGCATGCCAGTTACACTGGTTACTGGAAGTCAAAGCTTCCCTACTGTACATTCAGCTAGGGAGAAAAAAAACGACAGACCGACTCACACACGTACACACTATTGCTCACACATGTCCTATGTCAATTTATACTGAAGCCTAACCATAACCCTGTCCACTCACCCTTTACACTGAAAGTAATACCAGGTGTCTTAACTTCTATGGACTACGTGGGACGCTAGCGTCCCACCTGCGGGACACAGCCAGTGAAATATCAGGGCGGCAAATTCAAAAATAACAAAATGTCATAATTCAACTTTCTCAAATATACAACTATTTTACACCATTTTAAAGATACACTTCTCCTTGATGTAACCACATTGTCCGATTTCAAAAAGGCTTTACAGCGAAAGCAAAACATTAGATTATGTTAGGAGAGTACATAGACAAAAATAATCACACAGCCATTTTCCAAGCAAGGACATGTGTCAATAAAACCCAAAACACAGCTAAATGAAGCACTAACCTTTGACAATCTTCATCAGATGACACTCCTAGGACATTATGTTACACAATACATGTATGTTTTGTTCGATAATGTTCATATTTATATCCAAAAACAGCATTTTACATTGGCGCGTGATGTTCAGAAAATGTATTCCCACCAAAACGCCCGGTGAATGTGCACATCAATTTACAAAAATACTCATCATAAACGTTGACAAAATATATAACAATTATTTAAAGAATTATAGATAGACTACCCCTGGATGCAACCGCTGTGTCAGATTTTAAAATAGCTTTACGGAGAAAGCACATTTTTCAATATTCTGAGTACATAGCTCAGCCATCACGGCGAGCTATTCAGACACCCGCCAAGTTTGAGGCAACCTAAACTCAGAATTAGTATTAGAAATATTCTCTTACCTTTGTTGATCTTCATCAGAATGCACTCCCAGGACTGCTACTTCCACAGGAAATGTTGTTTTTGTACGAAATAATCCATATTTATGTACAAATACCGCCGTTTTGGTCGTGTGTACAGATCACTTATCCAAAGGCATAACGCGCGAGCGCGGAACGAGAGATGAAAAGTCAAAATGTTCCATTACCGTAATTAGAAGCATGTCAAACGCTGTTTAAAATCAATCTTTATGGTATTTTGTAACGTAAAATTGCAATAATATTCCAACCGGACAATAGCATATTCATTCAAGAAGAGAAAGAAGGAACGGCGTGCTCGTGTGACCGCGCATATCCAATCCCTTTGTTGCCAGGCAGACCACTCAGAAACTGAGCTCCTATTATCTGCCCAGTGACAGGAAAATGATCAAACCACTTTCTGAAGGCTGTTGACAGCCAATGGAAGCCTTAGGAAGTGCAACGTCACCCCCCAGACACTGTAGTTTCGATAGAGAATCAAAAGAAGAACAACAATTCTCAGACTTTTCACTTCCTGCTTGGATTTTTCTCAGGTTTTTGCCTTCCATATGAGTTCTGTTATACACACAGACACCATTCAAACAGTTTTAGAAACTTCTGAGTGTTTTCTATCCAAATCTACTAATTATATGCATATTCTAGTTTCTGGGCCAGAGTAGTAACCTGTTTAAATTGGGTACGTTTTTCATCCGGCCGTGAAAATACTGCCCCCTAGCCCAGACAGGTTAATAGGGGAAATTTCACTTGAATTCAACTAAATGTGGTTGATGACAAACAAATACCACACATATGTAATCTAAAGATTATCAGTGTGTGTATGCGTCGCTCTCCTTTTCCAGTGGGAGGAACATGACTGGTTACATTTCATATTGCAACATGTTCCTTAGAATCTGATCTGCGTCAACAGTGGGATACCTACTGTAGTCACTACGTCTTCTGGGGGACTTTCCAGAGATACAGTCATCTTTCCAGACATCCAGACTTTATAGCTACTCTAGCACTATCTATCTCAATAGACAACCACGTATACCAGGGTGGGGTCAATTCCAATTTAAGTCAGACAATTCAGGAAGTGGTTTGAATTTAAAATAAAAACGAATTTAAAAACTTCGGAAAGAATAGTGTCTTCTTTGCAGTTTATTGAGAAGTCATTGAAAATAAAAGCTTTTTCTTTTTTCAATTATTGAATTGGAATTTTAGTTTACTTCCTGAATTGACTGACTTCAATTCAGATTGACCCCAACCCTGACATAGCCTGGTCACTCACCCCTCTCCCTGCATATGACCAGTTCCATCACACAACAATACAGGATGACATCTAAAGATGCATTTTAAATTGACAAATTCTCATGGACGTAGTAAAAAGTTACTTTCTAGAAAAATTGCTAATTCCTATAGAAGTATTATGAGTAATGGAGTATTTTTGCACAATGCAGTGGCCCTAGTCCTACCTGGGTACCAGGGAGTCCCCCCCTCTCATAGTGGTAAGGTCCAGCTCAAAGTCCTACCTGGGTACTAGGGAGTCACCCCCTCTCAGAGTGGTTGGGTCCAGCTCAAAAATGGAGGAGATGTCGTTGCCATCAGGGACAGACACCAGGGTGTACATGACCTTCTCCTGGGGGTTCCTGAGGCGGGCGCGGAGGTCCACCTGCTCAGAGTCCAGCTGGAGACACAACATGACAATAAAACAGTCTCATCAGATCACTACAGAGACATCATAACAGTCATCAGATCACTAGAGAGACATCATAACAGTCATCAGATCACTAGAGAGACATCATAACAGTCATCAGATCACTAGAGAGACATCATAACAGTCATCAGATCACTAGAGAGACATCATAACAGTCATCAGATCACTAGAGAGACATCATAACAGTCATCAGATCACTAGAGAGACATCATAACAGTCATCAGATCACTAGAGAGACATCATAACAGTCATCAGATCACTAGAGAGACATAACAGTCATCAGATCACTAGAGAGACATAACAGTCATCAGATCACTAGAGAGACATCATAACAGTCATCAGATCACTAGAGAGACATCATAACAGTCATCAGATCACTAGAGAGACATCATAACAGTCATCAGATCACTAGAGAGACATCATAACAGTCATCAGATCACTAGAGAGACATCATAACAGTCATCAGATCACTAGAGAGACATCATAACAGTCATCAGATCACTAGAGAGACATCATAACAGTCATCAGATCACTAGAGAGACATCATAACAGTCATCAGATCACTAGAGAGACATCATAACAGTCATCAGATCACTAGAGAGACATCATAACAGTCATCAGATCACTAGAGAGACATCATAACAGTCATCAGATCACTAGAGAGACATCATAACAGTCATCAGATCACTAGAGAGACATAACAGTCATCAGATCACTAGAGAGACATCATAACAGTCATCAGATCACTAGAGAGACATCATAACAGTCATCAGATCACTAGAGAGACATCATAACAGTCATCAGATCACTAGAGAGACATCATAACAGTCATCAGATCACTAGAGAGACATCATAACAGTCATCAGATCACTAGAGAGACATCATAACAGTCATCAGATCACTAGAGAGACATCATAACAGTCATCAGATCACTAGAGAGACATCATAACAGTCATCAGATCACTAGAGAGACATCATAACAGTCATCAGATCACTAGAGAGACATCATAACAGTCATCAGATCACTAGAGAGACATCATAACAGTCATCAGATCACTAGAGAGACATCATAACAGTCATCAGATCACTAGAGAGACATCATAACAGTCATCAGATCACTAGAGAGACATCATAACAGTCATCAGATCACTAGAGAGACATCATAACAGTCATCAGATCACTAGAGAGACATCATAACAGTCATCAGATCACTAGAGAGACATCATAACAGTCATCAGATCACTAGAGAGACATAACAGTCATCAGATCACTAGAGAGACATCATAACAGTCATCAGATCACTAGAGAGACATCATAACAGTCATCAGATCACTAGAGAGACATCATAACAGTCATCAGATCACTAGAGAGACATCATAACAGTCATCAGATCACTAGAGAGACATCATAACAGTCATCAGATCACTAGAGAGACATCATAACAGTCATCAGATCACTAAAGAGACATCATAACAGTCATCAGATAGATCACTAGAGACAGCATGACCACAAAACAGTCTCATCAGATCATTGCACAACCACATGGACACGGGGCACAGAAGACCAGGATCAATGATTATAAAGAGGAAAATGATTGATAGAAACACACAGGTCAGCTTCCTGTAAAATTCCTGGACAATGACCCGAAGAGCATATCTTGTGCAGGAACGTACTGAAGAAGATAGACTCACAACTCAAAAAGATCTCTTCTTTCACCACAATGAGAGCATCAATTTTATCACTAAAAAAATATATAGGCTTAAATCAATACTACACTAGACCTCATGACCTACTAATGGTATGAAGTTCTAAAGGCTAAATGAGACGCTTCTCTGTTATCACAGTGTATTGTGAAGTATCAATCACAGCGTTATTATACATAAATAGAATCAAATATGTATACATGTTAATATTCAGTATTTAGGGTAATTAGTTAAAGTACAGAGTTAAACTGCAGCTGTGATTTTAGTTTGGGTCTTCTGCTGTGTTCCCATGGTCACTATAATGAATGATTGTTTAATATTGTATAACCCTTTTCACTCTGTGGTGCTGACCACAACCGTAATGTTCTGGTTTGGATATTTTCTTTTTAAGTTGTCCTTTCCAGCAACTATAATATGGTGGATGCATAACCAGAACAGCCAGCTCATTACAACTTGGCTCGGTTTGACTTAGTGTGAAAAGGGAACATGTCCATTCTCAGCGTCCAGCTCTGTTAGTCATTCAACCATGTGTTGACTAATGAGAGTCAGTGCTATAGAAGTCAGGGTCTTGTAGAGTGAATTGTGTGACTCTGAGATCCATTCCTAGTAGTAGACTGCAACCAGCTAGCTAAAGGCAGACCAGGCCACATTAGTACCATCACACTTCTCTATGCAGACACTGCCATCTAACGGTGGCATCGGGAAAGTGCTCTTTACTGTGACACGGGTTCAAGCAGAGATAAACAAGTAAGAAGAGTTACAATAATCACCGTGTCCTGGGACACACCAGTGGGATGTGACTGATTCATTTCACATTGTCTCAACAGACTGGGTTGTGATTGGTTCATTCAATGGGTCACAGGAAAACTCTGTAGCAGGTAGCCTAGTGGTTAGAGCGTCGGACCAGTAACCGAAAGGTTGCTAGATCGAATCCCCAAGCTGACAATGTAAAAATCTGTTGTTCTGTCCCTGAACAAGGCAGTTAACCCACTGTTCCTAGGCTGTCATTGTAAATAAAAATGTGTTCTTAACTGACTTGCCTAGTTAAATAAAGGTTACATAAAATAAAACAAATATTTTAAAAATCTGGGAACGACTGGTTCAGATGACCCACAGTATTCATCATCCCTCTACATAGCAGCCCATTGCTACCAGAACTGGAGAAGGTGACTCACTGAGGAGCGGAACTCCAGGCGCTCTTCCTCATAGTCAGGGTTCATCTGGAAAACACACAACAGTACACACATACAATGAACAAGCTAGGGCTATCTTCACAGAGGTCTCAATGTGACTTCCTGGCAAAAGTATATATGTTTTGTGTGCGTGTGGTAAAAGCAGTGTTACTGACCTCTGCAGCCAGGTAGTGTCCAGTGGCCAGGTGTTTGAACCTAAACAGACTGTTCCAGTAGCCAGCTCCGCCTCGACATGGATCATGCTGCACCACCTGGCAAGAGGAGAAACACAGCGATCAGTCACATGTCATATCTTACCCTGAAGTTGTGTACATGCACATATTAACAACTTGTCAGCCCATATACACATCAAACTAAAACAGAACTTTTAGTCAGAACATTTTTAGTTGTAAGGGAGAAGTCAAATTGCCATGATCTGAGGGGCTTTCTCCGCTTCTACAATTTCTATTTCTATACACTTTCTCCTCACCTCCACCTCCCATAAGGCTTTGCTGCTAGTTGCCGAGGTAGCAGACTGGCGTCCAGTGGTGCGCAGGAAGACATATTGTTTTTTCCGGTGGTCATCACAGGTGAGGAACTTCTCCTGCTCTGCATGGAACAGGCGCACCACGTCACCCTGCCAACAAACAGACAGGAAGGTTGTTACCATAGAGACTGCTAGGGGAAGTGTCACTGCATTGGGATATATTTAAGCTACCTATAACAATTAACAGTGTTGTGTCTTCAACTGGGATACCGGGTTCGTCAACCCATTATTTCTGATTCATACTCAAGGTAATGTAAACTGTGAAAATCAGGCCTGATTAGTTGAGAGTTGTGATAAAACCAACCCCTTTTAGAATGATCTCCTGATTGTCACCACATTTCATGAACAGCACGATCTTCCAGCTGGTGTTACAGTTGACCGAGTTCACCTGAAACACCAAGCAGACAAAAAGAGTTACCAGTTTAGTCCCTTAACAGCAACACATGCAACAATCATCACTGAGGGAATTTGATTATCTGGTCCGATTACCCCGGTGGATGGAGTTTGCACAGGGTGAAAAGTGATTGCATTAGTTTTGGAACCGGGCTGCCTCCCAGCGTGCACCAGGTGCCCAGTTTAAAGCCCCCGGAGAAGTCGGTTCAAAACAAAAGTGACATAGCCTAGGCTAGAATAAGCATGTGGAGTAATGAATGGGATACTGAGTTTTCACATGCAAAAGTCTTTGTTCTGCCTTCCCAATGAAAACTAGTTTGAAAATTCAAACATATATTTTATGGAAAAGAGCTGTATGTTTCTGGACGATGCACCATGCTGTCGACAATATGACCGAGCGGCACAGATTACTGTTCATTTGAGAAGGGCACTCCTCCCTCACCGCTTTTTCCAGTTCACATCACGGGCCATAGACCGGTGCACCGCGGGCGGCTCAGGTTAATAGAACTCCTTCACTGGTACCCTATAACTATAAAGCAGCACACCATTCTCACAGAATGAGCTGCAGACTAGAGCTAAATGCAAATCTTAGACATAATTGATGCAAATGTGGAGGACCATGGCACAATGCTGTAATGTTTGAAATGGTAGGAGGGGGCCAATAACAGTACACACTCCTATAAATACTGTACATACAGTATACTCCCATACAGCAGTGTATAAAACCCATAGGAGAGGACCTGGAGACAGCGTGAGCGTCTAACCTCGTTACATCCTGGGTTGTCCACTAGTTGATGGGTGCTGGCATGAAGGGGCTGGCCAGCATTCACTGGGTTCAGGACCACCTTGTCCCCTATCACCACCTGGAATGAAAACACACATTACAATTTAGTATGCATGCATTACACATGTGCACGTCAGCTGCTAGGGGCAATGAAACATGAACAAACCTCATTTGAATGTGTCTGTCTGCAGTCAAATACAGGACAGTATGTGAAGCTCTGAATCTCAAACTCAATCACTCATCCAGAGGGCCTATTACCTAGACGTAGTACTAGAACAACAGTCATGGCTCCACCTTAGGTCACCCTGTCCTGGGGCTCCTACTCACCTCAAGATCTTGGCAGGGAGAGCCAGGAGATTTAGGATTATTCAAACAGCTCTAGAGACCTGTCCTTAAAGGCGGGGCTGAACTTCATGTTCTAGCCTCGATTTAAATTCTCCTTATTAGGAAATGCGACAGAATGAGATTTGGGTCTTGGAGACTTGCTTTGATGTGGGTGTCACTTTGTGTGTGTGTGTGTGTGCGCGTAGGTGTTCAAAAGTGGGAAGCATTTGTACTTTATCTGTCAAAACTGTACACAGTCACACACCTTTAGATAACTTGAAACAGTCTAACCAGGTCTAGCCAAATTATTTTGCCAATTATATTCAGCTGGCGGGTGTGCGACAGTGGCAGAAGTTGGTTTGACTTTGGATAGCCCATATGTGGAGCTAGTTAGGAACCTTCAATAAATTACAGAATGTAAATGGGACAAAAATGTTGATATTGCACATGTTTTAGTTGTCTCAGTAAATGCTTTCAATACTTGTACATTAATTTCTATAATTTACAGTTAAGGTTTTTAAGTCATTGAAATTTGGAGCTATTGACATGTTAAAATATTGTCCCATATACATTGTGTAATTCACTGATGGTCCCATGGACATCAGGATCGGGTCGCCTGAAGCGGCACTCCGAATTGATGATTACACTTTTTTTGTTGTTGACTGATACCAATGCCACATGCTGTTTTCTACCAGAGAAGTTGTTTATTGCCTTCAGTTGCTCTTTAAAGAACAAGGCTCCAGCATGGTGCCACTATAAGCCCAGTCAGTCCAGAGCTAGATCTGATCTGGCCCTCATCAAAGAGGATTAGAGTGGAAAGCCGGCACAAAACACCTGACCTGGGCCTGACCCCATCTCCTGTCCCAGCCTAAACACTGATTCGGCCTGAGGTGATAGAGCCATTTGTGTTGTGGCTGTAGAATGACTCCTTGCCTCTGCTGCTTTAATCCACAAAGAGACTACTATGCTGCACACATGGCTAGCACAACTGACTGGTGTAACTGAGTCAGGTTTGTAGGCCTCCTTGCTCGCACACCCTTTTCAGTTCTGCCCACAATTTCTATAGGCTTGAGGTTATGGCTTTGTGATGGCCTCTCCAATACCTTGACTTTGTTGTCCTTAAGCCATTTTGCCACAACTTTTGAAGTATGCTTGGGGTCATTGTCCATTTGGAAGACCCATTTGCAACCAAGCTTTAACTTCCTGACTGATGTCTTGAGATGTTGCTTCAATATATCCACATAATTTTCCATCCTCATGATGCCATCTATTTTGTGAAGTGCACCAGTCCCTCCTGCAGCAAAGCACCCCCACAAAATGAGGCTGCCACCCCCCCGTGCTTCACGGTTGGGATGGTGTTCTTTGGCTTGCAAGCCTCCCCATTTTTCCTCCAAACATAACGATGGTCATTATGGCCAAACAGTTCTATTTTTGTTTCATCAGACCAGAGGACATTTCTCCAAAAAGTACAATTTTTGTCCCCATGTGCAGTAGCAAACCGAAGTCCGTCTTTTTATGGCGGTTTTGGAGCAGTGGCTTCTTCCTTGCTGAGCGGCCATTCAGGTTATGTCGATATAGGACTTGTTTAACTGTGGATATAGATACTTTTGTACCGGTTTCCTCCAGCATCTTCACAAGGTCCTTTGCTGTTGTTCTGGGATTGATTTGCACTTTTCGTACCAAAGTATGTTCATCTCTAGGAGACAGAACGCGTCTCCTTCCTGAGCGATATGACGGCTGCATGGTCCCATGGTGTTTATACTTGCTTACTATTGTTTGTACAGATGAATGTGGTACCTTCAGGCGTTTGGAAATTGATCCCAAGGATGAACCAGACTTGTGGTGTTAAGTGTATGTAAACTTCCGACTTCAACTGTATCACCTAAAAGAAGCGAGACGCAGTGCGGGAGAACTCACCAGAAAAGCACCGTGGAAAATAGTTTGGCTGAAGCTAGCTAGCTCACGAAGCTTAGTTTAAACACCCAAAGCTAAAACCAACACTTACCAGCAATTATTTCATATCAGCAACAACTGTACTAGCTAGCTAGTTAGATGCAATATTTAGTGCTTTTAGCCAGTTACCTAACTAGCGACAATAGCTTGCAAAATTTAGCTAGCCTAAAATCACTAGCTAACTGGCAAGCTAGCTAATTGGTAAACACAACATTTGTAAATATAGCTACTTAAGCGACAAAATGAATGCCTAGTTAGTTGTAGGTAAGTACACACATTCTCCAAAACTGTTTGTATCATTCAGCAAACATGTATATTTATTTAATTACTAACAAAGTAAAGTGTGGTGTTTTCAGGCACATACACAGCCGCCATATTGGTCAGAAAACCTGTTTCTCCCGCCTTTATTTGATTCCACCATTTCGATCGGTCGACTGACCCCAAACTGACATGCACTTCATGGCTAAAAGTATGTGGGAACCTGCTTGTCGAACATCTCATTCCAAAATGATAGGTTTTAATATGGAGTTGGTCCCCCCTTTTCTGCTTTAACAGCATCCATTCTTCTGGGAATGCTTTCCACTAGATGTTGGAACATTGCTGCGGGGACTTGCTTCCATTCAACCACATTAGTGAGGTCGGGCACCGATGTTGTACGATTAGGCCTGGCTCGCAGTCTGCGTTCCAATTCATCCCAAAGGTGTTTGATGGGGTTGAGGTGAGGGCTCTGTGCAGGCCTGGCAAGTGCTCCCATACCGATCTCGACAAACCATTTCTGTATGGACCTCACTTTGTGCACAGGGGCATTGTCATGCTAAAACAGGAAATGGCCTTCCCCAAACTGTTGCCACAAAGTTGGAAGCACAGAATCGTCTAGAATGTCATTGTATGCTGTAGCATTAAGATTTCCCTTCACTGGAACTAAGGGGCCTAGCCTGAACCATGAAAAACAGCCCCAGACCATTATTCCTCCTCCACCAAACTTTACAGTTGGCACTATACAGTCGGGAAGGTAGCATTCTCCTGGCATCTGCCAAACCCAGATTCATCCATCGGACTGCCAGATTGTGAAGCGTGATTCATCACTCCAGAGAATGCGTTTCCACTGCTCCCAAGTCCAATGGCGGCGAGATTTACACCACTCCAGCCGACACTTGGCATTGCACATGGTGATCTTAGGCTTGTGTGCGGCTGCTCACCCATGGATACCCATTTCACAAAGCTCCCGACGAACAGTTATTGTGCTTACGTTGCTTCTAGAGGCAGTTTGGAACTCGGTACTGAGTGCTGCAACCGAGGACAGAACATTTTTACATGCTACAAAAAAAATTGGCGGTCCCATTCTGTGAGCTTTTGTGACCTTTTACTTCGCGGATGAGCCGTTGTTGCTCCTATACATTTCCACTTCACAATAACAGCACTTCCAGTTGACCGGGGCAGCCCTAGCAGGGCAGAAATTTGACAAACCGACTTGTTGGAAAGGTGGCATCCTATGACGTTGTCACATTGAAAGTCACTGAGGTCTTCAGTACGGCCATTCTACTGCCAATGTTTCTCTATGGAGATTGCATGGCTGTGTGCTCGATGTTATACACTTGTCAGCAATGGGTGTGTCTGAAATAGCCAAATCCACTAATTTGAAGGGGTGTCCGCATACTTTTGTATACATAGTGTAGATGTGCTGTCCCGCTCTGCAAACATTTCACCATAGGGTTTTGCAAGCTTTGTGAGTTTTGGCATATGTTTTACTTATTTTTTTTAAGTCTAGGAAGCTATATCTGTGACCATATTGCCTTACACATTTGACTCACTCAGTCTGACAGATTGTTCATGTTTCCAGAAGCTGTGATTCAGGCGATCCTATACAGTATGTGTGATCATTGCCATAGGTGGAACTCACACTGTCTCCTGTGAAGCGCAGCTGGTAGAAGGGATGGATGTATAAAAGCATAAAGATAGAACTCATACTAATGCCTATGGAGTACAGCTTGTAGAACCATGATATAGACACAGTGGAACTCACAAGGTCTCCTGCACATGCGGTAAAGAAGTCAATCGAACTCGACCAAAACAATGGAAATGCCATGGAGAAAAGATCCTGAATCTCCTCATTGCCCCCCAGCAACGAGGAAATTCAGGCAAGTATTTATGTGTATTTCACACTATGTTAAGGTACAAATCCGAGAATAATGCTTGTATTGATGTCAACCCCAATACATGTTCATGTCATCGTCACCAATCATCTGCATTCCAGTTCAAAATGACTGACTACCTCCACCGATTTCTGTACACTAGCTATTCTATCAACTTATAAGACCGGGACTTAACATTCACTTCTAAACCTGAAAAGGGACAAATAAATCCAAAAAGGACTTTAGTAACTACATTTTGGGCCTGTTACAATACATCAATCATGACAGATTTGACGAATATCCTCTTTGTTAGATCAGATTTGTTGAATGTTCCCCAATCCGGTATCCTCCTTCTATCCCCACTTCTGCGTTCCATTGACCTCTTTACAGCATCTATGGAGCGAAACTTGGAGAACCATATAGATAGAACTCACACATTCTCCTTTGGAGCCCAGCTTGGAGAACCATATAGATAGAACTCACACTGTCTCCTATGGAGCGCAACTTGTAGAAGGGTTGAATGTAGAACCAGGAGCCTTCGTTCCCGGCTGTGTCCAGCATCACTCTCATGGCATTCTTCTCCAGCAGCGCTGGCAGACGCTTGTTCACTGTCAGGTACTTGTTACTCTTCAGATGGAGGAGCTGGGGAAATACAGCAAACATATTGGTGATAGAATATGATGCGATACAATATTATAAAGATACGATACAATAACCCAGCAGTCTGTCATTGTGTGATACAAACATACTGACACGTTTTGCTTGTGCACGTCATCTTCTTCATAGGGTTTATTTTTGCGTTGTATGGGCTTTCTCTGCCCTTATGGGTCTGCAGTACGTTTTAGTCTCTCCACATAAACAGAGCAGACTATAACTGAAAGGTTTTGACTGAGAAAAGAATATGCTCAATTCTGAAGCTAGAAAAACACCATCTAGATCCTCCCACATCACTGTTCTATTTATAAACAAACAGAAACCGCATGGATGCCTCCAGGGCTCTTAGTCTCTCCAAGTTTGGAACCAGCAAAATATCTTGGATGGGAAGCCTCGTAAACTGTGTCACGCTAAAACCCAATAGAAATATGTGGGGTATGAGATTCATTATGGCATAGATTGGCTTCATTGACATGACTTTTAGCTGTGGATCCAAGCAAATCACTGTTCTCCCAGATGATGAATATGTATACACACACACCTGAATGACGTTCCCATACTGAATCACCGTTCCGAGCAACTTTTTATTTTCCGAATCGTTTTGCTTCTTTTCCAAATCTGCTGCATGCTACACAAGTGATGGAAAAAGGAGTTAGAGACCATTACTATTGCTAGTAGTAACATTGCTACTGCTTTTGCACAAATGTATCCACAAATAATTATTCACATGGAATTTAGTAAGGACTAATTTCTTTGACAGAAATCTCTAATAAAAAGAATGTAGCAATGGCAAGTGCAGTTAACAGCAAACACTCCTGCAAGCTTCAACTGAAGGGCTAGAACCTACAACTCTGGCCTCACATCACCATGGTAACACAGGAGAGATCTGAATCTATCATTTTATGACTGTAGTCAGATACCACAAGTCTTTAAGTGCTATTGTATCAGAACAAGGAGGGAGAAAGAGCTGAGAGAGAGAAAGAGAGAAGGAGAGAAAGAAAGGTGGGACGGTGGTAGTAATGAAACTACAGTATGCTTCAGAAATGTCTATAAAAGGACCTGAACATTACCTTTACCTCAGTAAATATATAATCCTCCTAAGAACACCATCACACCAGTGTGGGGACAGAAAACCTAACCCCTTTAAGAGAGCTCCTCAAACCATACATGTTGTTAAAGGGAACTGCAGGATGTAGTATTTCACACTTGAACGAAGGATTACCAGAGTCAAGGAAAATAACATGAGTGTAAGTACTTTACTAATGTAGTTGTATTGGATTTTAGAAGTAGTGCTAGTTTAGATTAGTTTAGTTATCTAAGAGGGCTCATCTATTGTAGTTCTTCAGATGTGGATGAGCTCATACCTCAAATGACATTTGGAGTCATTATACCACTGATTAATTGATATAATAAATCCTATAAAACAGTAATATCATGGTAAGAGAGGTGAGATGGGTGAGGGTGGGGGAGTCACTCACGTGTAGTTTGTTGAGGAGGACCGTGTCTGTGGTACTGTTTCCTCCGGGCTTCGCTGCCTTCCAGAACTGTTTCTGAGCAGAGTACCGGTTCATAGGACACAACCTGAACAGACAATCTGGACAGAGAGACACGAAGACGATGAATAACAGTTTCAGAGGTGAAGGATGGTTAAGATTGACGTGTTGTCAATGCAGCTACAATTGAAGTCGGAAGTTTACATACACTTAGGTTGGAGTAATTAAAACTCATTTTTCAACCACACCACAAATTTCTTGTTAACAAACTATAGTTTTGGCAAGTTGGTTACGACATCTACTTTGTGCATGACACAAGTCATTTTTCCAACAATTGTTTACAGACAGATCATTTCACTTATAATTCACTGTATCACAATTCCAGTGGGTCAGAAGTTTACATACACTAAGTTGACTGTGCCTTTAATAAAGAGCTTGGAAAATTCCAGAAAATTATGTCATTGCTTTAGAAGCTTCTGATAAGCTAATTGACATCAGTTGAGTCAATTGGAGGTGTACCTGTGGATGTATTTCAAGGTCTACCTTCAAACTCAGTGCCTCTTTGCGTGACATCATGGGAAAATCAAACAAAATCAGCCAAGACCTCAGAAAAAAATTTGTAGACCTCCACAAGTCTGGTTCATCCTTGGGAGCAATTTCCAAACGCCTAAAGGTACCACGTTCATCTGTACAAACAATAGTACGCAAGTATAAACACCATGGGACCACGCAGCCGTCATACCACTCAGGAAGGAGACGCATTCTGTTTTTATTTATTTTAAATTTCACCTTTATTTAACCAGGTAAGCTAGTTGAGAACAAGTTCTCATTTGCAACTGCGACCTGGCCAAGATAAAGCAAAGCAGTTCGACAAATACAACACAGATATACACATGGAATAAAACAAAACATACAGTCAATAATACAGTAGAACAAAAGAAAACAAAAAGTATATATACAGTGAGTGCAAATGAGGTAAGTTAAGGAAATAAATAGGCCATGGTGGCGAAGTAATTACAATATAACAATTAAACACTGGAATGGTAGATGTGCAGAAGATGAATGTGCAAGTAGAGATACTGGGGTGCAAAGGAGCAAGATAAATAAATAAATACAGTATGCGGATGAGGTAGGTAGATAGATGGGCTGTTTACAGATGGGCTATGTACAGGTGCAGTGATCTGTGAGCTGCTCTGACAGCGGGTGCTTAAAGCTAGTGAGGGAGATATGAGTCTCCAGCTTCAGAGATTTTTGCAGTTCGTTCCAGTCATTGGCAGCAGAGAACTGGAAGGAAAGACAACCAAAGGAGGAATTGGCTTTGGGGGTGACCAGAGAGATATACCTGCTGGAGTGCGCGCTACGAGTGGGTGCCGCTATGGTGACCAGTGAGCTGAGATAAGGCGGGGCTTTACCTAGCAGAGACTTGTAGATGACCTGTAGCCAGTGGGTTTGGCGACGAGTATGAAGCGAGAGCCAACCAACGAGAGCGTACAGGTCACAATGGTGGGTAGTGTATGGGGCTTTGGTGACAAAACGGATGGTACTGTGATAGACTGCATCCAGTTTGTTGAGTAGAGTGTTGGAGGCTATTTTATAGATGACATCACCGAAGTCGAGGATCAGTAGGATGGTCAGTTTTACGAGGGTATGTTTTGCAGCATGAGTGAAGGATGCTTTGTTGCAATATAGGAAGCCGATTCTAGATTTAATTTTGGATTGGAGATGCTTAATGTGAGTCTGGAAGGAGAGTTTACAGTCTAACCAGACACCCAGGTATTTGTAGTTGTCCACATATTTTAAGTCAGAGCCGTCCAGAGTAGTGATGGACGGGCGAGCAGGTGCGGGCAGTGATCGATTGAATAGCATGCATTTAGTTTTACTTGCGTTTAAGAGCAGTTGGAGGCCACGGAAGGAGAGTTGTCTGTCTCCTACAGATGAACGTACTTTGGTGTGAAAAGTGCAAATCAATCCAACAACAACAGCAAAGGATCTTGTGAAGGATGGTGGAAGGAGGAAACCGGTACAAAAGTATCTATATCCACAGTAAAACGAGTCCTATATCGACATAACCTGAAAGGCCGCTCAGCCAGGAAGAAGCCACTGCTCCAAAACCGCCATAAAAAAGCCAGACTACGGTTTGCAACTGCATATGGGGACAAAGATCGTACTTTTTGGATAAATGTCCTCTGGTCTGATGAAACAAAAATAGAACTGTTTGGCAATAATGACCATCGTTATGTTTGGAAAAAAAGGGTGATGCTTGCAAGCTGAAGAAAACCATTCCAACCGTGAAGCACGGGGGTGGAAGTATCATTCTGTGGGGGTGCTTTGCTGCAGGAGGGACTGGTGCACTTCACAAAGTAGATGGCATCATGAGAATGGAAAATTACATTGATATATTGAAGCAACATCTCAAGACATCAGTCAGGAAGTTATAGCTGAAATAAATCATTCTCTCTTATTATTCTGACATTTCACATTCTTAAAATAAAGTGGTGATCCTAACTGACCTAAGACAGGGAGTTTTTGGGATATTGCTGCCAGTAAGATTGCACCTAAATCAACCATTTATCGGATCATCAAGAACTTCAAGGAGAGCGGTTCAATTGTTGTGAAGAAGGCTTCAGGGCGCCCAAGAAAGTCCAGCAAGCGCCAGGACCGTCTCCTGAAGTTGATTCAGCTGCGGGATCGGGGCACCACCAGTACAGAGCTTGCTCAGGAATGGCAGCAGGCAGGTGTGAGTGCATCTGCATGCACAGTGAGGCAAATACTTTTGGAGGATGGCCTGGTGTCAAGAAGGGCATGGTGTCAAGAAGGGCAGCAAAGAGGCCACTTCTCTCCAGGAAAAACATCAGGGACAGACTGATATTCTGCAAAAGGTACAGGGATTGGACTGCTGAGGACTGGGGTAAAGTCATTTTCTCTGATGAATCCCCTTTCCGATTGTTTGGGGCATCCAGAAAATAGCTTGACCAGAGAAGACAAGGTGAGCGCTACCATCAGTCCTGTGTCATGCCAACAGTAAAGCATCCTGAGACCATTCATGTGTGGGGTTGCTTCTCAGCCAAGGGAGTGGGCTCACTCACAATTTTCCCTAAGAACACAGCCATGAATAAAGAATGGTACCAACACATCCTCCGAGAGCAACTTCTCCCAACGATCCAGGAACAGTTTGGTGACGAACAATGCCTTTTCCAGCATGATGGAGCACTTTGCCATATGGCAAAAATGATAACTAAGTGGCTCGGGGAACAAAACATCGATATTTTGGGTCCATGGCCAGGAAACTCCCCAGACCTTAATCCCATTGGGAACTTGTGGTTAATCCTCAAGAGGCGGGTGGACAAACAAAAACCCACAAATTCTGACAAACTCCAAGCATTGATTATGCAAGAATGGGCTGCCATCAGTCAGGATGTGGCCCAGAAGTTAATTGACAGCATGCCAGGGCGGATTGCAGAGGTCTTGAAAAAGAAGGGTCAACACTGCAAATATTGACTCTTTGCATCAACTTCATTTAACTGTCAATAAAAGCCTTTGACACTTATGAAATGCTTGTAATTATACTTCAGTATTCTATAGTAACATTTGACAAAAATATCTAAAGACACTGAAGCAGCAAACTTTGTGGAAATTAATATTTTTGTCATTCTCAAAACTTTTGGCCACGACTGTAAATAAATTCACAGTGCTCAGTGACATGCTCATTGACACACACACACTTGCATCATCCTTCTCACAGGGGTACATGCTAAAACACACATGAGCACACTCACACACTTACAGATGGTTTGCATCAGTTTCCTATCCAGATAAGTCTCATGAGCTCAGATGAAAGAGGGGGAGGATGTGACATGAGACAGACCACTGGGGGAACGGGGATAGGGAACTCAGCATGTAACAGAGTGTCTGTCTGTGAGACCATTTCCACTGAAAAGTCTGGGGTATGATTGTATACAGTGGGTACTGTACAGTACTGCAGCACTGTAAAAAATGTTGATTCAACATACAATTATAAGGCAACCAGTTTCAACAGTTTGGCGAGTTTCCTCAGCAAACTCACAACAAAAAGGTTAGTGGTGGAATGTTGTTTAGAAAACTCACAATCCTATTGCAGCTTTTTTTTATTGGATTTCTTTGTGAGTATGTTGAGATGACAGTCACTGTACATAACGCCAAACAACCGGCCAGTTCTGATAGTATTGTGGTTCTACCAGTCATTTCCATAGCCACAATAGAAAGCAGACAGAGAAACAGCTCCTCAAATTTGCATGTGTTCTCAGTTAAACCAACCAAGCAGTTTCACTTCTGGCATATCTAACGTACAAGCTGTTCACACATACTGTACTGCTGCAGTGACAAAAGGCTCCACTGACCAACACACACAAGTACTTAGTATATCAATCATTTTGGCTAGAGAGGGGTATTATAACCAGCCCACTAAAATGCCTTGCATACTAGAGATGGTCAGCTCCCAAATCACACTTCATGTGTGTATATAGAATGAAAACCCTAAACACCTCCATTAAATTGATCTAGCAGCTGAATAGTTCATATGGAGACTACATAAGTGTTGCAAAGTAGAGGATACCCACAACCCCCCCTTCTCTCATGCCTGGGTTGTCTCTCTGACCTCAGATCAGATCTCTCTCTTAGGGAAAAGAAGAGAAAATAACAATCTGTCCATCCCCCCTTTCTCTCTCTCCCTCCAGTCGTAGCAGCAGCAAAGTGACCAAATAAGGCTAGCCAGAGCAGGGGAGTGGGAAGAGAAAGAGAGGAGTGGACTCCAACTCCCCTCTCAATCATCCCTCCATCGCTCCCTCCAAGCTCTCATCAAGCTAATAGCTGTTTATACCCCCTCTACTTCTCTAAGATATGATTTACACCATGCAGTACAAAACAGGGTCAGAAAAACAAATAAGAGAAAGTGGTGTCGGGAGAGAAAGAAATAGGAAAGTGAATATGGAGGGAGAAGCTCTGATCTATTCCCTCAGAGCGCAATGCTCTGGACAGAGCGGACCTTTGTAGTGTGTGTAGCTTGTGTGCGCACACACTGTGTGTGTCAAAAACAGATATTCCGTCTCTAGCGATGTGGCTGATAAAACACGTCCACCAGAATCACATCAAAAAAGGGGTCAAAATGGAGTGAAACGGCAGAAGAATGCAGGATACCACAGGGCAGTCGGACCGACTCAGAAAACATCGCTATTACAAAACAAGTACCTAATTCTCTCACTCCTCCTCCCCTGTCAGTCAGCTGTGGGAGATATCAGGGAATTATGTGGACGTTCCTTCTCAGAATTCCCATTCGGACTCTGGGAAAAGGGGCGATGAGATCGCTCTGAGGGCGACCTGGTAAACTGGGGCAGTTAATGATTCAAAACTTTGTTGACATTCCTGGTTTTAGCTGGCTGGTATTAACAGAATATACTGTCTACGAATCACAGGACAGGACATGACCCACTGATTGTCAACTCATGAGCTCACAGTCATGGAATCCTAATGGAGACCAAAGTGGAGCTAGCTAGGCCACAAGACAATATTGTAAGCAAGCACAGCCCCCTGAGAGTACAGAATCATTCAGAGATTGGATGCTAGAGTGGACGAGCCCACTAAGTAGCCTAGTATTTCCCCTAGACCCCCCCCCCCCCCCCCCCCCCAATTGAGGGCAGCAAACATCAAAACATTCAAATGAAACCAATAAAGGTCACAAAACAACAGAGCTCAGATGTGTTGCCTCTGTCTTGAAAGTTGAAAGGGAAAAAAACAGCGACACACACACGGTGTCCTCAGAACATGGCCTTACACAAACACAGAGACCCAGAGAGAGGGAGCGACAGAGAGAGTGACAGAGAGTGTGACAGAGTGTGACAGAGAGTGAGAGAGCTATCAAAGGCCTGCCACCAGGAATAGGATGCCTATCTGGCCTGGTGGAGAGATTCAATAGCCAGGACCAGCTCAAATCCAGACAACTTCACAGGTCTGGGTCTATCCTCTGTTCTTATCCTGTTTTACAGTTTATAAAGGAAGCAACCTCTCAGCTTTATTGCATGTCCCAGACAATGGCGCAGTCTCGATGCTCTTCAACAGCTTCCTTCCCTTGCCTAACCTCTCCTTTACCTCACTGACAGGTTAGTTCAATATGCTGAAGACATATCCTTATTGTAAATGTCTGGGTTGAGCCTGAAGTATAGAGCTGTTTAATGACCCAGTACACATCCATGTAAACAATTTTAGCTGTGATGAGGAAGAAAGCAGGATGAAGGGAGGAGAGCAAAACAAACAGACGACAAAACCAGCATCTGTCCAGCAGGAGAGATCCCTCTAATGTCTTCCACATGCTCTCACATTCTGTTATTCACCAACAAAACAGCATCTAGAAAAACACACAAAGAGAAGGTTCTGTCCCTTCTCAGGGATTCCAGGTGGAACAAAAACATTCCAATCTTGTTCACTGTCAATGATGTTAGAAACAGAGTTTGTCCTGACTTCTTCAAGAACATGAAGACGGTAATGGTAATGAGAAGGGTTTGAGAGAGATCATTGTGGAACGGAGCTAGCTTTAAATACTGCAACAAAGGTGGACATTATAACTGTGTTCATGAGAGGAATGGATGGGTCACCTCAAGCAACAACTACAACTTTCCAGAATATTCTGAACTGCTACAGACAAAGATCTGCATTCACTGAGCAGAGATCCTATGTTTAAGGGAAAACTGAACAAAATGACATGAAAACAATTGGTCACTAGGTGTCACATGATGGAATGTAGATTGGTCTGCTACTTAAAACACAATAAAGATGTGTTTCAGCACCAGAATGTGTATGGTCGGATGATGGAGGTGAGAATGTTGACATGAGCCTTTGTTTATGTGAACCCCAGGCTTTGCTGAGCTGCAGCGACACGAAGAGATATGCAGTGCCTTCAGAAAGTATTCACGCACCTTGACTTTTTCCATATTTTGTTGTGTTACAAAGTGTGATTAAAATAGATTTGTCATTTTTTGTCAACAATCTACACAAAATACTCTTTATTGTCAAAGTGAAAGAAAAATGTAAAATAAACTTTCTTAATTGAAAATAAAACAAATATATTGTGATTAGGTAAGTATTCAATCCCCTGAGTCAATACGTTAGAATCCCCTTTGGAAGCGATTACAGCTGTGAGTCTTTCTGGGTCTTCCAGAGCTTTCCAAACCTGGATTGCACAATATTTGCCCATTATTCTTTTTAAAATTCTTCAAGCTCATTGCTAGACAGCCATTTTCATGTCTTGCCATAGACTTCCAAGCCAATTTAAGTCATAACTGTAACTAGGCCACTCAGGAACATTCGATGTCATCTCCAGTTACCTTGAATTTTAGGTTATTTTATTCTGTAGTCTTCCTTCTTTTCTCTCTGTCCTTTAGGTTAGTATTGTGGAGTAACTGCAATGTTATTGATCCATCCTCAGTTCTCCTATCACAGCCATTTAACTCTAACTGGTTTAAAATGACCATTGGCCTCATTGAAATCCCTGAGCAGTGACTGAGTGTAATACACCATCCAAAGTGTAATGAATAACGTCACTATGCTCGATGGGATGTTCACCGTCAGCTTGTTTTTATGTGTCCCCATCTACCAATAGGCGTTCTTCTTTGTGAGGCATTGGAAAACCTTCCTGGTCTATGTCATTGAATGCGTTTTAAATTCACTGAGGGACCTTACAGATAATTGTATGTGTGGGGTACAGCAATGGGGTAGTTATTCAACAATCATGTTAAACACCATTATTGCACACAGAGTGAGTCCCTGCAATTTATTATCTGACTTGTTAAGCACATTTTTACTCCTGAACTTAGAGTTGCCATAACAAAGGGGTTGAATACTTATTGACTCAAGACATTTCAGCTTTACATTTTTTATTAATTAGTAAAATTTCTAAAAACATAATTCCACATTAACATTATAAGGTATTGTGTGCAGATCAGTGACACAAAATAGAAAATTCGGGCTGTAACACAACAAAATGTGGAAATTGCAGAGCAAAGAAGTTCAGGGACCGGAGACAAAATGCGATAACAAAAAAAGAAAAAACGGGAATGATTTTCAGTGCAAAATGTCCAAATTACATCAGCTTGACCGGTTGTAAGGAAATATACTGAAGAAAATAAACATATTTAATAAACGTAGGTTTCATGAGCTAAAATAAAATACATTTTCCATACGCAGAAAAAGCTTATTTCTCTAAAATTTTGTGCACAAATTTGTTGACGTCGCTGTGAGCATTTCTCCTTCACCAAGATAATCCATCCACCTGACAGGTGTGGCATATCAAAAAGCTGATTAAACAGCTTCCTCTCATCACCATATTTGGGAGTGAATGGAAACGCCAACCAGGAAACTTTACATTTAAACATTCGGTGAAATTTCTGTCTCATTGTTCTAGGCGGCCACAAAATAAAGAAATTATTAAACTAATGTTAGACAATCAAATTCGATATGTAAATAAACAACATTCGTTTAAGGCTGATTCATTGAGTGAAAGCTTATTTTACAATGCTCCTGTGAAATGAGGCCCGCGCCATGCATTATTGAAAGCACTTGTTTCCAAAGCTCAAATGATATCTGAGTCTTTTTACAGTTCTAATGGATGATGTTAATAAATGTAATGTTTCTTGTAATTTGAACTATCGTGGGGTCGTGACTCGTGTCATGTGTGATATACAGTTGGAAGTTTACATACACTAAATATTGCAAGTGTATCTAACTAGCTAGCTAGTACAGTTGTTGCTGATATGAAAAAATTGCTGGTGAGTGTTGGTTTTATCTTTGGGTGTTTAAACTAAGCTTAGTGAGCTAGCTAGCTTCAGCCAAACTATTTTCTACCGTGCATTTCTGGTGAGTTCTCCCGCACTGCGTCTCGCTTCTTTTAGGTGATACAGTTGAAGTCGGAAGTTCACATACACTTAGGTTGGAGTAATTAAAACTCGTTTTTCAACCACTCCACAAAATTCTTGTGAACAAACTATAGTTTTGGCAAGTCGGTTAGGACATCTACTTTGTGCATGACACAAGTAATTTTTCCAACAATTATTTACAGACAGATTATTTCACTTTATCACAATTCCAGTGGGTCAGAAGTTTACATACACTAAGTTGACTGTGCCTTTAAACAGCTTGGAAAATTCCAGAAAATGATGTCATGGCTTTAGAAGCTTCGGATAGGCTAATTGACATCATTTGAGTCAATTGGAGGTGTACCTGTGGATGTACTTCAAGGACTACCTTCAAACTCAGTGCCTCTTTGCTTGACATCATGGGAAAATCAAAAGAAATCAGCCAAGACCTCAGAAAAAGAATTGTAGACATCCACAAGTCTAGTTCATCCTTGGGAGCAATTTACAAATGCCTGAAGATAACACGTTCATCTGTACAAACAATAGTACGGAAGTATAACCTCTATGGGCTAGGTGGGACGCTTGCCCTACGTAACAGCCACTGGCAGCCTGTGGCGCGATTTTCAAAACGTTAAAAATCCTATTACTTCAATTTCTCAAACATATGACTATTTTACAGCTATTTAAAGACAAGACTCTCGTTAATCTAACCACACTGTCCGATTTCAAAAAGGCTTTACAACGAAAGCAAAACATTAGATTATGTCAGCAGAGTACCAAGCCAGAAATAATCAGACACCCATTTTTCAAGCCAGCATATAATGTCACCAAAACCCAGAAGACAGCTAAATGCAGCACTCACCTTTGATGATCTTCATCAGATGACAACCCTAGGACATTATGTTATACAATACATGCATGTTTTGTTCAATCAAGTTCATATTTATATCAAAAACCAGCTTTTTACATTAGCATGTGACGTTCAGAACTAGCATACCCCCCGCAAACTTCCGGGGAATTCGCTAACATTTTACTAAATTACTCACGATAAACGTTCACAAAAAGCATAACAATTATTTTAAGAATTATAGATACAGACCTCCTCTATGCACTCGATATGTCCGATTTTAAAATAGCTTTTTGGTGAAAGCACATTTTGCAATATTCTAAGTACATAGCCCAGGCATCACGGGCTCGCTATTTAGACACCCGGCAAGTTTAGCACTCACCATAATCATATTTACTATTATAAAAGTTTTATTACCTTTTGTTGTCTTCGTCAGAATGCACACCCAGGACTGCTACTTCAATAACAAATGTTGGTTTGGTCCAAAATAATCCATCGTTATATCCGAATAGCGGCGTTTTGTTCGTGCGTTCCAGACACTATCCGAAATAGTAAAGAAGTGTCGCGCGCATGGCGCAATTCGTGACAATAAAATTCTAAATATTCCATTACCGTACTTCGAAGCATGTCAACCGCTGTTTAAAATCAATTTTTACGACATTTTTCGCGTAGAAAAGCGATAATATTCCGACAGGGAATCTCCTTTTCGGCAAACAGAGGAAAAAATCCCAAAGGCGGGGGCGGTCGGGTCACGCGCCTAAGCCCAGTGTCCCTTGATCGGCCACTTGAGAAAGGCGATAATGTGTTTCAGCCTGGGGCTGGAATGACGACATTCTGTTTTTTCCCGGGCTCTGAGCGCCTATGGACGACGTGGGAAGTGTCACGTTAGAGCAGAGATCCTTAGTAAATGATAGAGATGGAAAAGAAGTTCAACAAATGGTCAGACAGGCCACTTCCTGTAAAGGAATCTCTCAGGTTTTGACCTGCCATTTGAGTTCTGTTATACTCACAGACACCATTCAAACAGTTTTAGAAAATTTAGGGTGTTTTCTATCCATATGTAATAAGTATATGCATATTCTAGTTACTGGGTAGGAGTGGTAACCAGATTAAATCGGGTATGTTTTTTATCCAGCCGTGTCAATACTGCCCCCTAGCCCTAACAGGATAAACACCATGGGACCACGCAGCCGTCACACCGTACAGGAAGGAGACGCGTTCTGTCTCCTAGAGATGAACGTACTTTGGTGTGAAAAGTGCAAATCAATCCCAGAACAACAGCAAAGGACCTTGTGAAGATGCTGGAGGAAACAAGTACAAAAGTATCTATATCCACAGTAAAACGAGTCCTATATCGACATAACCTGAAAGGCCGCTCAGCAAGGAAGAAGCCACTGCTCCAAAACCGCCATAAAAAAAGCCAGACTACAGTTTGAACTGCACATGGGGACAAAGATCATACTTTTTGGAGAAATGTCCTCTGGTCTGATGAAACAAAAATAGAACTGTTTGGCCATAATGACCATTGTTATGTTTGGAGGAAAAAGGGGGAAGCTCACAAGCTGAAGAAAACCATCGCAACCGTGAAGCACGGGGGGGGCAGCATCATGTTGTGGGGGTGCTTTGCTGCAGGAGGGACTGGTCTACTTCACAAAATTGATGGCATTATGAGGTTGTGGAAAATT